>NC_085841.1:175121037-175439537 GCF_035594765.1 Anolis carolinensis
AAAAAACTCAGGAGGGAGTTCTTTCTCCTACCCTCCCACAGATATATAAAAAGAAGTCTCCCACAGGATGGTAAAACATGTGGGTGTCCTCTAGGTAACATCCTTGCTGACGGCCAATTGTCTCACTACTTGCTGCTTCTGAAGTCGCTCCTGACACCCTTTCCGTGGTTAGGCCTCAGAGCCTTGGCCTTGCGCAACTCCTCGTGAGTGGCAAGGAGGCGGCCCTAGACATCCTTTGTGGCCCTGCCCACACCGGTTGCTAAAGGGTGGAGACTGCTTGGCTGTTGCTTGTGTTGTTGCTAAGGGGAGGTAGCCCTCGGGCTACCCCTCAAAGTCCTTGTCCAATTTGAAATAGTTTTGGCATAGTTTTGTGGTGTTTCCCCCACTAACAGTGTGGAGAATCTCCCAAACATGTAAAATCATATCCAGCTCCACAGAGAAAGCCCTCTTTAACCTCCCCCCCAATAACTTTATTTTTTAAAATCCTTCTCAAAATGAAGACAGGAAGTGATGCAACCTTCTATTTGCATTTTAGAAAGATAGATGCATTTGGGATTCATGTTAAAGAGATGTAACCAGCAGAAGAGTTGAAAAACAATTAGTCCCTGGTGCCATGATTCCTTAGAAGTCATGCCGCAAATGTCAAAATGGGACATACAATGGTGCGATATAAGCTGTATCATAAAACACAATTTTTAAAGGCAGCCCATTTGTCTGAATATTTGGCTAAGGTAATAAAATAATGGAGGGAGCCAGAAATGACTGTTTATACTAAGCTAAAAGAGATCGAGGAAATTTGACCTTTTCTGATAGGTAGGAATAAGAACAAAGAACTGTGATGTCCTATTAATGAACAATGTACGGTTCAGATGTTTTCTCCCCCCGAACAGCAGTTTGCATGCAGGATCTTCTACGAATCTGGTAATTGCCATCAGATTGCTCAGTTCTGACAGTGATGCCTGTGGAGGTTGTTCCTGCTACTTGTTTAACAATAAAGTACTACCTGCAGTGCAGTGTAAATACAATGCAAACTTTTTTCTTGGAACAGAATAATCAGACTGCCCAGATATTGACATCTGGTCACTGCACGGTTGTTCTCCCAAATCAAGACTGATTACAGGGGTGAAAGTGGAAGGTCGTTCAGATCATCATGGGAGACACAAACAATGAAATGCAACAAACCAGCTGGTCATTTTCCTGGATTATCATTTGATTTGTTCAGAACCTGCAGGTGGATGTGTGTGCTTTTTGTGTGCTTTTATCCAGAGGTCTAGATGAACATTATGACTTCGCTGACTAAAACAGGTCAGGTTTAAACGCTGATATTATAATATATTATTATGCAGAGCCTCTTGGTACCACATCAAAAATTACCATTGTTCCCTTATGAAAAACCTTGTTTTCCTATTACAGTTTTATTTCTACTACATACACTTGCTAATCTCTTGTCAGTCTCTACTCCCCAAAGACAGGACTGCTGTCCTCAGAAATGGCAAAGGGTTAGAAAATACTTTTTCACGGTCACGGAGGTCTGTTTTAGAGAAGCCCCATAATTTTTGCATGATTAACATACATACAACTCTTTGCTTTTGTCCTTGTCAAAGGACATGAGGTGTAATACAAGAATTCACCTACCTGCAGAAATGAAACAGATGATCCCATGCAAGATGCTGATCAATGTTATTTATCTCTATTCCTTCCTGCTTCCATGGCCAGAAGCTTCTATTTTTTTAAAACTTTAAAACACATAATAAAATAGGGAAGAGGAGGGGCATGGGTAGAGGAAGAGAATGACAAAGAGTTTATTCCAGTGTTTACCTGTTTGGCAGGGCAGTTCCGGGCAGACAATCTGAGGATCTGAAATTTAAACAAAACATTATATACAAATTTTTGTGAAGTGAACGAAAACTACATTTGATGCATGATGGCAGCCAGACTTTAAAAAATCACTGCAAATTTCAGTGTGGTACCCTAGACTTTGCTATGGTGGAAAGGGTTGTGGCTGCTTACTGAGAGACTAGGGCAGGGCAGAAATAGTTTTAAGGAGATCATGGAGTTTAAAACCATCTGAAATGCATACTTAGGGGCAATTTTTTTACAACAGTCATAAATAGTTATATTATAATAGTTATATTATGTCAGTTGTATAATAATTGTATTATGCCAGACTTAGCAAGAGGCAGTGTCTACAGACCTGGGCAGAGCTCATGCTCCATGCTGTCAATGAACTCTTCAGCCACCAGCTCCGTGAATAACTTCATTTTCTGGACCCTCTGATTGTCATTGCAGGCAATGGATCTCAGGGTCTCATCTTCCTCTTTTGCATTGAACATGTCTCCGATCCCAATGGCAGTGACAGTGACATTTCTACCACAGAGAGCCTGCAAGTGGGAGTCATTGTCTCGTGGATCATGGCGTCCATCCGTTACCACCACAGCAAACACTCGCGCTTTCTCCCGCTGGCTTTCCTTGATGAGTGTGTTGTATGCAAACTGAAGGGCAGAGAGGGTCCAGGTGCCTCCTGCAATCCATTCTAACTTCTTCACAGCCTCTTTGAAGCTGGAGAGGGAGTCAATTCGCTTGTCATTCAGCTGGATGGCTTCAAAAGTTCCTTCGTGGCTGTACTGCACCACTCCAACACGGGCGCCTGCCAGGAAAATCAATGATCAAGCACACTCCTCAGATGGAGATTTTTTTACTTCCTTTCAGAAAAGGGTGAATTTTGTGTGTGTGGCTGTATTGAAGAGGGGTGAGATTGCCCCCTAAGATTAATGTAGTTGGTCAAATTTGGTGGCTAGCAGAAATAATAATCTAAGCATACAGTTTTGAATTATTGGCCATCGTAACGATAGAATAATTGGTCAATTTTGGTTTTAGTTTGTAATTTTTCCTATCCTCATTTTATTCCAGCCTATTTATACATCATGTTGTAACTTTAAAATAAAGCCAGCATAGTTTTTCACATTTTGTTTATATTCTCCACATACTTACAATTTTGTATGCAATGCTGCCAAACAGAATATTTCAAGTATGTTAATATATGTATTTGTGTGTATTTATAGGTTTATATCTCTGTCTGTCTATCTATCTATCTATCTATCTATCTATCTATCTATCTATCTATCTATCTATCTATCTATCTATCTATCTTAACTAATATATTACAACCCCACCAATAATACATACATTTTCTAAGTCAGTGTTTCTCAACCTGTGGGTCCCCAGATGTTTGGCATTCAACTCCCAGAAATCCTAACAGCTGGTAAACTGCCTGGGATTTTTGGGAGTTGTAGACCAACATCTGGGGATCCACATGTTGAGGACCATTTTTCTAAGTATTTATCAAGAAAATATGTATCTCTGTGCACATTTTTTGTCCAAAAGGATGTCCTGAAGAATTACTATAATTCAACCCCTGAAGGATGATGATGTTCTTGCTTGTATAATGATTCAGAAAGTGTGTATTTGAAATAATCCTAAAAAATATAAACAGAATGAAATTGCTACTTCACAAGAATACTTGAGGAAACTGGGTGGAAATACAAGTTCTCTTTTTTGTTTTTTGTTTTTTATTCTGAGTGACACACATTTTTCCAGAGCTATCTGAAGATGCATAATGAATGGTTTGATCCAGACGATTAATGAATCAATATTAAACAGCCATGGGAAACAGATGGTTTGGGAGGTCCCAAATCCTAAATGGACATATACTCAGCATGGAACGATACATAGCATAAACATCTGGTAACTTTTCTTTATTGGAGATGAAAAGAGATTATCAAAGTCTCCAGTCTTATGGTATCATATAAGTATTGAACAATCATAACATTTGGTTCTTTGTTATGCCACTGACCTGTCTCAGATTTCGGATCCTTGGCAATGGAGCCAAGTCTGCTCACCACATTGATCACAAAGTTCTTCTCCAGGGAGAAATTGTTGTAGCCAATACTCTCTGAGCTATCAATGATGAAGACGATGTCCAAGGGGCCACACCGTTTCTCACAGTCTGAGGAAACCAGAGGCAAAGCAATCAGAAGCACAAAACTGGCCCATCAAGGAAAGGCCCAAGTAAGTGGGCCCTGAAGCTGACTCTAACCACAACATTAAGAAGGGCTTTACAATTATAGAAGGCATGAGCTTGAGCATGCTTGGAACTCTACACATGAAACCCAAAGCAGGATGCATTTGTATATTACAGTCTACTATGCTATGAATGAGTAGTATTGAGCCAGTGTGTGTGTCTGAATAGCACTCAGCCATTCATGGCAAAGAAAAGGGACTGGGAGTGTTCTGAAGGAGATTGTGTACATCTGTTCACATGAGCAATTACAGTCAGAAATATCAAGATTTCTGATTGAATAGAAAGATGTACACAATCTCCTTCAGATCATCTCCCTCCATATAGAGTGACAATTCTGTGTCTAATCTTGGACCACCTTTTTAGAGTTTGGATTACACATCAAATGAAGAAGAAATGCAGTAGAGATGAAAGAATCTGAGCTCCTCCGCCTCTGGCTGTGTGGAAGGAGAGGAAGACGAATATGTACTCATACTTAATTGTTCTTTAGTGTGGTCAGTTAATACAATTTAAGTCAGTCTTGTTAAACATCTCTCTGTCACTCAGATTCTCAGAACATTTCTTTCTTTAGGCGAGGCCCCCTCTAGACTGCCATGTAATGAAGTTTGAAACTGCATTATATAATCAATGTAGATACATATAATGCAGTTTAATGACCCTAAATTCCATTATATGAATCTACACTGGCATATTTCAAACTAGATTTACACTGCCCTATAATCCAGTTTCAGAATGTGGATAAACTGCATTGGACAGGATTATATTAGTCTACACTGACCTAAAATCCAGGTCAACGCAGTTAATATCACATTCTGAATCTGGATTATAGGGCAATGTAGATCGAGCCCCTGGGGCCACAAAGACAATTTTTCAGCTAATCAATTTAAGGCCTGACCAAAGCAAGGCTGACTACAAATCTACTAACGAATAGCATTTGCATGATAATTACTTTTGTCTGTCAGCTCTGAGCATAAATTTGCACTCTTGAGGAGGAATTCTATTCTAAGAGAGTTTATTCAGATTTATCACTAGTACAAGCCACCCAAAAGAAGACTATCAACTAACCACAACAGCCACAGGTCTCTCTGACATAGGTCATCACATCACAGTCCTATAAACAACAATAACAAAAGGAAAGAAATAACTGTTATGAGAACAAGATTTTAATGAGTTTGAGGAATATGGCTGCATTTATTTTGGGAAATCACCCAGCACAACATGAAGAGAGATTATAATGATTTTCATTTGCATCCTCTCAACATGAAAACAATTTTTAATCTGGCTGAATAAGAGAACTCACATAGAGTCACAGAATCATAGAATTGGAAGAACCCACAAGGGCTATCCAGTCTAAACCCCTCCCATGCAACAAAACATAAACAAAGCATATGTTTTTCTTATCTACTGCATTCAAAAAAATATGGCTGAAGTCGGCTTTTGATTAGAAATTTCCTACAGATATTACCAGGAATCTGCATAGGGGAAGCAATGTTTTGCAAGCCTTTTTACATCCCAGCACAAACTAGTATTGAAATAAGTACAGTAGAGTCTCACTTATCCAACATAAACGGGCCGGCGGAATGTTCGATAAGCGAATATGTTGGATAATAAGGAGGGATTAAGGAAAAGCCTATTACACATAAAATTAGGTTATGATTTTACAAATTAAGCACCAAAACATCATGTTTAACAACAAATTTGACAGAAAAAGTAGTTCAAAACGCAGTAATGCTATGTAGTAATTACTGTATTTACGAATTTAGCACCAAAATATCACGATGTATTGAAAACATTGACTACAAAAATGTGTTGGATAATCCAGAACGTTGGATAAGCGAGTGTTGGATAAGTGAGACTCTACTGTACATAACAAACTCCTTGAAACATTTATAATAAGAGAAAATGTCCTCTACTTACAGTAAGCCCAGGGTCTCCAGCAGGGCCAGGTCCACCCTACAAAATGATGAAGAAGAATTATGGATGTCCTCTGCATGAGGAGCAACAATTCTGCTAGCTTTCTTCATATATTGACACAGAAAAAAATGGAACAGATTCCCAATAATTTTTAACATTCTCTGGTTTTGGCAACACGATGACGTCTAAACATTGACTATCTATGTTCATACAACCCCATAAAAGCTGTGTTTTTATTTTTTTCTAATAATAATAATCGCGCGCATCATCCGATATAAATATAGTTTTAAACTATTTGAGGAAAGAAAGAGTATAGCGTTTTGCCTTTCTGGCAATAGACATGTATCTGGCTGCCTCTCTTCCTTCATACTATCCAATTGAAAATGTGGATCCAATCCGGCATCCCAGATGCCAGACCAGGCTCACATGCAGCATGATAGGGACCCCCTAAACCGCTCAGAGTGGCATAAAGTCCCCAATGCCCAACCATGCTGAACATGGGTCAGCACTGTTAGGCAGGGATCCTAATGGGCCCCTTTCCCCCATGTTGCAGCTGTTTTCAGCTAAAGAGGATAGGAGGGGGAAATCCCCGGTCTCCCTCCTGTCAGCTTGCCCTAATGCTTTATGTTTCCTTTTATTGCTTGATATTAGTCAAGGTTGGATCTCATCTTCAAGATCAGAGCTCAGTTTTTAACCTTTGAGAGGGAGGCCCTATCTCTCTTTCCTCTTGCCTCCAGGACACTTGATGCCCAGGGATTATGGGATGATGCCCACAATGTCATGATGTTTTCAATTCAGTGCAGAAACAACAGCATCAAAAGCTGAAGCCTTCTCCTTCTCCGTGGTTCAGTTTTCTAAGAGTTGATTCCTAAAATGCTCTCCTCTACCCCAGCAATAGAGAGATTATAGATTTCAGGATTTGCCTGATTAAGAATCTAGGAGGCTGCTCATGGTTGCAATTCAGTATACACCTCAAGAGAGATGAACTGATGAATCTGCCCCAGAATATCAAAGGAAGTGGGTAAATTGTGGCATGTAGAATTGATAGGACACTCTACCAAACAAAAAGCTACAATAATACCTCACTGCCAGGTTCACCAGGACGTCCTCTGGGTCCAGGCTCACCTGGTGGGCCAGGGTCAGCCTAGAAAGAGAAAGAAACACATTCATGCATTCGCTTTTGCAAACAATGAAGAAAAAGGATATTGACTTGGAGACTAGGCAAATCTTTAGTTGCATGCCCAGCATAATAGATGTACAATGCCTCAAATATCTATCACTTCTTTGGCACTTGGCAGGACACAAATGCTTTATAATTCTTACTTCATGGGTCCTCATTAACAATAATGGGAAAGAGGTTGGCTTGGCAGGAACAGCCTCATCACTCCACAACCATGCACAAAGAAGGCCTCATCACTCCACAACCATGCACAAAATATGAGTTTTATAGATGGATACTTCACAGGGCTGACCATATATATGGCTGGCTTAGTTGATCTGTCCTATCATTTCTGAGGAGACAGAATCCATGAATGTGGATCCCATGTGAAGTGGTCTTCTTTGGGAAGCAGCTACCTACTTTTAGTGCCTTATGCCAGTGTTAATGCTTCACTACGCTGGCATAGGACTCCTTTTGGTTCTCTGGAGGTGGGTGGGTCACTCCACAACCATTCCCAAAGAAGGCTGTCTTGTCAACTCCCAAGCACCCCAGAAGCTGGTAAGGCACGTTTTTTGTTTTTTTTTTGCTGAAAGAAGCAGATTTCACTTTAGCTCTCCCCTCCCATGGCTCCCATGGCCATTTTACTTCAACCTCTGCTTTTCTGCTCACAACCTATGATGACAGTAGAATGGGTGGGAGGTATGAATCCCAGTGACGACAATCACTCTTGCAGTAAACAGAGCAGCAGAAAATACTTACAGGTTCACCAACTTCTCCTTTTGTTCCTGGAGGGCCTTTTGGTCCATAGTCACCTCTAGCTCCCTGTTCCAAAAATGGTAGAAGGGGTGAGATTTCCCACCATCATTTTGCTCTTGTTATTCATTTTTTGAAGTTCTCTGGGCCACCAATTTTAAACAAATTATTACTAAATTATTTAATGTAATTATTTTTAATTAAGCAAAATTAATTAAAATTGTTATTAACATCTGTATATCCTGTTCTACAATACAGACACTCAGGGTGGCATATAGATAAAGTCTGCCTAAAATTTAGAATTGAAATTTGACAGAAGGATTCAAACTCTAAATAATCACACACACACACGCACACACACACACACACACACACACACACAAATTATAACTGTACAGTTCTGGACAAACTCATAAGAACCCTCACCCTTTAACTTGCTAGAATGAAGCCTGTACTGGCTCCCCAAGGGGAGGGTGTTGAATTTGTCAATGTGATTCCTTTTAAAGGGGTGTTATACAGTTTCTTTAACGTGTACTGATAAGAAACTTAGGTCCTTCATCTTTTAGTAGCTTCAGCTTTGAGTTGCTTTGAAAAGCAGCTTGATTCCTCACCCAGGAGTCTTTTGTGGGGCAGATAGCATTGGTGCTGGACTATGCCCTGATTTCAGGGGTACAGTTACTACTCCTACCCTATATTACTGAGTTTCATAGCAGAAGTGCTGTGTTTCACCTGGGTGGTCAGGACACTTGCTTTGCTCTTTCCTCCTTAGGAAAAGTAAGAAAAGTGAGAAAGGAACAGAGCTCTCACAGCTAGGATTCGTTTTCTTTTGCTTCTGGGACTCAGACAAGGTATTTCCAATCACTCATGGCAATATGATGTTGGGATACCTTTCTTCCTGCCTTACTTGGCTCCTCAGAGGCTAAGATAAACAGAGTACATAGGAATCATCATGCCACCTATGATCACTGATTTGAGATAACATAGTTATATCATCTGCTTACTTGTGGTGGTAAATTAGGCCTGGAAGCTTTCATGAACCCAATCTGTCCTGAAGTCTATATGGTTCCTACTCCTCTTGCAATGCCAAAAGATCCCTAGTAAGTGGTTACCCACCTTTGGTCCTTCATGTGTTTTGGACTTCAGCTCCCACAATAGCTAATAGCTGGGATTTATGGATATTGAAGTCCACAGCAACTAGAGGACCAAGGTTGGGAACCACTGCCTGAGTGGACTGAGTCCATAAGGGTGATTTACTCTGAGCAGGATGAGTGGTCCTGTAAGTCACTGACGACTTGTACCATGGAACTGAATCAGTGTTAACATAGCCTTGCAAATCCTCACATGCACAAGAAAAGAAACTAAAGAAACCAGGATAGAAATGGTTCACACACGTGTTAATAGAAACAGCAAGTGTATGTTCATACTATACCTCTGGTCCTGGAAGCCCCTTCTCACCTTTCTCACCCTGGAAAAAAAAGAACGAGAGAGAAAAGATTTATAGCAAGAATGGAGAAATTAAAGGTTAGGGCTTTCTCTGACTCTCTTTGTTCCTGTCACTTTTTCTGTTCCTTTTTTTTGGGGGGGGGGGGAGGTGAGGAAAAGCCACTCCCTTTCCACAGTGGCAGGACAGAACACCCTTATGTTGTGCCTTGCCTCAAGCCATCTGGCAGGTAATAAAATGTCGTTGTTATCATTCTCATGGTTGTTGTTATTACAACTGATAATAGCAGTGCAACTGGTAGGGACTCCTATGTCAGATATGCTTTTGCTGAGGAGCCAAACTCAATGGGCCAAACAGTTACTGAGGAGCAGAATTGAAGGGGTGACACTAGTGGAGATTATCTCAGAGACAGTGGCAGTGACATCATAACTAATTCTTGTCAGAACTGTACATAAAGAGGTACAGTGGGACCCTCAAAAGAGGTTCCAACTTTTGAGGGAACAGGCTTGTTTTCTGCTGCCCTGGAGACTAGGACTCTGAGCAGTGGGTTCAAATTAAAGGGAAGGAGGTTCCACCTTAAGATTAGGAAGCACTTCCTCATCATAAGAGCTGTTAAACAGTGAAACTCTCTGCCTGTGAATGTGGTAAGGTTCCTTCTTTGGAGGCTTTTAAACAGAAGCTGGATGGTCATCTGTCGGGGGTGCTTTGATTGTCTTTTTCCTGTATGGCAGACTGGGTCGGGCATGATCTCTTCCAACTCTGTGATTCTATGATTCTTTTATGATGAAAAACCAAATCAAAATGAAACGAGACTATGGCTGAAGATAAAACTCTCAAGTTAGAATGCACTTACCAAGCAACTGGGAAAATGAATAGCCTCTATAAGTTTCCTGATTCTATTGACTGAGAAATGTATGAAAGGAAAGGGGGAAGAAGAAACTATTTTGCAATTATTTCTTAGGATTTAAATACTTCTGCTAACTCAAAAAGAATATCAGAGTTTCAATTGTGAAAGTTGGAAGGGAGTTTAATTTTTGCTATGGAATGAAAAGGAAATATTATCAAGAATTGACGACTTTTCCTACTGTGGGAAAGTTTAGTTGTTGATGTTTCCAAGCAGATTAGATAAAATGTCTGAGGAAACTTGAAAGGAACTGAGAATTATATTACAGGCACATCTAGTGGATACCAGATGAATTGCAGGTAGAACAAATATATTGAAATACTGCCATGCAGTGGTTGTACAAAGATTTTTTTAAAGTTTTTTATATAATGTCCATGAAAATTACATCTACTGAAATAAAGAACATTACTGAAGTAAGGAGACCATCATTTGAAACAGCTGAAAATCTGCAGAAATGGTTTGTGTAGTGGATGAAATGGGTTTGTTGAAGCAAATCATAAAATAAGAAAAAAAAGAGAAACAGGAAAAATGATTCGAGATTTTTTTCCAAAAAGAGAACTGAAACAAGAGATAAGATGGGAAATTAAAAAGATTTATTAGCTATGTCGGTATAGATGATAAATGATAAAGCTGAACAGCTGGAATTGAAGATAAGGAGAAACATTTGGATAATATCACTTTGTTGGGATGGAGGGAGAATAGTATTTTTTGAAATTTAGATTGACTCCTGAATTCATATGAAAATAGAGAAATTGGTCAATACTTTGGGGATAGATTTTAGATAGAAAAAATTTACTAAGTTAACTCAAAAATTGCAAAGAATAAATAAAAAAGATGTGTGAATTTTCTCAAGAAATCAATGAGAGTATTAATTCTTCAGAAATATTAAATGAATAAAATGAAAATTTGTAGAAGAAAATGGCAGCCAAAGAACAAACAGAAAAAAACCCCATTGGAAAGGTGAAGACCTACATTTTAAATCAAACCACAATCTTGCTTCAGGAGTGAAGAGGACACAACACTGTCAAGTATCAATGGTGGGGACTTATCCAAATAGCTCTTCTGATTTTAGATTACTACATGAAACATAAACGGGGCTAATACTTCACAGAAGAGGAAAAGGTATTTCATGATTTGAAAAAAATAAGGGTATAATTTGTCTTCATTATTCATATTTTATAAAAGGATATTAAATATTTGAAATGTCAAAATTGGGATAGATTTTTTTCTCTGCTGGGCAGAGGAAAGTACAAAACACCTGGAAGGCCACAGTGGTGCAGGTCTGGCACAGATCATTCTGAAAAATGACTATAACTGGGATGTCAAACATTTTGATGAAGGCGAAAGAAAGTGACATGCTCCTAGCATCGCATTACCTCTCAAACGTGATATTATTTTCTAAAATGAAAAGATAGTTGAGAACTGTAAGTTGAAAAGGTATTTTTTTTACCATTTTTCAAAGTAATCTGAATAATGGTATAGAAATAATAATAATAATAATAATAATAATAATAATAATAATAATAAATACCCTGCTTTATCTCTCCCAAAGAAGATTCAAAGTGGCTTAATTTAAATGTGAAGCATTTATGAGAAGATGCTTTATGCAATGTCGTAGTCATTTTTTATAAAAGGGATGAGCAATCTTAACTGATTCTTATTATTATTATTATTATTATTATTATTATTATTATTATTATTATTATTATTATATGTATTTATACCCCGCTTTGTCTCTCCTTAAGAAGACTCAAAGCGGCTTAACATGACAGCATTTGCATACAAAATATACAAATATGCAAAAGATACAGAGGAAGGAGGAATTAACAAAAGGTTCTCTGAAAAATCTCATTAGCAAATTAAGATTTTACAGAGACAACTATCATGCTGAGAAACTGAGAAAAAATAGATGAAATGGGATTGAGAAAAAGACAAAGTATATATTAAAAATAATTTTTAACCCTTAAATAAACTGGGAGACTTTTCACATATAAATTATGCAAAGATGGGAATAACAGAGGTTATTGCCAACACACCCTGCCCTGTCTCCTTCCCTTTCAGGGGCAACTGCTGGCAAAACAGTAAGGCCCAAAAGGGCCGTTTGAAGAGGTCTTAGGATTTGGAAGGATAGCTATGAACTAGATAAGATCCCGAAATGTTATAAAAGAATGACAAGATGCCATTGCTGTATGTCTATCATCTACTAGTTTCAGGAGATTCTGAGCAAAATAGCCACACTGAGGCTCCTTCTACACTGCCATATTAAATCCAGATTATTTGCTTTGAACTGGACCATATGGCAGTGTAGACTCATATAATCCAGATTATCAAAACAGATAATCCAAATTATCTGATTTGAACTGTGTAGAAGGGTCCGAGTTTCCTTCTCAGATTAGGAAGCATGGGATTTTTTCCCATTCCCCTTTCTGTGCCTTACACTGGAGGACTTCACATGGCTTCATCCTCAAGTTGACTTCCCCCTGGTTGGATATCGTATTTGAGATGACATATCTTCTGGTGAGGGATTTAAATTTATTAAGCATGCCACACACACTAAACATACCGGGAGTCCTCTGGGGCCGGGATAGTTGAAACCAGGTCGTCCTCTGTCACCCTACAATTCAAAAGAAAATGAAAATTAAATAAAGCTTAAGCATTTGGGAACTTTGTTTTGTAACATTATATGTTGCACTGGGGTACAACATTATAAGATTCCTTATAATAACAACCCCAAAAGCTGGATGTACCCTAAGCAACTGCAGAACATCACACACCTAATGAAGTCAGAGCACTAGAGGATAATGGAAATGACTGATAATATTACATTTATTCTGTCCTATGACAAACTAACACTCCCTCTACACTGCCATATAAAATCCAAATAATCTACTTTTAACTGGGTTATATGGCAGTGCAGACTCATATAATCCAGTTCAAAGCAGATAATGTGGATTATCTTATTTGATAATCTGGATTTTATGGCAATATAGAAGAAGTCTTAGTCTCTGAAGCTGGATGTGCTTTAAAAGGAAGATTTCTTACATTTTCAATGATGTCAATAGAAAAAGTTCTGTGCTGGTTTGTCAAGTCAGAGAAATTTTGACCTGCATTCACATATTTCATGATTGCATTCTATCATTAGTTATCAACAAGACTGAATACTTGAATTGCCACCGTATACAGTAATCCCTATATGAATTTATGTTCATGAGACTGTACCTGTGTACAGATCACAACTATACCTATGAAATGTTAACATGGTTTTACTTCTTTCCAGAGTGGATTTCTTTTTTACCTTTGGTCCTGGAAGGCCTGTGTCACCCCTTACACCTGCATCCCCGGGATCTCCTCGTGAGCCCTAAAATAGTGTTTCAGAAAGAAAAGGTGAACAAAGAGGGTCAGGAATACTGATTTTGAAGAGCATTAGGAACACCACTGTGCATTTATACAAATTGCAACAATTTCACATGGCATTCTTCCCACAGAGCCCCACTACCAGGAAGAAATGAAGTTGGGTGGCACTCAGGGAGCAATTAAAATACCAGAAAACAATTAAAACCACTTCACAATGGCAAAAGGCCCTGGAAATATTTGTCACATACAGCTGATGGATCAATAGTTGTAATTTAATGTCTAATTGTTTCTTGGCCTTTTGGCTAATGTCAGTAAGTTAAAACATTGTGAGTCTTGTGGATGGTCAACAAAAAAGTTGGGTTGATAAAATATGTGATTTCCTTCACTGAGTAGCTGCCTGGTAGAGCAGTAACAGAAAGAGCCTGTGGATGTCCATATGCTGAAGATACTTGTGGATGAAATTTACCGTCTTGCCTGGTTCTCCCACACCACCTTGAGGACCTCGTGGACCATGCAATCCGCGGTCTCCCTGTGAAGCAAGCAAAACAAAGAAATAATCAGACCTATACATTTCGCATAAAGCTTCTTACTAGTTGTGGCACCAGACCAGCATGTCTCCCATCAACCTCTGAGGATGCTTGCCATAGATGTGGGTGAAACATCAGGCGAGAATGCTTCTAGAACATGGCCATACAGCCCGGAAGACTCACAACAACCTGATGTGGAAGATCCGTGCAATCTTACAAACATAAGAAAACCTATACTAACATAGCATAGATACTGTTAATTGTCAACGTCCCAAACCATGTGTTAGCCATAACCAATTCCAGTGGTCTGTGTATGTCAAACATGCTAAATTAATAACTGTTACTAGGCTGGGCACAGAGGGACACACCACTAATTGCATTAGTGTCCTCTGGATTATAACCTGGAGACCAGGGAAACACCAGGTTAAATGCTACAATGGCTATAATAGTAGCCAAAATGGCTGTCACTAAGTCCAGCTTGTCAACTGGGTAGCATCACTTGCATTAGATGCTTTGTAGGCTTGATGCTGCAACTCCATAAAACACACAGGGGTGTTCTGAGGACAATTCAAAGATTGTGGGCAGAACTCTAGATTCCGTGGATTCCATACATCACATCTACTTTCTATTTCCTCTGAGAGGATGTTTGCACATTCATATAGGCAGCAACAAGGGACCCAGTGACAGAAGAGCCTTGGGGACAAGGAGGTCAGAAAGGAGGAAGAAGGCGGAAGGATGGCAGCAAAGCCAAAAAGAATACAGAAGATCTGGTTCGAGCGGGAACAGAATCTAGAGGACTCTACAGATTGTTTATTTGCTGAACAGATGGACATGGGTTTCTTCCTAAACCCATCTATTAAAAACACCATTGGGAGTAAAAAAGAGAAATGTCTCCCCATGAACCTAGGCTTCAAAAAAGCCAAGGGCAAGACAAGAAATTTCAAAGCAGGGTTTTCTGTCATGATTAGATGGTTCTTTCATACCCTTCCTCCTTTGTTTCCAACTTCACCAGGTAGCCCTCTTTGACCCTCAGTACCAGGGTCTCCCTGCGGATAAAAAAGAGTCATTAGTCAGAGATTCACCAATGTCAGTCTACGATTAGCAAATCCCTTCTTCATTTTTTGGTGACATGGAATATACAAACTAATACCAAACTCCCTACTGTGTGAGATCAAAGAGAAAGACTACATGTAGTGGTGAGGGTGAAGCTTTCCCTCAGAGCATTTAGGATCATGGTTTTGTTTTAAGATTAGAGCTGATGGCAGGCAAGACCTGCATCATGGAATTGATTTTAATAAATACTTTTTTTGGTAAAAATAAATTTTTAATAATGTTTCCTGAAGCTAACAAAGGACATTGAAACAAATTTTCAAGTTGTTTCACTACAGCAAAGAGCTTTATTCAGAATATTGTTGAAGGCTTTCACCCAAATCACTTGGGTGTTGTATGGTTTCTGGGCAGTATGACTGTGTTCTAGCAGCATCTTCTTCTGATGCTTCACCTTCATCAGTGCCTGGCATCTTCAGAGGATCATCTGAAGTTACCAGCCACAGATGCAGGTGAAACATCAGGAGGAAATGCTGCTAGAACACGGCCATACTGCCTGGAAACCACACAGCACCCAGATTTGTTCACTCTTATGTCTTTATCAAAAGAATATATAAAGAACACAAAAATGAGGAAGAAAAGAAGGGTTCAGTAGCTCAGATAGTACATCAAATCAGATCAAAGGTGGTTTACGTCCTTAGGCTTCCATTTGCCCAACCTTGACATCCTTGGGATTTGAAACATTAGATTAAAGTATAATGTTAAGTACATTGTTACAATGTAAATTCCTTCAATATCATCTCTGAAGAATAGGCAAACTAATTTTACACCAGAATCAGTCATTACAGCTTTGGTTTTGTACCTCTGGCTATTGAGAGTGGAAGATGCTCTACAAGGTGGTGTGAGGGCCCTTCCACACAGCCATATAACCCAGAATATCAAGGCAGATAATCCATAATATCTGCTTTGAACTGGATTATCTGAGGGCACACTGCCATATAATCCATTTCAATGTGGATTTTATACAGCTGTGTGGAAGGGGCCTAAGAAGAGGGCTCAATTCTCCTTGCACCTTTACTGGCCTCAGGCCAACACAGGCTCGCCTATGGCTGGATCTACACTGCACTATATTCCAGGATCTGATCCCAAAGTATTTGTTTTGAACGGAGTATACTCTGGGATAAGCAGATAATCTGGGATTGGATCCTGGGATATAGGGCAATTTAGATTCAGCCTCTGTTGGCCTCACTGCTCTCTTACTTCAGCCAGCTCCACACAGATGCCCTGAACAATGAAAAGCAGTAATGATGGATTCTCTGACCTACTTTCTACTCTAGTAGAAAATCAATGTCAGAGGAATTCTTTGGTATTTTGACCAGAGCAAGGGAATGCCACTGTCAGTGGACTAGATGGCCAAGATTACGGCTGATTATTTATTGCTGTTTCCTGACAGAAGCAGGACAAAATCTTTCCCAGCTAATTTCCTTCTTCATTTGTCAATAAAATGAAAATGTACATCTGTCTGGGGGGTGGAGAAGGAAGGATTTCTTCCATTGTTTTGGAAAGTGGTTGAACTTACTCTCTCTCCATTTGGTCCAGCAGTTCCAGGAGGTCCTTTTGCTCCAGGATCACCCCGTCGACCCTTAAAGTAAATAGATTTTTAAAGGACATGTATTACGTTTATTGCTGAGCTCTTGTCTCTAGCAGTGGGAATGCTTTTGTTTTCTTGGACATGGCAACCAGTTTGATTCTAGTAAACTGTTAAGTATTGCATTTCCAAATGGATCAACATCTTGGTTAAAGGGGGAGGGAGGGAAAAGCCTGGGTTCATACATTCCCACAAAACTTTGTGTATATATCTGTGTCTGCATATTTACATTTCTGAATACGCATGCACACAAGTGCACAAAGAATGTTGTCATTTTTGGTGTTTGATATCATGAGATATCAAGAAGCAGCAGTAATCTCAGTAAATATTCTCCAAGAATGCCCACTATGTTATGACTGAATGTATTTTCAGGGACCTCATAAAGATGTGCTCCCTTCTGCTCATACTGCAAGGATTCTCTGTTCCATTGTTTGCAAGGCTGGAGTAATGGTCTTGCCACACCAGGGAAGGTGTCCAGGGGCTTTTGGGCATCTACCTGCATTCTAGATATCCTAAACAAAGTTTTGTCATTGCACTCAGAAAAATGGAAACAATTTACAAAGATACAGTGGACCGTCAACTTATGAGTATCCCTATTTACAAGCTTTTCGACGTACGAGCCATCACTCGTTCGATTTTTTTATTTGACATGTGAACCAGTTCCAAGTTATGAACCCATTACAAGATGGCAGTTGTGCTGGGAGACTGAGGCAGGGTCAAGCTCGCAGGGAAGGAGGGAAGAGGAAGAGGCCTTGCCACAAGTGACTGGAGGCCTCCTTTCTCTCCCTCTCTGACTCTGAAGGGCGGACAGCGGCAGAGATGCTCAGGGAGAGAGGAAGGACTGGCTGAAGCTTCTGAACCCCGTAAGACCTTGGCAAATGGGTTCAGTTTGTTCTATGATCGAGCTCTGGAATAGCATTTCAATGCATTTCAGTGAGGAAATCTGCTTTGACATACAGGCACATTGAGTTACGAGCTTGGTCACAGAACGAATTAAACTCATATGTCAAGGTATCACTGTATCCTCCTGACAGAAATTGGGGCAAGACAAATGATAATTCTTACAATAGTTTAGGTCAGATCTTCCCGTATTTAAATTGTATGATGTCACACGAATGTTAGTGAGAGATTTAAAGGACATGTCCATTCAAACAAATGGCCATCAAAACAGCTTTAAAAGAGCTAAACCCTGTTCTTTGTTAAATTATGATCAAGTTAAACACCATCAGTTCCTTGTTTTTGATCATACACATTGCCATTTGATTAGCTGTATGATCAGACATGCTGGCCTGAGAAATACTGAATACTATCACCGAATTTCAGCTAGATTTATTTAATATCTATTCAATGTAATAGGGGCTTGCAAAAGGAACAGAAAAACTGGCACATTGCCCCGTTAACTACTCCACTGCATTCACTGAACAATTGAGGCCCCATCTACACTGTCAGATAAAATCCAGATTATGTGCTTTGAACCTGATTATATTAGTCTACACTGCCATATAATCCAGTTCAAATCAGATAATCTGGATCTATATATGGCAGTGTAGATGAGGCCTTTCAATTTCACTTCATTTTGAATTTCATTGGAAAAATCCCTAGTGTGAGGAATTCAATCTTTAGGATGAAAGTCTTAGGCTCTGTGTTTAAGTTTAGGTCCTGTGTTTCTAAATGCAGCTTTATTCAACCCTCGCTCTAAAGCCTACCTTGCCATCTTCCTTTTGGGATGAAAGGATGAAAGATGGGGTGGGGGTGGGGATTACTGAAAACATTTAAAATCTTACAGGTTCTCCTTTAGGTCCAGGAGATCCAGGGCCTCCTTTGCCCCCTTTGATACCAGGACTGCCAAATGCTCCGTTCATGCCTTTGGGTCCCTTTGGAAAGTAGAAGGAAGAAGAAGTTAGAATTCATTAGAGGTGGTTGATAACAAAAGACGCTAGAAAATTATTATCTGTTCCAGGCTTACTAGCAACTAGGATGACTTCCTGAAATACTGGATCTTGAATTTCTGCAGGTCTCTATTCTTCCTCCCTGCTTCAGCCTTCTTCCCAAGGGTGGGACTCCTCACTTTCATCAGTTAGCCAATAATAAAAATAATCAGTGAACAAACTCTACTTGTTGCCGAGGTTTTAGTATTGATTTCTAACTGTTCAAAATGGTCTGGTCACTGAGATAATATTTTGCTGAGATTTTGTGCTTTCTATATAAATAGATGCTGATTTTAAAAGCTGACCCATCTTTTCACTCAGAACACTCAAGGCAGCTCATTGTCCCCTTCCTTCACTAACAGGAGTTCTGTTTCTCTCTCTATATATCACATTTCCCCAAAAATAAGATACTATCTTGTATTTAATTTTCCTCAAGAAGACATACTATGGCTTATTATCAGGGGATGTCTTATTTTTGTTCAGTATGATACAACAATCTGCATTTATGGAATGATCTAGGTGCAGTAGCAGACTCCTTGTTGAAATTTTCCCCCTATCCCCTGGTGTTTGTGTGGGTGAGAGAGACCCATAGACTGTTGCTGGTCAGTGTTGGGGAGCAGCAGCTTTACTGGTGTTTGTGGGGGGTGAGAGAGACCCACAGAGGTTGTTGATTGGTACTGGGGGAGGGAGACCTACACTGCTGAGTAAACCGGCAGTCACAGCTTTACTTCCCCCCCCCCCTTCCCCCCCGGACACACAATACTTAAAGCAGAGCATCCTGCTCCTCACTTCACTGATTGAGACTTTTACTTTCACTTTCCATGTCTTCCTCTATGCCTACTTGCAGCACACATAGATCGATTAGGACCTGACAGGGGGAGCTGACCATGTATGCTGCATACTCACACCTATCACTAAGTCTTATTTTTGGGCTATGGCTTATATTGTGCAAATCATTAGAAATCTTGCTACGGCTTATTTTATGGGCATGTCTTTCAGGGAAACAGGGTATCTCAAAAACAAGACTAGATGAAAAACCTATGACTAACTAATTAGAAAATTACCAATTGACAGCAGACAACTCAACAGAGCAACAGCCTTGCCTGAATATAGTCTTTGCCTGTTGATGAATGTCTGTCAGGAAATGGGTCATATTACCAGTGAAATGGCCCTTGGGTTTTGTGAAAGCAGTGATAGAAAGCACTCAATTTTGAGATATTCCTCTGCTTTGATGAATTTTCTTCCATGTAGAGCAGTGGTTCCCAACCTTTTTCTGACCAGGGCCCACTTGACCAGGGACCACATGATGGGAGACCAGTTTGACTGAGGACCACTCTCCAACATTATTTATTTATTTAGTATACTTTTGCCCCACCCTTCTCACCCCGGAGGGAACTCAGGGTGGCTTACAACATTGTAATAATTCAATGACTTTAAAAACAAAATACACATTAATGTACAATAAAACACAATTAAAAGCATCAGCATCACGTGATCCAAGAGCAAGGTCCGGGCCATCCCGTTGGTCAAATTCCAAGTCTTTCATGTCTATTGCTGCACCAGGATTTCAAAAGCTTGGTTGAAGAGCCATGTCTTCACTTTCTTGTGGAAGATCAAGAGGGAGGGGGCTGATCTGATTTTTGTTACATTAGTAACAAAAGGGTTAAGAATCAGTTTTTGGTCAACTTTAGATTTGGTTTAGTTATTTTGGGGCACTGATTCAGAAAATTACATTGGATAGACCATCAGCTCTAGTTTTTGATGCAGAACATATGCGAACCAGTAGTAGCCATCTGTTCATCCACAGAAAACCATATTTAATCATCTAGAGAAGTGTTTCCCAAACTTATTTGGCCTACCGCCCCCTTTCCAGAAAAAATATTACTCAGCGCCCCCTGAAAAGGGTGTGTGTGGCTTAGAGGGGTGGGCATGGCTCCTGCTCAAGAAGGTGGGGCTGAGCCTCTCCCCTAGTCCAAGATGCAGGGCTGGGAGGGGGAGGGGGAGGTGGGCGGGGCCACAAATGGGCGGCCAGGGCTGGGATGGGCGGAGTTATGAGCTCTGACGCAGGGCTGAGCTTCTCTCCCTGTCCTGGATACAGGGGGCGGGGCTAGAGGAGGAGGTGGGGCCTCTTCCCAAGTGCCTGATGGGGCTGAACCTTTCTACCCCGCCCCTGTGTTCTAACAAGCGCCTCAGGAGAGGTATAGAGGCTCAGCCCTGTCTCGGGCTCTTGGAAAGAGGCCCCACCCCCTTCCCTGGCTCTGCCATCTGTGTCCTAACACGCACCTCAGGAGAGGTATAGAATCTCAGCCCTGTCTTGGGCTCTTGGGAAGAAGCCATGCCCCTCCCCTGGTCCCGCCCCCATGTCCTAATAGGTGCCATCACCGCGCCCCTGGATCGCTGCAGCGGCCACCAGGGGACGGTAGCACCCACTTTGGGAATCACTGATCTAGAGCTTATGTAGTCTATCCACTGCAATGCTCAGCTCTGCATAAGGGAGCAGAAATAAATAAATAAATAAATAAATAAATAAATAGGAAAGAGGTTTGTGGACTACATTTTCATTCTCGCGGCCCATTGCTGGGCCAGGGCCACAGGTTGAGAACCACTGATATAGAGTAATTGGGTTTGTGTTACTAAATTGGAATCGACAAAATAAGCTTCCCTGGAACACCCCAAAGTGAAGGAAGGAAGATTACTAATGTTAGGTTCCTCAAGTCCAGTGTCCAATATTTATACCTAGAATGGGAGTTGGAAGTGACCACATGAGCCATCCAATCCAAGCCCCTTCTGCACAATCAAAGCTCTCCTGATAGATGTCCATCCAGTCTCTGCTCTAAAACCTCCAGAGAAGGAGACTCAAACACATGGGAGTTTATTACTAGGATACAATCAGATCATTTTATTTATAGTTCATAATATCTCCCTGTCAGTGTTCTTCTCCCATGATTTCATGATTGTGCTAACAGCCACGCAACATGGTTTGAATTTCCAAATGCTCTAGAAGTTTCACACCTTTTCTAAACTCATTGGTATGTGTGTGTGTGTTTGGGGGTTATGACATACCCTATTTCCTCTTTCTCCAGGTGGTCCAGGTTGTCCATTGCGACCAGGTCGTCCAGCATCACCCTGAAATAGAAGCAAGAAACCACGGTCAAAAAAGTCACTCCAGCAGCGCATACAGGTACACTTAAGCGGCCTTATATACCAGCCTGCCAAATGGACCCAATATGATAACCCTAGCAGGACTACATAGGATTCTAATATAAATTAGAGAATATATCTTGTATCGAGACTGGGAACTTTGTTATTTGATACTTAGCACTCGACTTTTGTTTTAGTTTACTGGCAATATCCTTTCTGCAGGATGACATCCACAGATGGGAATAGTGACATTTATCTTGCTGTCTTCCTTCAGAAAGCTTCATTGCCAATTCACAGTTGGCATTGCCAGAGTCCAATTTGACTCATTAATTTCAAGTGGCTATAAGATGTGTTGAGCAGAGAAACTGCAACATGGTTTTAAATGGCTTATCAAAATGAGATGGGACTTTGGGCTCAGGAAGAGCTGCAACTCTGGATCAGATGAGGCAGCCCACGAGTCCATGTAGGATATGCTACTCCCCACTATTTGCCTCTGAGAAGCTCTCCCATTTACATTTAGGGTCTTTCATTGATATTTACAAGCCTTCATTTAGCTACCAAGGCCAGTAGCTTCTGACCCACCTGTTTTCTCTGTCACATGTATTATAATTTTTCTAAACTAAAAAGACCTAGGCCTACTGGCCTAAAATCATTTTAAGACTAAGAAATTGAAAATCCCCATTTAAGCAGTTATAATGGAATATATTTTTGCAAAAGCCATTGTACATAACCCTAGAAAAAGAGTTTTCACAAGTTAATTGGCAGTGCAGCTGTTAGTGCAGAAGCTCAACTGCTTGCACCATCATATTATGCAATCAGAACTATATTGAATACTATCTGTGTTGAAAATGTACATATTTTTGATAACTCAATGGCATAACTGGATAAAAGATCTTTTTGCCTTTCCTATATAGCAGATGCCCAAAAATCTGAGTCATTTTAGTTGCACTTTCCTAGTACTGCTATGACATCCATATATGAGTACAGGTGATTAGAACTATTCCCAATGTTCACAAAGTAGATTTATATAATGACATTATGATAGGGGCTGTTTATTGGACACACTCTTCACATTTATGAGCCGAACTAATATCATGCCTCTCTCTCAATAGCTTTAGCTTACTCTCCCTGACAAGTTGGTGCCCTTATTTCTGGTCACATTAAGGAATGGCACAGACCTTTATCCCTTCATCTCCAGGTGGCCCTTGATCTCCAGCACTTCCAGGATAACCATCAAGACCCTGAAAAGAAATCCAAAAAAGAACCATTTGCAAACTTGACTGTGAGGCTTAGCTTTCAGAAAACAAAGCAACAGAAACCATGTAAAAGAATGAGCAACCCATTTAAAAAACACATTTGCCTTTGTTCTCTGATAGACCTGAACATGTTCTTACCCTGTCGCCTGGGTCTCCTTTGCAGCCAGGAGGTCCAATACGTCCCAGTCTGCCCTGGAAAGATCACAAATACAATTGGAGATTATCAACATTATTCGTCAAGGTTCCAATACCTATCTAGTGATTTACCTGATTTTCATGAACTCACTGAATCCAGGTTAGTTTCCAAACTGAGGGAATCACAACAATATTAAACTGAAAAGGCAGGGAGGAGAGAGGCAAACATATTTACAAGAATTTATAGAAAAGGCCAAGGCTTCATCTACACAGTCACAGAATGTGCCAGAAGAAACAAATTAGCCTGGGGCATCCAAATGACACTCCAGGCTAATCCATTTCAACTTGGAATGAACCTGAAAATATCCGCAAGGTCTGGATTTTCCTGGAAGATCCAGACCTTGGCAGGTATGGAGTCAGTGGGGACTGTCTCCTAAGCAGGGGCGGTTCAACTACAAGGCAAATTAGGCAGTTGCTTAAGGCGCCATATTGAAGCACCTCCTGCCTCCGCTTGCTTGCCACCAGGCCTGCCACCTGGCCTGCCTCCGCTTCTGGCGAGGTCACCCTCCCACCGGGTGAAGCGGCTGGTGAGTGCACCTGCCGTTGCTTCCAGCGAGGCTGCCTCCGGCCTCCTTCCTTCCTATGCCCAGTTGGGGCCCAACAGAGTGTCTGGCTTGCGCCACACTGCAGTTGATGGGGACTGCCTTGGGCCTCTATTCTTCAGCCTCTGGCCCCAGAGAAGCAGCTGATGAGCTTTCCGCTTTGGGCCTCCTTCCTTCAGCCCCCGGCCTCCTTCCTTACACTGCCTCATTAATAATAACAATAATAGAGCCAGGGCAGTTGAAGGGATTTTGCCCAAGCGCATCCCTTTTTGCAGATGGACATCAATAATAATAATAATAATAATAATAATAATAATAATAATAATAATAATAATAATAATAGAGCAGGGCAGTTGAAGGGATTGTTCCCAAGTGCATCCCTTTTTGGAGATGGACATCAATATTTATAATAATAATAATAATAATAATAATAACAACAACAACAACAACAACAACAACAACAACAACAGAACCAGGGCAGTTGAAGGGATTGTGTCCAAGTGCATCCAGAATATCAAGGCAGAATAACCCGCAATATCTGCTTGGTGCTAAATATGTTTGGTGCTAAATTCACAAATATAGTAATTCCTACATAACAATACCATGTATTGAACTGCTTTTTCTGTTGATTTGTTGTAAAACATGATGTTTTGGTGCTAAATTTATAAAATGATAATGTAATTTGATGTTTAATAGGCTTTTCCTTAATCCCTCCTTATTATCCAACATTTTCGCTTATCCAACGCTTTTATTTTTCAGTGATTGGTTTGGGGGGGGGGGGGGGTGACGCCAAAATTTTGTTTGCTTACACTTGAAAATTACCTAGGGCTGGCCCTGCTCATAAGATTGCCATTTGTGATCCTAGAAGGCAAACCCAAAGCTATCCCTCTTCCTCATGCTCAGGCTACCTGGGGAGGAGGGATGCCAGTGTCAATCTCCCTTCCCTGCCCCCTGTTTAGCCATTGAAAATAGAGACAAAGCATCTGTATGGGGGACTGAAAACTTCCTGGGGCTTGAAAACGAAACTAGGGAGCTTTGAAGAGGGGAGAGGGGAATTCCCCTTCCAAAGCTCTTTAGTTTCATTTTCAAGCCCCAGGAAAGTAAGACAAGCCTCTGGTCTTTGTACGGAGACTTTTCCCCTCTTTTAAGAGCTAAAGAGGGTCAGGGAGGGGAGGTATGGGGATCATCACCCCTTTCCACACCTGAGTCAATCACCAAAAAGGTGGGGTTTCAGCCCCCTGTGAAGCTGAGAAATGTGGGTGGAATCTCCAGTTTAAATGCAGATTCCACTCACATTTTGGCCAATGTAGAAGATCCCTGATTAACAATAAGTAGCACTTCCTGAGACACCCTAGGAATGCAAGCACCCAATTCCTATGCAGAACTGATGGTGGATGTCTCGATAGGCATCTCATGATTCCCCAGGACACAGGACGACTGTCTCCTCCAGACCTCTCCCACCATCCACCTACTCACAGCAGTTACAACGGGACCTACCAGCTGCTAGTCCCTACCTCTTCCTAATTCCATGCCATGTGACTGGCAAAGAAGCTGGGAAGAGTGAGGAGGGGCAACAGAGGAGCAGCAGGTTGGTCTTGTCCCCACTGTAGCTGGCAGTGGTGGGATGGAAGGGGGGTGGCAGTCAGGATCCTGTCCTTCGTGCTGAATTGGCTTTGGTGCAGATGGGCAATAGGGACTTCCTCCTGCTGCCGAGGTGGCTCAAGATGCCCCTGTTGGACCACAGAGTGAGCCAGAACTGGTATTTTTCATGCTGGTTCCAGCTTGCATTATATGTCTGTGGAGAGCCACTGCAAAAACACTGCTCTACACTGGTTCTCTATCTGTGTGCTGAAATGACTATGACTGGAAGAAAGAGATTCAAGAGATAATTATTATGAATATGAATTATAAAGGGAACTTTTTTCCTATCTGGCCTTCCATTTTTGGAATGACTGTTAAAACTTAATCTTAGTATTTACAGTTCAATCAAAATGTTCATCGTACTGAGTAACTTTACCTTTTGTCCATCAGTGCCGTTCCTTCCTGAAAAGCCACCAGATCCCTGAAATTAAAGGAACCAGAGCATTAGAAATAGATTTCAGTATAAAATCCGAGCTTGAATAAATGGGCCACATTCAAAGGCTGGGTCTTACCTTTCGTCCATCTCCGCCATACTCTCCCTGCAAAAGGCAAGAAAAATAATTACTATGTCGTATTTACATATATAAATCAAAAGATTATAGTGGTTTGGCAGATGGCTAAAAATAATTTGGGATATAAATTGTGGAATCTCCCATTACTTTATTATGTTTCAATTGCTATTTTTAATTAATTAATTAATTAATTAATTAACAACATTTATATCCCGCCTTTCTCACCCGAAGGGACTCAGGGCGGCGGACACAATTGGCAACAATTCTATGCCTACACACATTTAAAACATAGCAATGAATAAAATCCAATTACAACACTTTAAACAATATAAAAATATAACACATATAGTTAAAGTCCATTCATCCAATATCCTCGTACTGATGTCTACTTCTTTTATCCCAGTGTACCTTGTATGTTTTATACCTTGTTGTTAGCTGCATTGAATCCCCGATGGGGGAGAAAAGTAGGATATAAATAAATAAATAACAATAATTGGTTGGACTTTCGCTTTGAGTAGCCTGCTCCCCAGAATTATTCTGATCTAACCTGATCAATGCACATTGTAGTTGTCATTATTCTCTCTTTCCAATGTGCGGCAATCTACTTTTTAACTTCATATCAAACCAACTAATGTCACAGTTAAAACACCTTACCTTTTCTCCTTTTAGTCCACGGATACCCTGTGGAAGAAACAAATGGGTATATTATTTAATATTTATTGAGATGTATGCCACTGGTTTAGAGTTTTACCTTCATTTGGTATTATAGTTAAATTATGGTGATTTAAACCATAAAATATCAATTTTGATTAAATCATCTAAAACCATTTTCCAGTTTTGTAAGTCACACATTTCCTGATCACACATGCATGCTCAGCCCATTGTGAAAAATAAAACTGACTGTACATTTTTTCCATTTTAACATTTACATTTGAAATTGTGAAATTCAGTTTTTATGTTAGAGTAGCTCTACTCACATATAGAAAGCCACTAACTTGAATTTGAATTTCCACAAAGTTCTAGATCAAGGGTTGCTAGATACCAGGCTGGACATAGTTCCACATGAAAATATATGTTCATGTTGACACTTTCAGTACTTATATTCATACCAAATATTTATGATTTTTGAAAAGAACAGATTAACTTTTTCCCTCGCAGTTCATTAATGTTGTGGCCTTCTGCTACGTTGCTTGTTGGAAATTTAATATTTTTTTCATGTCAGGAGAGACTTGAGAAACTGCAAGTTGCTTCTGGTATGAGAGAATTGGCTGTCTACAAGGACGATGCCCAGGGGATGCCTGGATGTTTCTACCATCCTTGTGAGAGGCTTCTCTCATGTCCCCGCATGGAGCTGGAGCTGATAGAAGGAGCTCATCTGCGCTCTCATCGGGTAGGATGCGAACCGGAATCCTTCAGGTCAGCAACCCATTCTTCAAGTCAGCAGTCCTGCTGGCACAAGGGTTTAACCCACTGTGCCATTGGGGGCTCCAATAATGTTTAGCACTTATAAAATTAAAGATGTTTTTGAGAGAGCAGTAGTGATAAAATTAAATATTTTCCAGTGTCTTATCTGCTAACCCTAAGCTCTCCAATATATAAAGCAATATTCTTAGGGATCATTATACCTCTTTTTTTTACCCCTTATTCGTTCACTTCCATTCAAAAGGAAACCAGCTTACATCAATGTAAGTGTACCAAACTTAGAAAAAAATCATATCTCAAATGGAGTTAGCTTCTTTAGTCAAATATGTTTTTACATCTTAATCCAAAATTGCATGCAGGCATACACACTTTCCATCACTGCTGAAGGAGATGGCCACCGGATTGTCATTTTAAAATGGTTTCTACGTATTAGGGATACACACAAGGAAAACAGCTTAAACATGAGACCCTAAATGACTCACCTTGGGACCAGGGTATCCAATTGGGCCTTCAATTCCTGGGTCACCCTATATGAAAAAAACAAAAACAAAATACATTATTAATTATAATAATTAAAATCAGGAGGATGGGATGACCAGTTCAGAGCATGAGGCAATGGACTGGACTAAGGTGCAGGAGATCCAGGACTTCTGTAGAGAACCCAAAAGTAGCGGCATGTTTGAGGGTTGGCACAGTGGAGATCCGGCTGAATCTTGGGGAGTTATGGGTTTGGATAAAAGATGGACAGAGTGGAGGGCTTGGCAAGGGGCTTCAGCTGAAAGGAGGTCTGGTGGGGCGTTGTCTGATTCCAGTTCTGAGGAGGAATTGTGAATAAAAGTGGGGTTGGGAAATGGGGCTCCTTGGCAGTCGGCATGGTGTTGATGGGTATTTGTGTGTACTTGAGAGCTGTTTGGGAAGACGTGTTTGGGAAGACTGCTGTGGACCTGCCGTGCTGCATTCTATGCCTTGGCTCTGTGTATGACCTGGACTGGATTCTCGTGTTTGCTGCCGTCTCCTGCTTTGACCTGGACTGGATTCTCGTGTTTGCTGCCTTCTCCTGCTTTGACCTGGACTGGATTCAACGACGACGATATTGTGTTTGACTGACTTGCCAGACGCCCTCGGCCCCCCGCTGTTTGTCTCTTCCTGCCTGCTGGCATCCTGCTGTGAATTGGAGCGCTCTTTCTGTTGTTTTTCACAGTTTGGAGTTTGATCCGGATTATACTCCGGTTAAATCTGGGTTATATTCTAGGGTGTAGGGTTTTGCTTTAATTGTGGAAAATACTGTGTTTCACACTGAAGATTAAGTGTTTGAGCCTTTTTGAGTTTGTTTTTGGGCTCTTTTTGTTGTGAACTAATACACTCTACTTTTATTAAAGACTGGTCTGGCGCTTTAAGGGGTCTGTCTTGCAATAGTTTGAAACTGCATTATGTGGTCAGTGTAGACTCATATGCATAATGCAGTCCAATGCAGTTAAACTTCATTATAATAAGTTTCTAGTGCATTATACGGCAGTGTAGATGGGACTTGGTTGACATATTTAGGATTAGCCTGAGATCTGTTGCTAGTTCCAAGGAGAGCAGATCCTTTGAATTAATGAGATATACTCACATGTTGACTCATGAGCCAATAATTGATTTAATAGGCTTGATCTATTTTGGGTTAACCAACAGAATTTCAACCTGCATACTCAGTTCTTTCCAATCATGCCAGTCCTCATTGCCAAAGGCACATGCCAAAGATATGTATTGCTGTATTCTATCAACAGTGAACTGAATTGGTCAGACAGGGCCTTTCAAAAAGTTGAAAACCACTTGAAATAATCTGCAGAAATATTTCTCCATTCTCATTATCTCTTGCTAAACTAAAAATGTTGTTGCTCTGAGGTAAATGCTGGCTGAAGATTTAATGACTGTGGTTTCCAGAAGTCTCTTTCACCATGATTGGAAACCAGTATACAACAGAATGAGGGAATACAATACATTTGGGACTTTGAGTATGTCATAACAAACTAAGGTTTGTCATGATGATGGAAACAAGCTATCTTCAGCCTGATGTTGATAGGATGTAGATATATAAGTGTATGCTGAGTGAGTAACTGTCAAAGTAAACATTAAAGCAGTGGTTTTCAACCTGTGGGTCCCCAGGTATTTTAGCCTACAACTCCCAGTATTAAATAAATATTAAATAAATCTAGGCATATGAGTACACCCCGCACAACCTACCCCTGTCCAAGTGTGTATCCTCCACTGTTATTCAGAACACAGGAACAGGAGCGTGGTTTCAGATTTATCACAGTCTTTATGTTTTTAATGTACTTACCTGGCGTCCTTTAAGTCCAGGAGATCCTGGAGCTCCCATGTTACCCTTTGCACCCTGAACAAAGAATCAAACAAAAGAATTAGATCAGCATTTCCTGTAATAATGGCAATTTCAGTAATTTACTGAGACCCAAATATATGTAGCTGATGCTTTCATGGAATAGCAGGTCAATATTTTTGGCAGATGGGACAACTCATTCTGGAAACCTCTTACATTAAAAAACTCCCTCTGGATAATTTATAGCCACTAAAAGAGATTTTTCTTCCCCACGGATCTCCTCAGGAAGAAGAGTTCTTTCTCTTCTCTGCTATTCATATTTATCTCTCATATTATTCTTATATAAGCTCGAACGGTAGACTTCGGGACCTTTTCAGACCGAAAGGCTATAAATAAACTATTTTAAATGGAAAAAAGTTTTAATGATGCCTTTTAGCTTACCTTTTGTCCCCGAAAACCTTTAGGGCCAGCTGGGCCTTCGATTTCCAAGCAGCTCATTTTGTAGCACTGCAAGAAAAACCAAAATGGAAATTAGTTTAAACTTTCGCAGTTAAGGATACTGTGAATGTCTACCTACACTGTCACAGAAGATGCCTTTGTACCCTTGGGCAAACTGATCTTCAAGTGTCAGAACCTCAAATTAAACTCAGGTTTATCAACAAAACGGCCCAGAGACATCTGCTCCTGCTGTGTTGCATCTTCTAGAGCAGCGTTTCCCAACCTGGGGTCGGGACCCCTTGGGGGGTTTCAGAGGGGTGGCCAAAGACCATCAGAACACATATTTCTGATGGTCTTAGGAACCCAAATCCCTCCAGTATTTTCTGTTGGTTCTATGTGGGAAGTTTGGCCCAATTCTATCATTTGTGGGGTTCAAGGGGCTCTTTGATTGTATGTGAACTATAAATCCCAGCACCTACAATTCCATAATGTCAAGGTCAATTTTCCCCAAACTCCACCAGTATTCAAATTTGGGCATGTTGAGTATTTGTGCCAAGTTTTGGTCCAGATCCATCATTATTTGAAATCCACAGTGCTCTCTGGATGTAGGTGAACTACAACTCTAACACTCAAGGTCAATGCCCACCAAACTCTTCCAGTATTTTCTGTTGTTGTGGGAGTTCTGTGTGCCAAGTTTGGTTCAATTCCATCATTGACGGAGTTCAGAATGCTCTTTGATTGTAGGTGAACTATAAATCCCAGCAACTACAACTCCCAAATGACAAAATCCCCCACCCAACCCCAACAGTATTCAAATTTGGGTGTATCGGGTATTTGTTCCAAATTTTGTCCAGTTAATGAAAATCCATCCTGCATATCAGATCTCTACATTGCGATTCATAACAGTAGCAAAATTACAGTTATGAAGTAGCAACGAAAATAATTTTATGGTTGGGGGTCACCACAATATGAAGGACTGCATTGAGGGGTTGTGGCATTAGGAAGATAGAGAACCACTCTGCCCTAGAGCAGGGAAGGCTCAGGAGTTGAGGGGCATTTTTCACCACTGTGCATTCCCAGAGGGCCATAACACAATGTTCATGCTGGCCCCGAAGAGACAAGAAATGACTTCTGGTTTCAATTTAATCTGACTTTTTGGGGAGGGTAACTTTTGGCTTTTTTTGGCCAAAAGGTTTTCTCAATTTTTCTCAGGAAAAAAAAAAGAAAGTTAAGAAAATTCACAGGTTTGATTTTGTTATGCATTCATTTTATTGTGAGCCTCTTGCTAGGTATCTGAATTATACATCTTTTTGTAGGATTAAATAGAAACCTACTGAATTTGTCTTTGTGTAACTGGTGAAGTGGTCCATAGCAAATTCATTATCAAGGCCATCAAGTCAAATGATATGGTTTTAGATAAATGCGCTGCCTGATTTGGAGATGTTTTATAACAAATATGTCGGACTGAGTTAAATTTGATTTTTTCCTATATAGAGGTGGTATTTCCTTGAAGCCCATGGCTATGCATACTCTTCTGCGGAGACCCAGATGTTCCCAGGTTTTGACAGCAGTTCGAGTGTATCTTTTTGAAAACAACATGTGAAGGTACTTACCTCTCCGTAGGCTTCATGTTTCTGTGGGGGAAAGGATAAAAATGGCAAATTAATTCAGCTAAATTTAAGGAAAAAACTGTCACTGCTCTTTCTCCCATATATATGATCAGTTCTTTCAGTGTCCTATGTTGGTCATAGATTCCAGCAGAGAACTTGAGCACCTTGAGGATCACAGCCCTCTGCCTGGTAAAGGCTTTGCCATCCAGGCTTTATGTTGTAAAGAGATGCCTATGTGGTTGTTCTCTGACAAAGAAACAAAAGTCAGCAAAAGATACGGTATATTTTATTGAGAATGGGTGTTGCCAGCACTGAACATCCCCATATTTCATTACTGTGGTCTTTGACAAGCGAAGCTATATAAACTGTAGGAGCACAAGAAGCAAAAGAAAAGGGTCAGAGCTCAGAGGTACAGGCCAGGGCATGTTTTGCCTGTATATTTGGCTCTCCAGATTTGCTGATTTGAATTTGTGGATTTGTTTAAAATGTCCTCTTTATGTGAAATGCCATATAATCGAGTTCAAAGCAGATGATGTGGATTTTATATTGCAGTGTAGATCCAGTCTTAGTCCTCCACTGTGACTCTGTGTCAATTTATACTGGAATTTGACCATAGAGTCATACTTGAGTGGCCTAGAGATTCCTAGAGAGAACTCACTCTAGGAATCTCTAGGTCCTCTAGTGCAACTCTATGATCAATTTTTAATGTTTTTTTATTTGTGGTTTTCTCTATCATATGGGTCTTAACCTCAGTGTATGTAGAGGGCTGACTGCGTAAGGAGTCCCCAGGTTTAATCTCTGGCATTTCATATGAGTTCTGGAAATAGTCTGGACTGCTACTACTAGCATTCTTTAAGTGAGGCACGTGAACATGTTGTTCTAGTTCACAGCTTTCTAAAGATTTCATGTTAGTGACACACTTTTTAGACGTGTATCATTGTATGGCGTTGTAATTCAGTTTTACTAGCACACCAAAGTTTAAAACAACCCATATAAGAGATATGGAGATATATATATATATATATATATATATATATATATATATATATATATATGTAATAACAAAATGTATTTGAACACAACATATCTCATGAAAACCTTTCATTTATATTTTTAAAATGTATAATAATTTGTAAGGTAATAACATACATTTCTAAGATTTTTGTTATTTCTTGTTACGTTCACATGACACACACTGCAGCAACACACTAAAGTGTCACGCCACACAATTTGGAAAGCTCTGGCCTAGTTAATGTACCTTTGCAGAGTTTGAGTTTTTGGATTACAGGCTACCCTGTTCCTCAGGACACCTTTCCCTGGAAGGCTACCAGTTACCTTTGCTGACATGGGAAAGAAAAACACAATCTAACTCCAAGTCAGCTAAAGTCAATATTCCAGCTTGACTCACTACACACCACAAAAAGCTTTGGAAAGTAGGTTAAATTGGGATGTATGAATCATCCCTGGATACACATATGAATATTCAAAAATTTGCTATGCCCACTGAAGAACATTATGGTGACCCCAAGCAAAGTTGCAACATTATATTAACTGATTCTTGGCTTTGAAACTTGAGTTTCTTTGGAAAATTCTAGTATATGTCTGGTGGGGGAGCTCTAGGGGCATCGTAATGTGGCTTCTGTGTATCAAGGCATTTCATGAAAAAGATATTAATTCACATAGACAGTCTTCTGAATGCAAGAAGTATTTGCGAAATGGGCAATCTTGCTCTTTCTCTATTTTTAATTTCTTTTATAGAATGAAAAAGAAGAAGAAATGAGGCCAGCCTACTCATTTAACACATCATATTTACTTTAGTAGCTTTGGGCCAATGTATTTATAGGTGAGCCATGTCAGTGGAAAAAATTACCCCAGAGTAATATAATTTGGAAAGTCAAAGGAGAGCTACTACACTGTTGAGATGCAACCTCTTAGTTTCTGTCTAGCATATCAATAATATAGCCTTTCTTTTTTCAGTGAAACGAGTTTTAGTTTAGCTACTCATTTAACCATTATCACCAGTTAAGAGTGCAGTTATGGTCTATTATAATGTGTACCTCTAATCAGAAACTGACAGTGATGTCTGGACAACTGGCATAGTGTGAAAATTTTGAAACCCAGTGGTAATCTTTGCTCCAAGTTTGGCTGGCACTCTCTCGCTAGTTATAATACTATCAAAACCAGACTTCAATAAATTGATTTTACTAATGTAAAGTTTAATTATAATATATAATTTCATACTGTCCTATTAAATGCTTATATAATGTTATATTTTAACTGTGTCCTCTCTCTCTCTCTCACACACACACACCCCGGGCAAGAATGCACTTAATCTTCTGTGGCAGGGATGGATCTTCAGATAACGACTTTCAGCTCACACAAATCCTTATCACTGAACAAGCTAAGTGGGAAATATGGGGGATGTAGACCAAAATGTCTGAAAGGAATACCTCTTCTGTGAGGCTCTCCACCTTTTAATGACTATTCTCTCTGTTGTCCACTAGGGATTGGGTGAGAAGCTTCCTCTTCCTCCAGTAGGATTTGGACAACCAATAGCCATAGGTGGCCAAAATCTGAGTAACCTCTTGTTCATAAAAGAGAGAGAGGCTATTTAATAGCATTATAAAAAGATTTAAAATCTTACCATAACTTGGATGATCCTATCAATGGTTTCAGTATCTACTTCGATGGTGTGTTTCTTTGTGGTGGCATAGTTGTTGCGGTAAAGTTCATGGGGGGAGCTGGCAATTTCACGGAGCCCCTGTTCATATATGTTCTGGCTGGGGGCTACAGCGAAGAGCTTGATCCCTGCCTCCCGGGCACGTTCAGCTTGGTGCTTCATCCCCCCACATGGGCTCCCCGTGACGTGGCCATCGGTGATTACAACTGCATAGTTAGTAATGCCTGGGGATGTATTGGCAAGTATCTGCGCAGTCATGTTGGAGAGAGCACAGTCTGTGAAAGTGCCTCGCCCGATATACTGAATGTTGTTCAATTTATCGAGGTATATTTCCTTGCTGTTGGTGAAATCGCTGTAGAAAATCACCACATCTGAAAAATGAAGTCCCGCAAATTGCCAAGTGATGGACACCTGGTTCTGGTATAATTCATTTTCCAGCCTAGTGATGAATTCTGGAACAAAGCGCTTGATGTGGTCCACCAGACTCTGGATGGGCACAGTCTGCAGGGCGATACTCTCAGACGTGTCAATCACAAAGTACACTCGGACGGGACAGTCGGTTTTATCTGAACAGGAAGAAAGCAAGAAAGAACGTGCTAAACAAATCTGGGTGCCACCCATTCAGCACTATGCTACCTGGGCTTGCCTGATATCATCACAAGGGAGAAAGGTAGACAATTGAGAGTCTGTGCCCTTCTCATTTCATTAGTATGTATAGCAGACAAGGGACTGGCTTAGGAAACCACAGATGTGAACATCAAGGTCAGCATGAACCTATTAGGTCTTTCTTCCTCTTATAGTCTGCTTGGAATACAGAAAGAATAATATTGATTTAAATTGGAGGGTTATGGTGAGAAATGTTGTTATAGGCTGATGTCCTGTTGGCTAGTCTCAACTAGAATAAATCTGGCCTAAATACCCTAAGATCCTGTATGATCTTGGAATCTAAGCAGGATCAATCCTCATTAGTATTTGGATGAGAGACTGCCAACAAATGCCAGGTGTTTTAGAGAAAAGAATTGACAAGACCACCTTTTGAGTATTTTTTGCTTAAGAAAGTCCTATGAAATTCCACAAGTCAACATCAGCCAACTGGCAATTTGAAAGCACCGAGTAAACTCATTAAATCAGTTGTTGAATGGTATGTCAACAGAAATGGATTCAATAATTTTTCTCTAGTTGGGACTAAAAGATGATTTAGGTGATAAACCGTGTGAAGTACTATGAACACTGAAATCTATATATATAAAAGAGTGATGGCATCATAGCAGCGGACAAAACAACAAAAGTAAACACCCCACAACCTCAAAAATTGACAGCACAACCCCTCATCCATGCCTCTAGGTTGATACAACAAAAAGAAAAGAAAAATAAAGTCCTAATTAGAGGGAGGGGAATAATAGTTTTTATCCAATTGCTGCCAGTTAGAAGGCTAAGCTCCACCCACTTGGTCTCCTAGCAACCTACTCAACCTAGGGGACAGGCACAGTTAGGCCTCACTTAGGCCTCTTCCACAGATTATCAGATTTTAACTGGATTATATGGCAGTGTAGACTCAAGGCCCTTCCAAACAGCTATATAACCCATTTAGAATCTTATCTGCTTTGAACTGGATTATCTTGACTCCACACTGCCATATAATCCACTTCAGTGTGCATACTAAACATAAAGACAACGATACAACAGACGTTCAATACCACCCCTACCTCAACAATTTCTCACCAACACCATCAGACAATGCCACAGCAACGCGTGGCCAGGCACAGCTAGTGGTATTATAATATTGATTCCTACATCTGGTTAGAACCAAATATTGGTGTCTACTTGTATCTGGGATGGCCAATCTCTCCAGAGATACGTTGTGACCATGAACGGTTTTCACTTATACACAGTATCATGGACAACTCTTAGGGAATTATTGAACAAAATATTCAGATATGATTCTTAAACAGGTATCAGATATAAAAGGGAAAAAAAACCCACGATGCTTAAAACTTATATCTTCTGTCCTGTATTTCTTATGTTCTACCAAGCATAAAATGGAGGTCTCCTTCCCAGCTCCTTGAGATCAGAGAGAAGCTGTTAGACCACATATAGGCGAAGTGGCTTACTTGTTCACAATACTCAACTTCACCTCTGGGGACAACTTTCTTAGACAGTTAAAAGTATAGTCTGAGCTACAAGAAAACTGACTTGATAAGGGCAGTAGTCTCTTGCATAGCCCGTAATCTCAGACATAACAACTGCACGAGGATACTATGCATGCCTCCTACCTCCCGGTCACTTATGGATTGGTACCATTCCTACTGTCTGCACATGTTAAGCAGATGCTCATGACAGGGTAACTATCAACAAAAAGGTTGTTGGATAAATGTCCCTCATTTATCTGTGTGCATAGGGACCTGGATTATCTTGTATAAATGTCCAGAAAAGAACTTAAGACAACATGATGGGATTCCATTCCAACATTTGTCAGATTAAGACCTGCTGAGCTGCATCAACGAGGCTGCTGTCCAGATTGCCTTTGAAGAGGGACAGAAGAATAATTTTGCTGGATGTGACCAAAGGTCTATTGGTTCAAACACACTCTTTCCCAAAATCCTCAGCCAGATACTGCAATGTGACCCACAGTAGAGGCTCTCCTTCATTTAGTGACAGGTCTTGGGTAGCAGTGAGGGACCAAGTGCCTCACTTTCCCCCTTTCTGAGCCACTGGCTATCTATAACCTTTCTGAACTAGCACCAAACACTGCAGCAGCAACAGCAAACAGAACCATAGTTAAATTATAGAGTGCCAGAAAAAGGATCTTCTTTTGTCTCCTGAAATTGCTGCCCAATATTTTTACTGATTGACCCTGAGTTAGAGAGGGCAGAAAAAATATTTCAAATAAATAATGCAATAAATATTTCTCCTCTTCCCTGCTTTACACAGAAATTTCCCCGTACACTAAGCATCTGAAAATGCTCCAGCCTTTCTTTGTAAAGGTGTCCCCAGAATATTTCATTTTCAACCTTTACCATTTCCCTTTTAAAATGGGCTAAACGGCTAGAAGGCACTTAACAACAACCAGAATTGAACACAGCGTTCCACACACATCTTCATGAAGGGGATAATAAAGGTTATACTGTAATAAAAATCAGGAGTGAGCAAGTCTGTCATTTCCACTTTCTTTTATGCTTTGCTGTTGTTAATCTCAAGGCCTTCCAGTGGAATTTGGAACTTTTTGTGAAATTGTATTCAACAAAGCAAAACAAAAATGTTGACAATTTGCTCCTCCTCCTCTTCCTATCTCATCTTTTTTCCTCTTTACATTCATTTATATTTTGTCTTCCATAGCATAGAAAGTGTTCCTTTCACTATTGCTGAGGCAGCCAACATTAATTTTTTTTTAATTAATTGCTCTTCCATGACTCCAAAGTCTTTTTTCTGGATTGTTGTTGTTTTGTGTCTTCTTTTGAATGTAGTTAAGAGTACTAGGTTCTACTTGGAAGTCTCTCTTCCAAATAGTACAAGGCCTGATCCTGCTTAGTTTTAGATCAGACAGGAAATGATGCCTTCAGGATATGTAGGGCTCTAGACTCATAGTCTAGATGGTCTGGGCTGTGGTGAAGCTGGTTAGCAGCCAGCTGCAATAAATCACTACTGACCTGGAGGTCATGAGTTCAAAGTCAGCCCGGGTTGGAGTAAGCTCCCGACCATTAATAGTCTAGCTTGCTGTTGACCTATGCATCCCGAAAGGCAGTTGCATCTGTCGAGTAGGAAATTTAGGTACCACTTTATGCGGGGAGGCTAATTTAACTAATCTATGAGACTATAAAACCTCCATCAGCAAGCGGAAGAATGAGGAAGTACTCCATCAAGGACTCGGTGTCACAAGTGGACAGTGAAGCGGCAGCTCTCTCTGTGGCCGGAATTGAGCATCCCCTCATGAAGCCAGAAGCTGGAATGTTAAATTGCATCTGTGTCTGTCTATATATGTCATATGTCTAATGGCATTGAATGTTTGCTATGTATATGTGCATTGTGATTTGCCCTTAATCCCCTTCGGGGTGAGAAGGGCGGAATATAAATACTGTAAAAAATAAATAGTAAATAGTCAATTTAGATGCTTTTAAAGAAACGGGGAGAAAGAACATGGTGGCTAGGCTGGGTCATAAAGTGCTGCCACATTGCCAATGCCAGAAACATACTCTACTGTCAACATGTATTTCTACACTTTTAATGTCAAAATTTGACTTATTAAATGTTCCAAAAGAATCTATCCAGAGTAAACAAAATGGCAAAGTATTTAAGTGACAAAGGACATAAGTAGCAAATACTGGGTGGATGAGGCCTCTATGACATTGTTGTTGTGTGCTTTCAAATTGTTTCTTACTTAAGGTGACCCTACTTTGGGATTTACTTGGACTGAGATTCCGAGAGGGGAATGGAGCCCTGATCACCAGAGCTGTAACTCAAGAGTTGCAGCTCAAAAAACTGCACAACCCTGATTTTCCACTACCTTATTGACAGGTAATATATGCAGATAGTCAGTCTGAACTACTATTTTTGTGCCAGGTAGTCAACACAATTAATTTACATGCCACAGATTCAGCAATTCACTGTCTTCACTACTATCACACAATAAGGCATTTTTTTCATGGGGTTTCGATTTTGCCTGAAAACTCAAGCTGACAGTCATCTAAATGTTGTTATTTTTCATCTAGCCAACACTGGTCTATGGCAACCATCTGAATGAGAGACCACCAAGATAATTGGTCATCAATAGCCTTGCTTATCTTTTGCAAACTCAGGGCTATTGGTTCCTTGATTTAACCAATCCACTTGTAATGTGACATATCTGGTAGGAATTAAAGGTGAACATTTGAATTTATAAAGATTAAGGGACGAAAGAAGCCTGAGCTACCTGCAACTATAGGGCTAACACAACACAGCTAAGCTTATCCATGTGATTACAGCTAACATATTTCTTAGAAACCCAATTTTTATGTGTTAATTTGTTCCCCACACAAATTAAGTAACCCACACAATACCAAATCTGGTAGCTAATAAAAAGCAAAATGTTATTTTGTCCAGCTTTTGAGAAACACATTGATTATGGCTTCCTAAAAAGTAAAAGAAAAAGGTTATTGGTTTGTATGAGGATCATTGCTGTCTTGCAATTGTAGGCAACTCAGAATTTCTATTAAATGTAAGCGGAGAAAAGGTGAAGGAAAGACACTGAAGCAAGGTAAGCTTTTTAACTGTGTTTTTACCTGCACAGGAAGATGCCCCGAGAATCACATCATCATCATTTTGAGCATGTAGGGGAATTAGAGTTGCGGAGAGCAGAACAGCTAAAAGGGCTTCTGAGAACATCTCAGCAATCGGGCTTTAAGTCCTGTGAAAAGAGAATCAATATAAAAATCACAAACTGTGTAATATTTCAATAATTTTTATTGTACTCTCAGCAATTTTTGTGGTTAGTCTGGATGACTGACTTTAATGTCAGGTTAGAAAATTTTAATCCCATGAATATTGATCTTGGACGCTGGAAAACTAAGGTTTGAATGACAGCTCAACCATGGGTGACCTTGGGCAAGTTATACTCTTTCACGGTGCATCCACATTAGAATGAATGTAGTTTGGCACCTCTTAACTGCCATGGCTTAATGCTATAGAATCCTAGGAGTCATCGTTTTGGTGAGGCACCTGAACTCTTTGGCATAAAAGGCTACAGATCTTGTAAAACTACAACTCCCATTATTCCAGAACAGGCATTCTCAAACTCCAGCTCTCCATTGAATAAGTTGGCTAGGGCTTCTGGGAATTGGAGGCCAAAACAGCTGGAGGGCTGGAGTTTGAGGATGCCTGTTCCAGAGCATTGAGACACAGCAGTTCAACTGATGTCAAACTGCATTGATTCTACAGTGTAGATGCACCCTTTTTTCTCAGAGAAAGACAAGACAAAACCCCTCTGAACAAATCTTGACAACAAAAACCTACAATAGTTACCATAAACTGGAGTTTATTTGAAAGCATTTGATAACAGCCACAAAAGAGAATGTGTTAAATTGTTTATGTATGGCTGATTTGTATTGTTTTTAAAATGTTGTGAGCTGCTTTGGGTCCCATTTAGGGAGAAAAGCGGGGTATAAAGATTTATTATTATTATTATTATTATTATTATTATTATTATTATTATTATTATTGTTATATCAAGTATAGAAAATGATTTTTTTTTTCAAAAAAAGGTGAGCTCTTCTTGGCTGTATTTATATCAAGAATTTGCAAGATTCATTCTTGGATGTCCAGATTGTTTTCGCATCAAGTTAGGTCACAGAATCCGTTGGCCATACTGTAGTGGTTCTCAACCAGTGAGTCCCCAGGTGTTTTGGCCTACAACTCCCAGAAATCCCAGCCAGTTTACCAGCTGTTAGGATTTTGGGGAGTTGAAGGCTAAAATATCTGGGGACCCCAGGTTGACAACCACCGCCATACTGGATCAAGCTGCCCAAGTATTGGTAAGGGAAGCAAAATGATGGTTGTGTATGGGAACCCACCCATATTTAATGAGATTAGTCAGATATGAGTGAATCTGTCTACGCTTGTGTTCTTCTCCTCATTATCCCACACTGTGAAGAAACTGTAATGCAATAAAACCCTCATATCCACAGATTCAATATCCACGGTTTCACTTAATCACATTCCTAAAAACATTCCCTCTCAGAAGTGTTTGTGTGCCACTACAGGTCCTCCAGTGTGATTTTATGGGATGACTCCAGCCCAAATATAGCCAAAATATAGGACTTACTTTTATTCAGTTTCTGGTTTCTATAGCGCATGCCTCAGAATGTGTCTTCCATGGATATAGAGAGGTTGTACTATATCGACATTGGTAGTTAAGGGAAAGAATGCCCAAGGGTTGGCACATTCACTACTCTCTAATTCTTTCATTGTTATATTGTGCCAATAAATAGTGCTTATCCATTTTAGCCATATGCTAGAGTGATTTCTTTGCACATGTGATCTCTGACACCTTTTCTTCTGTCAGGGATTTTGCTAGTTTGGCTGGGAAAGACCCAAGAAGACAGGATTATGCATCTGCTTCTTGTCAGGGATGACAGCAGAACCATTTTCCCCTCAAACGGCATAACTAGTTGCAATATGCTCAGGAAAGTTAAATTTTCCAGAATAAGACTGTTATGAACAGTCAGGGAAAAAGATCAATGCTTCTGGTTGCATTCGTGTTGTCTGAGTGACAAGGCAATGAGAAGATATGTCTCTTATAGCAATGCTGAAGGCTATAATACTAGTATAGCTTTTTCAGATGTAAGGTACATGGCAATGTTGTTGTTATTATTATTATTATTATTATTATTATTATTATTATTATTATTATTACTACTACTACATCACTTTTTCAGATGTAAGGTTCATGGCAATGTTCCTCTCATCTTTTCACAAAAACAGAGACTGTGACCCGGTTACTAGATATGGTAATCCTGTTTGGATGGCTGTGCCATTTTAGATACGTTTCATTGTTTAAGTAGTTTTCTCTCTAACTCTGTTTTTAAAAAGCTCCTGTTCTAGATTGGACAGTGTAAAGACCTATGGGGGAACATTCACACATGTAGTGTGACACAGGCAGCTCTTCACTTGGGCCCCTTCTACATTGTCCTATATTGATCCCAATCTGTTTTGAACTGGATTATATGAGTCTACACTGCCAGATAATCTGGGATCATATCCTGGGATATAGGGCAGTGTAGAAGAAGCCTTTGTCCCCCTTGTGTTAACCCCTGTGACTTGCTGCAGGGCCTACCAGTGAGCTTGCAGTGGAAAGTATCCATGTCTAATTCAAACATTTGATCCATTCTTATCAGATCCTTCTTATAACAAACAATTCCTCAATAGATTGTTTAAAAACTGGTTAAGGTTTCTTTAAAAGGCACTTTTCAGAAGGAAACCTAATTAGTAGAAACCAGCAAAGGGAAGCATGCTTAAGGACCACTAAACCTGCTGAAAAAAGGAATGCTTTTAAGGCACTGCCAATTATTCTATGAAATAAAATTTGAAAAATGTTCTGTTCCTGGTTTGAAGGTATTATTTCCTGTTTAAGTGTATGGTACTTACTTTGAAAGTAGTTGATATATTCCAGAAACCTCATTTTTGTGGCTGCCACAAATTATGTTGAATTGGTTGAGACTCGATGAGACGTTCACTGAAAAACTATAGCAAAATGTACTGCAGGATGTCCCGCAAAAACAAAGTTTTTGCAGTTTAATAAACTTTTTCCATGTTTTTATGATAGAACCAATTAGGAAATGACATTTATAACACATGAACAAAAATCATGTTACATAGTGTTAATTTATTGCTACGTGCTGTTGATTGGTTCAAAGCAATTTTCCAGTCAAACTTCTTCAGCCAAAAGCAGCTTGCAAACTACGTCCCTCTCCTCATGCTTGCTGTCTAAAATTCAAGAGAAACAAGGAAACGGGAATGATTCCAGTTGCCTGGAAGAATGAGGGAATACATTTTGGATCAGTCTCTTGGCCAGGAATGTACTGCATCTCCTCTCCTTCTGGGATGGCCTTTTCCTCACTACCTTCTCCCCTTCTTTGTCTCTTGAGCCTTTGCTCGTCGTGTTATGGGTGCTACAGTCCAGAAATATGTTTCCCCAATCCCTGTCAGAAAACATGATTGGGTTCTGCTCACCATCCTGTAAATCCTTTGGTTGGAACTGATCAGTGGGCCTTTACTTTCATTGAAACCTGGGACTTTGCAAACAACAAGTTGTCCCTACAAAGGACAAGGTTCTGGTGTACTCCGTCCATTGCTCCTCACTTGCTACTGCCATTTAGATTTGGCCAACATGTGTCTTGCCCAAGTTCCTCCAGTTTCCATGCTGTATATACACTGCCATATAATCCAGATTATTTATTTATTTATTTATTTATTTATTATTCAAATTTATATGCCGCCACTCCCCTAGGGCTCGGGGCGGCTTACAAGAACAGGCTAAAATCTAACAATTTAAAAACATCTTAAAAACATCTTAAAAACATCCCAAAAGCATCTTTTAAAAACATCAATAACAGAAATCAAAAGCCTGCCAAAACAGGTGTGTCTTACATGCCCTGCGAAAGGCTGATTATCAAAGTAAATAATCCACATTATCTTATTTGAAATGAATTATATGAGTCTACACTGCCATATAATCCAGTTCAAAGGAGATAATCTGTATTTTATATGGCAGTGTAGATGGGGCCCCAGCATTCACATTTGCAGACCTGGGTTAAGTTCCTGACATCTTTTCAACCTAGTTATTGTTTATTCGTTCAGTTGCTTCCAATTCTTCGTGACCTCATGGACCAGCCCATGCCAGAGCTCCCTGTCGGCTGTGGCCACCCCCAGCTCCTTCAAGGTCAAGCCAGTCCCTTCAAGGATACCATCCATCCAACTTGCCCTTGGTCGGCCCCTCTTCCCTTTCCCTTCCATTTTCCCCAGCATCAATCTCTTCTCCAAGCTTTCCTGTCTTCTCATTATGTGGCCAAAGTACTTCATCTTTGCCTCTAATATCCTTCTCTCCAGTGAGCAGCCAAGCATTATTTCCTAGAGGATGGACTGGTTTGATCTTCTTGCGGTCCAAGGCACTCTCAGAACTTTCCTCCAACACCACAGTTCAAAAGAGTCTATCTTCCTTCACTCAGCCTTCCTTATGGTCTTTTCAACCTTATTAGGCCAGTATCCCCTAAACTGCATTGCGTGTGCACTATGGAAACAATTTTCACTCAAATGAATTTCTTATGTTTATATTACTCTATCTGAGGAGCACTGGCAAGACTTCAGAGAAGTGGAGGCCTTAAAACATAGGTGACCAAACAGACCGCTGACAGGCAAATGTAATGCTCTTGTAGACATTTCTAAATAGCAAAAACATTAAAAATAAAATAAAATAATGAATTGCAATGAATGCCTAAAATGGAGATCCTACATGCAAGACCCCATCTACACTGCCATATAAAATCCAGATTATCTGCTTTGAACTGGATTATATGGCAGTGTAGATCCAGCCTTAGTGTTCCTGCCAAGATTTGGTGCTGACTTTTTCTTGATTTCCCTGACATTGCATATACAAATTCAAAGTCTCTTTCCAACTTCCCCAATATATGTTCCCCCAAATCCTATTTGTCTGAATGCTGCCCAAAAGCATATTACATGTTGCTTTTATTAAAAGTCTGATGCAACTTTTTACTGGGGCTTTACGATTCCTCAGATGTAGTTAATAATGTATCCACTAATGTCTGGGGGTTTTCGAATTGCAAACACCAAATCAAGGAAAGGAAAAAGAAAAATTAATATCTTTCTGGAAAAATCACACTGTTCATACTCCAAATCTATGTCACGGTAAATGGGGCCTTTTGTATCCACAAATTCTGTATCCATGGATTCAACCAGTAGTGGCTTGAAAATATTAAGAAAAAAATTCCAAAAGGCAAAACTTGATTTTAGCATTTTATACAACGAATGGCATTTCAATTTGCCTCTGTGTACAACGGAGCTTGAACATCCACAGATTTTGGTGTCTTAGGCCCCTTCTACACTGCCATTTAATCCAGATCAGGGGTCCCCAAACTAAGGCCCGGGGGCCGGATGCGGCCCTCCAAGGTCATTTACCTGCCCCCCGCCCGCAGTTTTATAATATAATATTCTTATATCAGTTTTAATAATATAATATATTGTATATACATATAATATTGATAGTAATATTATGTTATACAATATAATACTAATAGTAATACCATGTAATAATATTAATTATATGTTATATATTACATATAATATTACAGTATAGTGGTATAGTTCAATATAGTAATATATAATGCTAATATTGTGCTATGCTAATAATATAATATATTGTATGTACATGCTCTGAGTCCCCTTCAGGGTGAGAAGGGTGGGATATAAATGTAGTAAATATATGCAGGAAATATATAATTAATTTTAGACTTTGGACACTTTCCACTGAAATCCTGATAGGATTATGTAAGTTAAAAAATTTTTCATTTTTAAATATTGTATTGTTCTTTCATTGTTGTTGTTGCTATTTTGCACTACAAATAAGACATGTACAGTGTGCATAGGCATTTGTTCATATTTTTTTTCCAAATGATAATTTGGCCCCTCAACCGTCTGGAGGATTGTGGACTGGCCCTCTGCTTCAAAAGTTTGAGGACCCCTGATCCAGATTATCAAAGCAGATAATCCCCATGATTTGCTTTAAACGCATGATCTGAGTCTATGCTGCCATATAATCCAGTTCAAAGCAGGTAAACTGGATTTTATATGGCAGTGTAGGAGGGGCCATAGTATGCACACACACCCCACTGGGCAACAGAACTGTAAAGAGAGGTGTCAAGTCGAGTGGGCCCTCTGTATCCATGCATTCAACCATCCACATCTTCAAAATATTTTTTAATACTCCAACAACCAACCTTGATTTTGCCATTTTGTATGAGGGATGCCATTTACAACACCATAATATATTTGGTCCTGAACCAAGTCCAGCAGATACCAAGGGCCCACTGTAGTTTCATTTTGCAACAAAGGCCCCATCTACACTGCCATATAATTCAGATTACCAAATCAGATAACTGAACTGGATTATATGAGTCTACACTGCCATAAAATTCAGTTCAAAGCAGACAATCTGGATTTTATATGGCAGTGTAGTTGGGGCCGAAGAGGAACAAAACCAGGCATGGCACCAGAATTCTTGCAATGGGTCTTCTGTCTGACCTTTTTTCACGCCATAACACTGGAGAACACATTATCCCTGATTAGTGAATTGCTGGAAACATGCAATCCACTTCTGGGAAATCATCGTATGCTATTCAGACATGCTTTAGTTTAGAGGAAACTAAAAATCGACAGCAGTGAAAGACTCCTGGGGGGAAAAACTCCAATGTTAGGATAACAATATTAGAGAGAGGATAATATATATGAGCAGTGGATGTTTTCTGGCCACATCGACTCCAGTTCCCTTGCAAGCATCTCATTCCACCCTCAAACTTTCACAAAAACGAATGCTACTAGCTGGGCTGTAGGTGGTCTGTTGAAAGTGATATTTCCTCTAGAGCAGGCATGGGCAAACTTGGGCCCTCCAGGTGTTTTGGACTTCAACTCCCACAATTCCTGACAGCCTACCGGCTGTCAGGAACTGTGGGAGTTGAAGTCCAAAACACCTGGAGGGCCCAAGTTTGCCCATGCCTGGTGTAGACACTCATCCAGTTCAACCATATGAGAAAAACTGCTGAGAATGGGTTGTTGTATGTTTTCCGGGCTATATGGCCATGTTCCAGAAGTATTCTCTCCTGACGTATCACCCACATCTATGGCAGGTATCCTCAGAGGTAGTGAGGCACCTCACTACCTCTGAGGATGCCTGCTACATATGTGGGCGAAACGTCAGGAGAGAATGCTTCTGGAACATGGCCATACAGCCTGGAAAACATACAACAACCCTATGATCCTGGCCACGAAAGCCTTCGACAACATACTGCTAAGAATGGTTCAGAGGCAACCTGTGTTGCTAGTCAAAGAGGTAGCAATGGAAGTAAAGTCCATCTCTATCTGTGGCCTGAATTACAAGAGCATTTCACACCAGAGCTCAGAAGTAGCAAGGACGCAAGATGCTAACCTCTCCTTAGAAACATCTCTTGACAAAGTGGCTACAAGTCCATCCCTGGATCCCACCTACACTGCAGTTTGAAATTGCAGTATCACATAATGAAGCTCAATAAAACTGCACTATATGCTGTCCATATACAGTGGATGCCCCAAAAGCCAATGCATGTCCCAATAGTACAGAAAGTCCAAGCAAGAGAAGGAAGGGCTGGGTGAACAGAGTCCCTTACCTGTCGATCAAGGAGGTCATCCAGGCTTCTTGGAGGGGATTCTTTGGGTTTCAAGCGGGACACTGCTGCCTTTCCCTCGATTTTGGAGGGAGGAGAAGGACCCACTCGGGTGTGGCAGAGGCTCCTCCAGCTGCAGGGCTCCGCAACTTCTCTGGCAGGAAAAGCTACTGCCTACTTTATAATTCCCCTCCTTCCCAGGCGAGTTTTCAGCCGGGATGCAGCTCCTGTGCGGGCCGCGCGGTGTCGCTGTGGGACCACCAAACTGGCGAAGGTGGGGCGCCCAGGTCCCGGCCAGACTTTCCCCCGAATCCGATTGAAGCTGGGCGGTGGAGGGAGGGAAGGAGGGAGGACGTTGCAACCTGGGTTTGCAGCCAAGATGGGAAAAGGCACCCCTTGGAAAGGGATCAGGAGCGGAACTCTGTGACAAGCAAGGCCGCGCTGCTTACATTAGCCGAAGCCTGCCTGCTACTAAGTTGAATTTCCTTTCTGAACTGACCGGTTAGGACTGTTCAAAGAGGAAGCCTCTGATTTCAGCACAATTCTCTCCTTCTGTAGTTTTCTTCCAGAGTATCTTATTGCTAAAGGTCCTCGCCTCCAAATAAGGATTCTTGCAGACTTAGATCCCATCGACACTGCCATATACAATCCAGATTTTCTGCTTTGAACTGGATTAATTGAGTCTACACTGGCATATAATTCAATTCAAAGCAGATAATCTGGAGATGGAAGGAACGACCAACATTGCCATATAATTCAGATACTATGCAAAACTTATATATATACAGTAGAGTCTCACTTATCCAACATAAACGGGCCGGCAGAACGTTGGATAAGCGAATATGTTGGATAATAAGGAGAGATTAAGGAGAAGCCTATTAAACATCAAATTAGGTTATGATTTTACAAATTAAGCACCAAAACATCATGTTATACAACAAATTTGACAGAAAAAGTAGTTCAATACGCAGTAATGCTACGTAGTAATTACTATTTACGAATTTAGCACCAAAATACCACAATGTATTGAAAACATTGACTACAAAAATTCATTGGATAATCCAGAACGTTGGATAAGTGAATGTTGGATAAGTGAGACTCTACTGTGTATATATATATATATATATATATATGGAGCCCCTGATGGCGCAGCAGGTTAAACCACTGAGCTGCTGAACTTGCTGACCCAAAAGTTGGCAGTTCAAATCCAGGTGAGCTCCCGCTGTTAGCCCCAACTTCTGCCAACCTAGCAGTTCAAGTGGGGGGAAAGGAAGGAAAAAGGAAGAGGGGCTGACCAAGGGCAAGATGGATGCATGGAATCCTTGAAGGGGCTGGCTTGATCTTGAAGGAGCTGGGGGTGGCCATGGCCAACAGGGAGCTCTGGCGTGCGCTGGTCCATGAGGTCACGAAGAGTTGGAAGTGGCTGAACAAATAAACAACAACAAGCAGACATAAACACAACTAAGGCACTGCTTTTGCCCTGAGATGCTGAAGAAAGGAGAAGAGGTGCTGGCCCTGAGCTTTTACTATCATGACCACACTCTGATGTTGTCCACATGGGTCCTGCTTTTTCAACCGTTGGGTATGTTTTCGGTAATGCTAGAACAGTGGTTCTCAAAGTGTGCTCTACAGAGCCCTTGAATTCAACTAATGGCCCACAGGGCTTCTCCTATTTGTATTATTACAAAGGCTGGATGGCCATCTGTTGAGGGTGCTTTGATTGTGCTTTTCCTGCATGGCAGAAGGGGGTTGGATTGGATGGCCCCTTAACACTGAAATCCTATTAAATTAATGTTGGTCAAAAAGTTTGCCTATACCTAATATATATACGTTAAATATAATATAATATAATAACATTTTGGGGCTCTACGAAAAAGTTTTGCTTTAAAAAGAGCTCTACGGCTGAAAAAGTTTGAGGACCCCTGCGCTAGAGACCTTCTGCCAGGCAGTATAGACATGGGGCGCTAGCTGGGCTGAAGTTCCAACTCAGTATATGGCAATTTCCTATGTTCCCAAAGTGAAATATTTCCAAACCGACAGGTCATATGCAGTAAAATAGTCAGAGGCATTTCTTGGCAACAGGATTATAGACGTTTCATTTATGAGGGACTCACAAGTTTTCCACTCGTTTCTTTGACGCCCCACCTGGAAATGTGGCAGCCCTGCCTAGCAATGAAAATACACCACGAATTCTTAAAAATCCTGTTTCAGACATAATTGTTGGCTTTGAGAATTCATAGAAGGGGAACACAATTCCAGGGTGGAGGAGAAGACTTAATAGTGGTTCATTTGAGTTCATTGATCCCAAGCCCTCCAAGTGAGCAATTTTAGGGTATATAAATAGAAAGGAAAATCTAACAACAATCACCCATTCATTCATCATGCATTAACCAAGCTCTCCATTTGACAGGCAACCCATTTGGCAGTGGGTTAAACCCTTGTGCTGGCAGGATTGATGACTTGAAGCTTGTGTTGCTGACCTGAAGGTTGCTGGTTCAAATCCAACCGGGGGAGAGAGTAGATGAGCTCCCTCTATCAGCTCCAGCTCTGTGTGGGGTCATGAGAGAAGTCTCCCACAAAAGATGGTAAGAACATCAAAACATATGAGTGTCCCTTGGGCAACGTCCTTACAGATGGCCAATTTTCTCACCCCAGAAGTAACTGTTTTTAAAGTTGCTCCTGACACAAAAACCACTATTTGGATTAAACCAGCATTTTCATGTTTTCACTCTGTATATGCTTTCCTTTCAGTTATTCAAACATGACAATCATGTCTCCTCTCAGCCTTCTCTTCTCCAAGCTAAATATATCCATCTCCCTAAACCATTCCTCATAGGTCTTGGCTTCTAGACATTTTGCCAGCTTGTCAATATCCTTCTTGAATTGTGGTGCCCAGAACTGAACACAGTACTCTAGGTGAGATTTGAACAAAGCAGAAGAGAATGATACTATTACTTCCCTTGATATATTTATTTATTTACTACATTTATATCCTGCCCTTCTCACCCCTAAGGGGACTCAGAGCGGGTTACAAATTAAATTCACATACAATATTATATTATTAGCATAGCACAATACTGACATTAAATGACTATATTGTACTATATCAATATATTGTAATATTATTAGTAATATTACATGTAATATATAATTAATATTATTATATTGTATTATTAGTATTATATTGTATTACAATACAATATTATCAATGTTATATGTATTATTATATATTATTGTAATATATATATATATATATATATATATATATATATATATATACAGTAGAGTCTCACTTATCCAACATAAACGGGCCGGCAGAATGTTGGATAAGCGAATATGTTGGATAATAAGGAGAGATTAAGGAGAAGCCTATTAAACACCAAATTAGGTTATGATTTTACAAATTAAGCACCAAAACATCATGTTATACAACAAATTTGACAGAAAAAGTAGTTCAATACGCAGTAATGCTACGTAGTAATTACTATTTACGAATTTAGCACCAAAATACCACGATGTATTGAAAACATTGACTACAAAAATGCATTGGATAATCCAGAACATTGGATAAGTGAATGTTGGATAAGTGAGACTCTACTGTGTGTGTATATATATATATATATATATATAGCATAGCATGTTACAGGTTACTTTTTAAACCTATGCTTTCTTTCACTGTCCAGAAGAAGAGTTAAAGTGTGAAAAGTTAAAGTTAGCTGTAGGTTTGGCATGTCCCTTGGCTTTTCCATGTGTAAGCGCTGCTGCTTGCCTGGCTGTACTCAGGACTGGAAAGTACCACTGTATTTGTTTTGTTTACTTGTCACTGGAGAAACCAGAAAGGAAATCTTGGAATTGGTTTTCCAAGAAATCCAACTGGATGTATACTTGTACTATAGGCAAACCTGATTTCATTCTGTATGAATTCCAGCGATGTCTTGAAGTATGAGCATGTCTCTAAATATCAGTCTGCTGAACACTTCCTTCTCCCCAAGAAATGTTTGTGCCTCTTTCCTTTATGCTAAGCATGCAGCTTTGCTCTGCATGACTCAGTGCCCCCCAAAGAGACTTCTTTTGGCAGTGGCTTCAGAGAAAAGACAATATTTATCCTTGAAGACTTTGGAGGGTTGAAGAAGAAATGCTACCTCAGTCCTCACTTGTGTGTGTGCGTAAGAGATGTGCCAGAGACCACTATTTTGCAATGAGTAATAGTAGGAGGTTGGAGTACCTGCTAATTATTCAATTAACCAGAAGAAAAAACGGACATAGTCTGGGAAAAGAGGGGGCTGCATTTTTCAAAACTCATCTCTACAGCCCATTTCTGAATACATAAAACATGGGTTTCTGAATTCTGTGGCTGGAATAAAACCATTTGGATTGGAAATATTTTCCCCCCTTTATTGGAGGTTTTCAAACCCAAGTTTTGGAGCCCCCAGTGGCGCTGTGGGCTAAACCCTTGTGCTGGCAAGGACTGATGACTTGAAGCTTGAGTTGCTGACCTGAAGGTTGCTGGTTTGAATCCAACCTGGGGAGAGTGCGGATGAGCTCCCTCTGTGAGCTCCAGCTCCCTGCGTGGTGACATGAGAAAAACCTCCCACAAGGATGGTAAAACATCTGGGCATCCCCTGGGCAATGTCCTTGCAGACGGGCAATTCTCTCACATCAAAAGCAACTCGCAGTTTTTCAAGTCGTTCCTGACACACGCACAAAAAACCCCCACAACACAAGTTCTCAGCTCTCAGGAGTGTTTGGCTGTTCGATGACCCACCAGTGAAATAATGAGATCACACCAGAATATTGGATAAACTGGGCCATCTTTGTTGAACTAGTTTTTGTAACTGTGAACCAGAGATATCTTTAACCAAAAAAAGGGAAAGAGAATGTATGGATGTAGAAAAGGTGGCAGCAGCAGATATTCTCTTAAGCCTCCCTGCCACTTAATTTGGGTGAAAACATGAGAACTCCAAGGAAAACCCAAACTTTAGTTGTTCCCTGGACCACCAGCACTTGGAAGGCTTCCCCGAGGTCTCACCAAGTCCCAAGCCCCAGGGTTGGGGTGTAAGCCTCAGGACTACCCCAAAGGGGAGTCTCTATCATCACCTCACCAGTCCCAAAACTTAAAGAGCTGATTCCAGAGGACTCCCTTCACTATAGTATAGGAGCCTAGTGTCTAGGTCAAGGGACGTCATGCTATTCTGCCTTGGTCAGACAACACCCGGAATACTGTGTCCAATTCTGGGCACTGCAGTTGAAGGGAGATGTTGACAAGCTGGAAAGCGTCCAGAGGAGGGCGACTAAAATGATCAAGGGTCTGGAGAACAAGCCCTATGAGGAGCGGCTTAAAGAACTGGGCATGTTTAGCCTGCAGAAGAGAAGGCTGAGAGGAGACATGATGAGGGCCATGTATAAATATGTGGGGGGAAGTCATAGGGAGGAGGGAGCAAGCGTGTTTTCTGCTGTCCTGGAGACTAGGATGCGGAACAATGGCTTTAAACGACAAGAAAGGAGATTCCACCTGAATATTAGGAAGAACTTCCTCTCTGAGAGCTGTTCAGCAGTGGAACTCTCTGCCCCGGAGTGTGGTGGATGCTCCTTCTTTGGAGGCTTTTAAACAGAGGCTGGATGGCCATCTGTCAGGGGTGCTTTGAATGTGATTTTCCTGCTTCTTGACAGGGGTTTGGACTGGACGGCCCGTGAGGTCTCTTCCAACTTTATGATTCTATGATTCTGTTCCATAAAGGAGTACCATGGTTGTTCACAAATTTCCATATCAACGAAAACCTGCCAGTGACCAAACATTAATCACAGGCCACACCCAAAGCCAGTTCCCTAGCCTTCAGCTAAATGTGTGGGGTAGATAAAAAAAATCACCTGAACAGGGGGAAAAATTCCTACCAGGCCCCTAAGCAACCAGTCAGACTGGATCTACATTGCCATATAATCTAGTACCTGATCCCAGGTTATCTGCTTTGAACTGGGTTATGTGAGTCTACACTACCATATAATCCAGTTTAAAGTGTAGCGGAACCTTTGTGCTACGGTCCTTGTTGAGCGCAGTGGAGGGATTGGAGACGGACAACTGGAGTAATTCCAAGAAAGCAGTTTTATTTGGCGAGTGGCCACTAGGGTTCCCCCTCGCACAAAATAAGTGCTTTCCCAGGGAGAACCCCCAGCGGCGGGCTGAGTAAATATTTATACACACTACAGGGTTCGGGTTATGCCCGCCCACAAGCAAATTCATTGGCTTAGAGTTGTGATGCTGCTTGACTTGGACCCAATCAGCGCTGACCAGCGGTCCGGCCGCACTCTTTCTGTGCCGTGTTCACAATCATTCAGAGCGCCTGCGTGCGCATGCGCTGTTTGTTTATCTTTAGCTTTCATTTCTTCAGAAACACATGATTTCCCAGAAATCACATGTTTCTGTGAGTTTATGCACCCGGGTCGCTAGCCGTCGCCATCTCTGCCCATATATGGTATTTCCTGGGGTTCTTTAACCTCCCGCCTCAAAAGCAGATAATCTGGTATCAAAAACTGGATTATATGGCAGTATAGATCCAGCCCCAGAATCACACTGCTGTAGAGGTAGGTGAGTGGGTCAACACCAAGATTGTAGAGACAGGGAATAGGAGTTGCCTTCCTTAAAATGCTTCCCAAAGCCCAAGCCGCTCTCTCAGGTGTCTATGCCCAGTTCCCACAATTGGCCTCACCTGGGCATGTTTTCAGAGTTGGAACCTGAATATTCCTGCATGGCGGGGGGATGGACTTGGAGGAACTTGTAATCCCTTCCAGTTCTATGAATCAGTTTGTTATCTAGAGTTTCTTCTTCATATGACATGATGCATAGTCCATGAAGTGACTCTTAGGAAGTAACCTGACGTAGTGATGTGGAAGCCATACTAATAATGTGTCAGGAATTGCCCAGATTAGGCTTGGCCACAGGGCCCTTGGGTAGCTTGTGAAAAGTGGATCTTCAGTATGAGTCTTCTAGAAGTGATGGAGGAGGGCTAGGCCCACCCCTACTCCCACATCATGCCTTTGTTTCAGAGGGCCTCTCAGTTATCCAGAGCTGAATTAGGTGGTGCTGGGGACATAAAAGGCTACAAGGAAGGGGAGAGAGGATTTTGTGAAAGTTCCCTTCCTACAGTTCTGTTTGCAAGAATGTCTGTTCTTAGACCTTTATTTGGGGATGCTTAAAGCCAGGATCTTGGCCAATGAAAATAAGGTACATGTCTTTCCAAGTTTTGCACTTTCTCACTTGGCCTTAAGATCAAAGCTGCATTTGCTTATGATTGGATCAAATCCACTTCTTTTAGAAGCTTTTACATGAGGAAACAACTTTGGAGAAATGTAGCTGATGAAGAATCGGTTTCCTGTGAGTTCTGACAAAAAACACCTGTTATCAAGCAGCTTTTCTTAACTCCATGGACAGAAAGCTTTAACAATCCAACTGGGAAAAATATACAACTGAGAAGCAGACTCAAGTCTTAGCATACATAGTTTACACACCAAAAATAAACAAACAAAAAAACAGAGGACAAGGAACAAACTAGTCCCAGACATTTCAGCCAAGTCAGGCACACTACAGAGTATGGAAGGGCCGGAGACTTATTGTGATTCTCACCTTCCCAGACTGGCTGCATCATTCAAGTTTTGAGTGTCAGATATGATAAGGTACTCAATTGTCCTCAGTGACAATTTTCAGAACCCACAGCCACCTTCAAAAGAATGAACATTTATGTTCTCATTCTGAGGTCCCTTCATCCCTAGATTTGTGTCGGTAGGACTGCTAACCGAAAGGTCGGTGGTTTGAATCCAGGGAGCAGAGTGAGCTTCTGTCTGTTAGCTCTAACTCCTCATGCGGGGACATGAGGGAAGCCTCCCACAGGAAGGTAAAACATCAAACATCCTTGCCGACAGCCAATTCTTTCACACCAGAAGTGACTTGCAGTTTCTCAAGTTGCTCCTGACACACACACACAAATCCCTAGACTTTACTTAACCTGGTAGGTGATGACTTTCCAAGACCCTCCCTGCACAGGATAAATGCCTGCAGGCCATGTTGTAAGTCAGCAGAGAAAATATTCCCCACGTGTGACAGGCAAATCCTATTGGTTTTGTAGAGGTATTTCAATGAATACCTCTACTGAGGCCTTCTCACAAGACCTTTGAAGATAGATGGCAATATTTTTCTTATGACTTCAAATTTTAACTTGTGCTGTATGCAAACTGCCAAATGCTGTCAGATATCGTTGGCTACCACAAAACCTCTTAATGTTAAATTCGGATGTGGCAAGTATTCAATCAACATTCAGAATTTGCAGATGAAGATTTACTACCAGTTGTCCTTTATAGTTGGCTCATATAGAATAACCTAGCCAACCAAGATGTGTAAAAATAGATTTTGACGTAGAGTAGCGTTTCTCAACCTGTGCGTTGGGGTCCCGAGGGGGGCGGGGGGGTTACGAGTGGGGTTCAGAGGGGTCTCCAAAGTCCAGTATTTTTTGTTGGTCATGGGGGTTCTGTGTGGGAAGTTTGGTCCAATTGGATTGTTGGTGGGGTTCAAGATTCTCTTTGATTGTAGGTGAACTATAAATCCCAGCAATTACATCTCCCAAATGTCAAGGTCTCCCCCTCCCCCCCCCCCCAAACCCCAGCAGTGTTCAAATTTGGTCATATTGAGTATTTGTGCCAAGTTTGGTCCAGATCCATCATTATTCAAGTCCACAGTGCTCTCTGGATGTAGGTGAACTACAGCCCCAAAACTCAAGGTCAATGCCCACCAAACCCTTTCAGTATTTTCTGTTGGTCATGGGAGTTCTGTGCGCCAAGTTTGGTTCAGTTCCATCATTGGTGGAGTTCTGAATGCTCTTTGATTATAGGTGAACTATATATCCCAGCAACTACAACTCCCAAATAATGAAATAAATTTCCCCCAACCCCACCAGTATTCAAATTTGGGGGTATCGGGTATATGTGCCAAATCTGATCCAGTGAATGACAAGACATCCTGCACATCAGATCTCTACATTATGATTCATAATAGATTTTATGGCTGGGGGTCACCACAACATGAGAAACTGTATTAAGGGGCTGCGGCATTAGGAAGGTTGAGAACCATTGACCTAGAGATTAGGTACACCACAGAGAGGTCATCCTATTAAAGCTTACATCTCAAACCAAGGAGTATAGGTTTATTACTAAACTGGTGAGATTACCACATATATCACTCTGATACAGAAAAGTTAAATCAACCTAACATTATCAAAAGATGGAAGAAAGCAGTTCAAATAGTCTATAATGGGTGAATAAGAGAATGGGTAATCATTGAGGATTTGACAAATCCTTCAACGAATTACTGTAAAAGAAAAAATAGTATTACCTTCTTAAAACACCTACCAATTTAAGTGTCCTAGGACCTTGCCAGCCAATGAAGGAATGGAAGGGCACATGGCCCATCACATGATGTCCCTCAACTTCCAGTGGGGGCCTTTCCCCCAACCTGTAAAGAAGCAGCTTAGGACACTTCCTCATCAACATGGGAAGGCTCCAGTTGGCCAACGCTTCTCTGTGTGATGGGAGAACTGTTGCCATCTTGGAGGAGTGCACGGGAGATGGAGTCGCCCTGCGCCCATGCCGTTTCACCATCCTTTCTTGCATAATGGCACTGGGGGTGGGGAGGGAGTTGGAGGGTAATATCCTAAGAAGATGATTTCCCCCTCCCCATGGGATGAAGTCCTATATGACTGCAACATTTTCCCAAGCAGTGCTTCCCTCCTCTAGTTTGTTACTTGAACATGATCAATTGTGGCATGAGAATGGTACGATGTGCGGAAAGCCTGTGCTGCTCTGAATGTGTTCACTTTACAAGGAAAGTAAAGCCACCCCTTGTGCCATGATTTGCAGTAGAGAAAAAGCTGCAGATATGATGTCTGCTGTGCTGGTCAGCTTACATCAGAGAACTTCCTCAGCAGACTCAATCATTTCTGAAATATTTACCAGCTCTTTATGAGCCTCATGGAAGCAGCTTTCATTTTCATCTTGAGCACAAAGGAATTTAGACGATTGTAAGCCACATCTGCCTTTCTCCAACCTAAAATCAGATATTTGAGGGAAAATGCAATATATGGGTTTTATGTAGTTTCTTTTATGGTCCCTGAAGCACCTTGCCACTTCCCCAGAGCCCCTTCCCCCTGAATCACACCAATGTTAGTTTTATGTGTTATTTTCATCTGAAAACTGTACCCCCACCATAATATCTTTTTGTGGCTTCTTACACTTCCAGAATCCTCTACTGCCCACAGTCCTCACATTTAGCCATACAACAGCTAAAACAGTTAACTAGAAGTGAAGTCATGTCACTTTCTGGTTGTCATTTTAGTCAACCTATAGCTGAACATTGTGCTACTTTGTGGGCAGGATGGGTGAGCGTGGCCCCCACCTCCTGATAAAAGGAATTACTCTTTGAAATAACCAAGGCACAATTCCGTGTGTCGAAAGCTTTGCCAGGTTCATAAAGGCAGACACCTAATATTAAACCAGCTTTGGAAATGTAACACCTTTTCTCCTTGACAAGGCTCATAGATTTTGTCTCTAGCTTTCTGTATATCTATCTATACACATAATAAAAAGTGAAAAATGTGTATGTGTGTATGTGGAAGAGATGTCCGCTTACACAGACAGCTTCCTGCCTCCACAAATAGCTAAAGTTCCCACTGAGCAGGAGACACCCATGGCCCTCCCTCCACTGACATGAGTGCCATGAACATGTAGCCCAAACCCTGCCAGTGTCCTCCACAAACACCTTTCTGTCCCCCACCCAAGCAAAGGCTTTCATGACAATTTCATCCTATATATTCTTTAATTTTCCAAATTAAAGAACACCCCAGGGTTCTTTAATTTGCATGACCCCACTCACTTCCTCTACCTTAATCCTTTCCTACCCTTTCCAATGGCTCACAGTCAACAGAGGAACTGATCAGCAACTGAACACGAAGTTTGGGGAGAATTCACCATGATTTACAAGAGTTGAACTTGACCGACATACTGTGACCCCCACCGACAATGCACTGGGACCAAATTTGTCACAGAGAAGCCCCATGGCCAACTGAACATACTGCAGGGGATTGGGGTCCCCAAGCTAGTATTTTATAAAACAGAACATGAAATATAGCTTTGGCATTAATTTAATAGACTTTTAAATACAGGAAATGCTACTAAAAATAGCACTCTGATGAGGTTTTAGAAGCATATGTGAGCTGGCTTATCTTTTTTTTATCCTTAAGAAAATAATGAGGCCATTGCAAGCAAAACATTACATCTGGTAATATTTTAGGAGCTTTCCCATTTCCCCTTCCCTCTCTTCCAGTTTTTCCTTCTCTATCAAATCTAAGATGATTTGATTTAATAGAAAGTGCTCTTTAGTGCCTAGATCTCCCACTGTTTCAAGAGAGGAAAGCTTTGTGGATTGGGCACACAACAAGCTTCTTCCACTGTCTCTGGGAAGAGTCAGTTCATGCATTTTCCCTCACATGGTTCTGTCAGTAAGATGGCGGAGGCAAATGTAGTATCCTGACATGCAGAAATATGCTCTCATGATGTTCTCATAATATGTAAATAATCTGAAAAGGTTACTAAGTAATGTTGCAAATAGTGGAGCAAGAAGCCCGCTTCATGTACTATCTAGTATCTAGGTGACTTCTTTTGTTGACATGAAAGAGATCACTGGCAACTAGAGCTCTCTAGGTAAATCCACAGGCTACTCTGTTATGAAAGACCCCCTTACTTAGATCCCACAAAAATCCCACATTTCCAAGTGTCCATGTTTCTGGACTTTCACATTATTCTTATCATTTGCTTGACATGCTGCCAATGCAGAAATGCCAAAATCTGCCACCTGATTTAATTATTAAGTTTGTACCATAAGCTCCAAAAATCTGCTCCATTGAAAAGTTATTTCATTGTGTTTTCTAGGATTAGATCAAACACATGAGAAGTAGAGTGCATTTGGCCTTTTCCACTCACTGTGAAAGGGCATCTCCTGTAACTGTCCTGGTTTGGCCAGCATTGGCCCTGTTTAATCCTCTGCATCGCTACTTTCTCAGCTAAATTTGAACTATCCCAGTTTCTCTCCTGTGCTCCCAGTTTCCCTCTTTCCCTTCAGTTTGTTTCAATTGCTGTTCAATGGGTTTACAGTGCAAAGGGTTTAACTCTGTTAACTTAGCAGAAGAGAGAGGACAAGAAAGGATGGAGTTATTTCCAATTTATGTCTTTCCTAACTTTCCATCCCATTTGTTTCCTGGAGCTTTTATACATCAACCTCCAAGATCGCCAGAGGTCTCTCAGAATTCTGGAGGACACTTTCTCCAACATCTCTTTGGCTATAGATGCGCCAGAGAGATCATATCTGGCCTCTCTGCCCTCCCTCAACCATTAAGGACACTGCCACACCAGACCTGTAACACATGAATGGAATCACTCACAATCACACAATGTCATCCTGTATTAATTTTAAACCAGTGTTCAAAAGTGCTTTTCAAAAAACAGAGGACTCCCATTTTTAGGCAGCTGAAAGTGCTTTGAATCTGTTTTCAAAGTGTTTACAGGTGCGCAGTAAATCCAAAAGTGGTTCAACAGTGACTTTGAGGACTGTGGCTTGTCTTTGTGGGCATGTGGAGGATGTCACTTTGAATTGCCTCACTTCCCCAGGATCAGAGTGCTAGTCATTTTACTTCTGATGATCAGGGTGAAAGGAGCTCTGGCTACAAAGCCATTACTGTCCTCTTTCAACTCATTTGTTTCCTTGAAAACACCAAAACTGTTCAATTTCACTCCTAATTCAAGGCATTTACGAGAATTATCCCTCTTGATTAGACTTTTCTGCACTGTTTGTTAGGATCACCGTATCAGCCTAGAACTAGCTGATACGGTTCTCTGCCATAAAGAAAGGAGGTGGGGGGAAGGGTAGTGTAAATAAGACATCCCTTTTGTGAGGGAAATAAAAGTTGCAGTTAACAGACTGTGGGCATGGGTTAGGCCACTAGGGGGAGAATGGCAGTTGGGCTCTTATATTACAGGGTGTTTGAGCAGGAAATCTTTAGAACTGTTAATCAGTGACTGTGGAAAGATGGAATAAATAATTCACTTCCAGTGCATTGTTGTTGTGAGCTTGATTTCAACTCCAAGAATTTCCAGAGTCTTGTACTGTTTGCCAACTTTTCTTTCTTCTTTTGCAAATGTTAGAACTGAACTGCTGGAAATTGCAGCCCGAGCTGGTTTGACAATGAAAAAAGCCCTCTCTCTTGTAGAATACACAAATCAGGCAAAGGCTTCTAACCGAAAATGCATCTTTTCTTTTTTTATTAAAGTTAAGTGATATCAGAGTATGGGATTCTCCTCCTCTCCCACCTCCTCATCACTATTCCAAAGCTACCTGTTTTCCTTTCATTTTATATTTTTATATGTATATTTGCCTTTTTTGTTTTTAAATGCTAAAATTGCATAGGTGCACGAATAAATAAGATGCAGAAATGGGGGAAGATTAAATTATGAGGGTGTGTGGAAGTACAATTGCAAGACCAAAAATTGGCGAATCAGTGCAATTATGTGAAGTGTGGTATCGAAGGCACTCAACTCGGTATATCTCCAGTATCAATGATAGCATGACTGCAGTGGAACAAGGGGTGTAGATAGTTCATCAAGAGTAGATTTCACACAGACAATGTACATACGCACTAATACTGATCTATATTAGTCACAAATGGTGCTATTGATAGTGAGATGGAGGTGTTGATGATGGTGACTGTGCTGCTAAAATACCTAAACCCATTTGGGTTTGGGTGTAGGAGTGAAATCGAGAAGCAAGTCTTGATGTCAGGCTTGCAATCATTGTAGAATGAAGAGTGGGAGTCAGCCTTCAGCCTCACACATCTGTTTGTCTCACGGGTTCCCAGTACTTTTCTGAGGAATCAGTAAATAATTCCAGATGTGACTGGATTGGAATGAATCATCAGCCACTGAGGCCAAAGTGAGGCATTAAACTTGTGGCCAGTTATTTCCTGTCCTCAAACTGAAAAACATGCAGTTTCACTGTAGCTTTATAGACTGTATTCAAGAGAAAGAGACACGATAACTCAGGTTGCCCTAATGGACTCAGAAATTCCAAAGTAATCATTCCTCATATTTTCCTGCCAGTGGCTGCTAATTATGTGATGTGGGTGGGAAATAAGAGGACATTATTTGAACTAGTTTGACTAAATAGCAAAAAGAATTTAATATGAGTTTGCCATTTTCTGCAAATGCCTGGTATTGGATATCATGTCTGGCTCATCCTGAATGCAGACGTTGGCTGACATTTTTCATTGTCTGCCTGAAATCTACTCCCTGACTTACTTTTCCCAATGCAAGGTCATTTATTGGCTAGGGAACGCCATCCACATTTCCAAGATGCACGTCTATGATTCTGAACCCATGAGAGTTAAGGACCTAAAGGATGATATTGAATCCTATGTGGTGTCTATTGTAAAAAAAACAACCACAACAACAAAAAAAACCATGGCCATTCCTTCCTTCCAAGCTGTCTTTGTTGGTTTAAAGTGTCCTTGTAATTAGTTAACTATCATGAAGTAAAATCTTTTAAAACAACATTATGAAGTAGATCAAGTTGAGAAAAATGAGTTGCCCAAGTGAAATCAATGAAGTTTCAGAGCTTATTGAGATATCAACCTTGATTTCCCAGGTCCACCTCTCCAGCTACATTTTTGTTTTTTATCAGATCAATGTATTTCAAAATCAGATACATAATAATCTCCTTTAAGGTTTGGGATATGGAGGAAGGGAATATGAGTTATTCAGATTATTAATCCAACTCACTGGTTAAGACACCAAAGGTACCTCCCAAAACCTACATTTTTAGGAATTACTGACACCCCAACATGGTAATTTTTGTGTGGTAGAGACTCAGGATGGAGTACAGATGAGTGGAAACTTACAGATTCTGCTGTAGCATCCTTCTATAGTCCATTCAGTTATAAAAAGACTACTCATTGTCTTCACCTCCTCCTTGTTGTTGTTGTTGTTGTTGTTGTTATGCATCTACATATCATTTCCAGGCAAATCTATCATGGGTTTTTTTGGGATAAACTTTGTTCAGAGGAGAGTTGACTTTTCCCTCCTCTGAGACTGAGAGACCATGATTTGTCCAAGGTAACCCAGGCTGGACCTACACTGTCATATAATCCAGATTATCAAAGTACATGATCCATTTTATCTGCTTTGAACTTGATTATATGAGTCTACATTGCCATATAATTGACTTCAAAGCAGATAATCTGGATTTTATCTGGCAGTGTAGATGGGCCCCAGTCATTTTCCTAGGCTGAGTGAAGATTCAAACCCTGGTCTACAGAATCATAGTCCAGAATCACAAACCAGTAAGCCTCCTTGCCCTCCTTCATTCTCTACCACTACTTTGGTAGAGAATGTGTGTGGGGAGACTAAAGGTAAAGGTAAAGGTTTCCCCTGACGTTAAGTCCAGTCATGTCTGACTCTGGGGATTGGTGCTCATCAGAGGTGGTTCAACCACCAGGCCAACTAGGCAGTTGCCTGTGGCGCCATCTTGTTGGGGGCGCCATCGAGGCAACTCCTGTCTCCTGCGGCCTGCCTCCGCAAGGTATTGAACTGCTTTTTCTGTTGATTTGTTGTAAAACATGATGTTTTAGTGCTTAATTTGTAAAATCTTAATGTAATTTGATGTTTAATAGGCATTTCCTTAATCCCTCCTTATTATCAAACATTTTTGCTTATCCAACGCTTTTATTTTTCAGTGATTGGTTTGGGGGGGGGGCAAAATTCTGTTCGCCTACACTTGAAAAATACCTAGCGCCGAATCTGGTGCTCATCTCCATTTCTAAGCCGAAGAGCCTGTGTTGTCCATAGACACCTCCAAGGTCATGTTGCCGGCATGACTGCATGGAGCGCCGTTACCTTCCTGCCGGAGCGGTACCTATTGATCTTCACATTGGCATGTTTTCGAACTGCTAGGTTGGCAGAAGGTGGGGAGACTACACAGCTGAAAAGAGTTTTGAGAAGATTTTGGGGGGACTTCTCGCTTTTGCGTGAGCAACGAGACATAAAACTGACTTGTTATGTGTAAGGAATCTGTCTGATCTCAGAAACCCAACAGGGTCAGCCCTGGTTAGTACTTAGATGGGAGACTACTAATGAATTGTTCTCAAACTGTCCTCCTTCAGAAGTTTTGGACTTCAGTTCCCACAGTGTCTAATAGCTGGTAAATTGGCTGGGATTTCTAGGAGCTGAAGTCCAAAACACCTGGATGAGTACAGTTTGAGAACCACTGCCATAGGTTATAGGTTATATTTCAGATGAAGGAACTGCCATAGTAATCCTTGTCTAAGAAAATCCTATGAACATTGTGGTGTTGCCAAAAACAGATAACACACACACACAGCATTCTTACAATCCCATAACTGGATACCAGTTAGTTTATTTCACAAAAAGGTACTGTTACATTTTCTGGGCAGAGGCCAATAGGGGCTGCTAGAGAGAGAGAGATGGAAAGTCCATTTTGCAGGGGCAGAGTGAAAGGAGGAAAACAATTTCCCCCATTTTTTGCTAGAAATTCCCCCTCTCTTCTTCCTATAACATAAAAGAAGGTTGTTTCCACAATGGGAACATGTGTGAGGAGAATAACAGTAAGACAGGCGAAAATGATTTTACTCCTTCAACCCACCCCCACCCCCATAAAATGGACTATCCTTCTCTTTCTAGCACCCCCTAGCCTCTGCCCAGATAATGAAACAGTACCCACACAAATAACACAGTATCAGGTATAGAAACATGTTTTCTGTGAGATTTATGTGTTTTTTTCAACATTGATACTTCTGCCTCAAAGAACTCCCTAAAAGACTTTCTAAAGTATGAATAGTGCCTCAAACCTTCATGCAGTTGGGAGAAAACTGCAGAAATTATTCATTCTTCTTTACAAGGATGAAATATGGGAAGAATGACATCATTGTGAGTTTCACCTTGTAAAGTGTCTCCTAGGATTGGATTGTAAAGAGGTGTTGAGGAGAGCCTGTAAGGAACAGCAGTAGGTGCTCACTGTATCCCAAAGAATTCTTTGAGACACATTCTGTATGCACAGCGGGAAAGAATTAGTACAACTAGTCCCCAAGTTGCAAACATCTGACTTAAAAATGACTCATAGTTAAAAATGGGAGTGAGACAATAGGAAGTGAGAAAAATCTACCCCTTGGGAGGGGAATTCACTCCAGGAAGAGTTATCATAGAAAAAGGTGTCTCCACTGAAGCTTTATCAGCAATCCTTCTTTCCACAATAAGCCATTTTTTTTTCAAAATTGAATGATCAGAGAAACAGAAAGTCAGGTGAAAAATTTTGAAGAGGGGCACAGAAGCAAAACAAATACTGCAGGGCTGTTAACCCTGGGGAAAGTTTGTAAATGGCCAATTTCATTGTCTAGCACTCATTGATTTCATTTTTTTGACTGGGATTGCAAAATTATAATCCAGCTGGATTGTTTATCTGGTCTAAACATCAAAAAGCCAAGTAACTTGGAAGTAAAATGCTAACTTGGAAATTAGCAGTGTTTTCTGTAAGCATTTGTCACAACAATTTATGAGACCAGGAATTCCATGTAACTGAGGAGTTGTACAGATATAATGTATTGCAGTTGAATTCTTCAGAACTCGCATAAATCTCTTCTTTATCATTCTACTCTGCAGAGATTTAGCAAATAATTCACAGCTGCAATGTGGAGGTGTTATCTCAACCACAAAAGACCATCACAAAACTGTCAACAAAAGAACATTTAAAAATAAAATAATGATATTTAGAACCAATATGGATAACAGAAGAGTAGGAATATACAATGCAGATGTCAGTGGAATACCAAAAATATGACATAATTGGCACTGAAATATGGTGGGATGATTCTCATGATTTGAATGTGGTAACAGAGACCAAACAGAAAAGGAGGAGGAGTTGCACTATATGTCAAGGATATTTATTTACACCTGTGTGGAGATCCATAATGTAAATTCTGGAAACCAGGTTGAGAGTATCTGGGTAAAAATTAAAGGGGAAAGAAACAACTGGGTTGTCATTGTGGGGGTCCAAACCAGGCTGGGGACCTAGAAGATGCCTTCCTAGAACAGAGGGCCATACGTTAAAAAGGAGAGATGTGATAGTACTGACAGATATTAACTATTGTAGTAATATTAGTTGTAAGACAAACTCTGCCAAGAATATCAGGTCCAACAAATTCTACACTTGTCTTGAGGAAGAGGCAACAAAGAGCTTAGGTATTTTAGATCTGATCTTAACTAATAGTGATAGCCTGGTTAAAGAGATGGGAGTGATGGGTTCCTAAGGCAGGAGTGACCATGTTCTTCTGGAGTTTGTTATACAGTTGAAAGGGGAAATCAGGCATAGTCAAACACACATTCTAGAGAGTTTATTTTAGTAAACAGGCCCAGAAGTTGAATAGAAAGCAGAAGGTGACCTCCTCTTGGGGCGAACTTTGACTCTTGGGGTGTGCTGGAGGAATGTGTGTTTCTTTGCTTCTTGTTTGTTTAAAGACTGGATGCTTGTTTGTAAGGTAGTGTGTTTATTTTTAAGACTATGTGGTTGTTCTAGTGTCTAGTGGGCTGGTTCCTTTACTTGAGGCCACAAGTTTCAGGATATCTCCTTCAGACTGTCTGCTTAAGGGACTGGAGCTTCAGTTTAATCACCTGGCCTTCCTGGGGTTGGAACCAGTAGCAAAGCCCCAGCTATGTGCTCCTTGCAGTCCATGCAGTTTAAATAACATTGGTCTCTGAAAAACATTGAGAAGGAGATATATGAGTTATTTGAGGAGAAGGACATGACTTCTCTGGAAGTTCTTGCATGGTAACCCAAATCACCAAATTACGGAGGATGAAGAAGCAGCTCACCTCACAGGACCTGTGAGGTGTTTGTGTTCTTGCTGAAACAATTGCTCACCAATGGTTCCTCTTCATCCTGAAAAATGTGGCTAGTGGAGGGCTGCAGGGTTTGGTCCTGGCCCTCGTACTATTCAACATCATTATTAAAGACTTGGATAAAAGTTTAGAGGGCATGCTTAACCAGTTTGCAGATGACACCAAATTGGGATGGATAGCTAATGCTCCAAAAGACAGGATCAGAATTCAGATAGAGGGACCAAAACTAACAAAATGAATTTCAACAAGGAGAAATGTAGAATACTACACTTAGGGGGAAAATGTAATGCAAAGATGCAAAGATACAGGATGAATTAGAAGGGCTCAACAAATTGCATGTGAAAAATACATTGAAGTCTTAATCGACAGCAAATTGAACAAGAACAAACAGTGTGATGCAGGAACTAACAAAGCCAATGGGATTTGGGATGCATCAAAAGGAGTATAGTGTCTAGATCAAGGGAAGTAATGATGACCCTCTATTCTGCTTTGGTTAGATCTCACCTGGAATATTGTGTCCAATTCTGGGAATCACAATTCAAGAAAGATATTGACAAGCTGGAACGCATCCAAAGAAGAGTGACCAAAATGGTCAAAGGTCTGGAAGACAAGCCCAATGTGGAGTGACTTAGGAAATTTGGTATGTTTAACTTGGAGAAGAGAAGGTTGAGAGGAGACATGACAGGTGCAGAATAAATCAACATACAGTAGACCTGCATCTTTTGCAAGGATTCAGAACAGAGAACTCCAACAAAAATGTAAAAAACACAAAGAAAAATATGCTTTTATTTTTATCTGCGAGAACACCTTTCTGGGAATTTTAAGATCCTCTAGGGTGACTCTATTATAATTTTTTGCTGGATATTAACGGATTGGATCTAGACATTTTTAAAGGTAACATCTTAATTAAATTAATGAATAATCAAATTTGCCAAAGTTAAACCTGCAAATGTGGATGACTGATTGTAGTTTCATAGAAAGTCTAATGTGTGTTTTCTAAGAATGAACTCCAGGCTGAGGCAAAACAGGTTACTGTAAAGGTACATGCTCTAGTGTCTGACAAGCAGCAATCAGTCTGTTAGTGGTAGGTAGGAAATCTGTGATTTCTTGAGAAAGGGAACTTTAATCTCTGACAGATTACCATTCCTGGACCTGTATAGCTATTTCGTAATGGTTCTTTTTTAGTAGAAAATGTCCAGCATATTTATGTACCAGTGTCACAGGATACAAACAAAATGCAAGTTGTCAAAACCTTTGACTGCTGAATCACTGGGATGTTGTGCAGTTTCCAGGCTGTATGGCCATGTTCTAGCAGAATTTTCTCCTGACGTTTCACTTGCATCTGTGGCTGGCATCTTTAGAGGATGCAAGTCCTTTCCAATGAAAATACTCTTTGGTGTAATCGAGTTCCTAGGAAAGAGGAGTTATGGTCTTTTGTGATTTAACCTGTGTGGTTGATAAGCTTCTGTCTTTTATGTGTTTGTATTACTTACACTAGTTAACATAACTCTTTGAGCTACCCTTTTTTTGGTAATGTGATTGGAAAGAAATCATATTTGAAAAGTCATACAATAAGGGGAAGGCAGTGGGGGTTGTGTGGCCATGTTCTAGCAGCATTTTCTCCTAACGTTTCACCTTCATCTGTGGCTGGCATCTTCAGACGCCACGACTGTATGGCTATGTTCTAGCAGCCTTTTTGAGCCTCTGGTGGTGCAATGGGTTAAACTCTTGTGCCGGAAGACTGCTTACTTGAAAGTTGGGTTGCTGACCTGAAGGTTGCTGATTCAAATCCAACCCTGGGAGAGTACAGGTGAGCTCCCTCTGTCAGCTCCAGCTTCATGTAGGGACATGAGAGAAGCCTCCCACAAGGATGGTAAAACATCAAAACATCAGGGTGTTCCCCAGACAACATCCTTACAGACAACCAATTCTCTCACAACAGAAGCAACTTGCAGTTTCTCAAGTTGCCCCTGACATGAAAAAAGCAGCCTTTTCCGGAGAAAATGCTGCTAGAGCACAGCCATACAGCCCAGAAACCACACAACACACCAGTGATTCTGGCCATGAAAGCCTTCGACAATACAGTCGCAAGGCAATTTGTTTACTGGTATAATGTTTTCTATTACCTTTATAAATTACTTTTCAAGGGCATTGTAAGGCATTTTTAGAGTGATATTAGCAGGATCTGGGCAACATTCCACAAATATTTCCAGAAATATTGGATGGCAAATCTCACTATTCTCAGCCAAAAATGAGGATGCAGGATTTGTGTGCATTTAGAAAGGACCAGCTGAAATTTCCAAAGCAGCTCTGCCAGTGGAGCTGACAACAAAATATGCCACTTGTGGGCATCCATGAGTATTGCCAATCACAACGTATCATGCCATTTTATCAGTCCCACTGCTTGCTATTTCCTCCCTCTGCCACACTACTCACTGAAACCAGGGTGCACTTGGGAACATCAATTACAGTTCAGAGAAGGAATCTGGGAGGGTGACTGGAGCAATGGGTGGGGAGTTGAGACTCTCTACTCCCTCCTCTGCTAGCTGACACTTTCTCCTACTTCTTTCCCCTACTTCTTTCCCCACCTGTGTCCATGCCCTGCCTCTCTCACAACCAGGGTGCCAGTTGCAATGGGGAGAAGGGGTCTGGGAGGGCATGTTCTTCAAAAATGGGACGATAGATCCACCTTCAAATCTGCCTTTAGGAAGTATTTTCCTAGAGCAGTGGTTCCCAACCTTTTTTGACCAGTTTACCTTTTATGTTGGAAATGACAACCTTCTTCAATCCTTCTCTAGTAATGTTCATATATGATTCTGTTGCTTACTGTTTCCTATACGTATGTTCTGGTATGCAGCTTCCTTTACGCTATGGTTCCTAAGAAGTTATAAAAGGGGCTGCAGGCCCCCCCCCCCTCTCCTTTTGACTATGTGACCTTTTGATAGTTGTTTTGTTTTAAACGAGATGCCCCAGCCAGATGGCACAGATAATTATCTCAAATATATCTGAAACTGATAAGTTTTGTACCTGTGAATGCTGAACATGTGAAGGTTGTGAGTAAACTAAATATGTTATTTTTATCAACGTCTACTTCATTTTTGTCTCTTGAATGCATGATATGAAACAGTTGTTTTATGGGAGAGTATATATATTTTGGGCACTGAAAAACATTTTTAAAGCTCTGCTGTTGGTAAATCTCTGTTTTCTCAACAGATCAGAGATAACAGGTCATTCAGTCTAAAAACTGAAACCATTGCCTTGCATAATTATATCTGGTTGTATACCATATAAGAGAAGATTCTACTCAGAAGGGTTTTTGGCTCTTCTCTGAAAAGGCTTGCTTTTCTAAAAGTTATGATCTCCAAAAGGTGTTTTCCCAAAATGTTACAAATGCCATATTTTAACCCTACTGACACATTCTGTATATTATCTTTCCTGTTCTCTACCATAAGCTCATATATAGCATTAGCTACACTGCAATAAATACTCAATATTCTTACACTGTCTTCCTCAAACCAGATGAAGGAATGCACAGGGAAGACTCTCCTTTCCTCCCTCTGTGTATGTGTGAGAGAAAGAGAGAGATTTAGAGCCCTTGGAATCAGAAAGGAAAAGTGTCCTTCAGTGCCAGCAGTTGGCCTTTGCCTTTGGAAGAACCTTCAAGTCACAAGGGCTTAATCCACTGCGGCACTGGGGGCTCCATTCTTGGTGAACACTCCTAATATGGTGAAGGGTTGGGAATCCTCCATTAGAGACCACCCTCCCCATTCCTCAGAACTATATTTCCCATTTCCCTGGATGGTGATGCATGACAGTTTTAATTAGTCAAGTAATGTTAATGTGGTAGAAAATGACTAACTACAAATAGGACCAAACTGCTCTTCTATAGTAAAAAATTCCCATCAAGAATTCATCTACAAATTTTCAAAAGCCACAGACATTTCCCGATGTGTGGAGTTTTCCGCTTTCCTTTCAACTCAAGGACTAATAAATATAAAAACAGTTTCCTCTCAATAAAACTGTGGGAAACGATTTATTCAAACAAATCTCAAAGTGAACATCTGCCAGTAAAACACGGGAATAAAATAAAATGAAGTGCTAAAGTGGAATATTGATTACAAAATGATAAAAGACTCAATCGTCAACAATTTGCTGTTTTTCTTTTAAAAGCACAGTGGATTCATAGTGATAGCACCATTGAAAATACTGAATTAACCTTGTACAATCTACCTCACCTCATTTTGATATATCTTCCAGGTATAAGTGTGCAAACATACCAACAATGTAAACTTGAGGTTGTTGGCTGAAGAAGGGGAAGATGGCCAGGGATTATTAGCACCAGCATTAACTATATCACTCAAATTTGGGGTAGGGGGGCATTTGGAAGGCAAGAGTCCCCAAGGCAAGGTCTAGAATTATGTTCAAAAATGGTTTAGATAGGAATGCAAACTAGAAGATATCTCTGTTGGACTCAATTTCACCATGTAAGAATAACTATTGCATGATTCTGTCTTTCATACAGAAATTCTATTTCATGTTGTTGGCATTAATCCAGCAAAATAATCTTTTCACTGGGCGGCACACCTGAAGCTCATAATTACAGAAATATCCAACAACTGCTTTCATGATATGCCATGAAATGCCCCTTGTATTTTTCTGGGGTCAGTGTAACTTTTCAAGAGCCAAGTAGCCTGAAAAGTAATCAATACTTAAAATCTTTCTGATTACATTTTTTTAAAAGCAAGTTAAAAAAATAGTAATTTTGGCAGTGATACAAGAGATCATTTTATTCTTGAAAGAAGATCCTAAGATTCTTAGTATCTCAAAATAACAGGATAAAGTATTTAAGCATCTTTATCAACCCAGCTTACCATTATCAAATATGATGTAAAACACAGACATTTTCAGTTACAGTTTAGGAAGCAATATCTTAGGGCAAGAATAAGTCAACCTATAATTTCTCCCTGTAGAGGGAGGAATGAATGGAAAATAAAGGATGGATGTAAGACAGCTGGAGAGCAAGGATGCAGGTGGGTTATGGCTTGGAATAATAACCTGGATTTCATTGGTTGCTAACTCTGTATTTTACTTTTAAAATTTTTAAAATCTATATATGCTTCTCCTTTATGCGCCACTTTCCTCAGTCTACAGATATTTTTCTGGAGACAGTTTGGTAGAATACGCCCCGTAGCAGTGACTCATAGTCAGGCACCCGGAAAAGGTGCCGCTCACCAAAGGCCACGTCATACTCAGCAGTTTTTCCGGTGACAAGCACACGCACATTGGGCTCATTGGCTTGAGTGCCGACCACCAGTACATAGATTTCAATGCCTGCCTGCCGGGCTTCTTGAACTGCCCGCTCAATGGCACTCTGGGTGATGCCTTGAGAATTGCCATCTGAGAAAATGAGCATCCTCTTTTTAGCACCAGAGCGAGAGGATCGGCGGAAGAGGCTGGTCACATAGTTCAAAGCTGCATTCACATCTGTAGCATCATTAATAAATTGCATTTTGTCAACACTATCAGCAATCACTGTGTAGTTCTGCTCAAATGGAACTTCCAGTTTCTGTTGGGTTCTTCCACTGTATTGGACGACAGAGACACGCACAGCGTCTTCAGTAGGTTTGGCTGCTGAAAGGAATCGTTCTGCAAGGCGTTTCACAAACTTCTTGGTGGTATTGAAATTCCGGCTGCCCACACTGGTAGAACTATCCACAACGAGTGTGATGTCTGTTGGCCCACTAAAAGAGACTGAAAAGAAAGGATATATTTATTTATAATTCTTGTAAGACATATGGTAATGAATTAGGGCCAGTTACAATAATGTGTTTGGCTACTAATACTGACAAGAAAATCCTGTGATAGGTGTGCTTTAGGGTCGCCCCAAGTCAGAAATGACTTAAAAGCACACACAACTGGTATTTCCCAAGTGTCTGAGACTCAGAGCACAGTTTTTTTTTTCCACCACAGAATGGGCACTAGAGGCACACTTCAATCTCACACTCAAAAAGGTTTCCTGTGTAAGAATACCAAGTATCTGAGATGTCATCTCTCCTCTCTTCCTGGATGAGTCAGTTTTCTGGACATATCACTATTCTGGGAAGCAGCAAGTCTAGATCAGCATTCAGCCTCTTACAAAGGTATGTTGCTACACACCTGTGCCAGACATGATCCCATCAGATCTCACATACAAATCCAGGAGAATGATCGTAATGTGCCCCCCCCTCCCATCCCAGCACAGAAAATACCCTCCATGGTTTTGTGTTTGAGTTAAGTGCTATGGGACTGAATCTGCCGCCCCTGGGATCTTTAGGGTCTTCAGATGGCCCACCTCCATCCTCAGGACATTGTCCCATTTTTGTATATATTTCTGTACCCCTTCTAAAAGGCTGAGGTACTTATAAGGATTACTTAGCACCAGGGAAAGTTTTAAGCTGAAACATGTTGAGATCTTCCCCACCTTTTTTGATTTTGGCCCACGTACCACTGGAATACACTTTCCCCCTTCAAAAACTCAGGCTGAAAAAGGTTCTCCACTCTTACTTTGAATTAGTTTCACAAGAGCCATGGGAATCTTTGAAAATGCTGCTTCAGGTTAGTATTTTTCCACAAACTGCCTTAGATGAACTGCCACAACAACATATTAAGATCCCATGGTATTGCTAGTTGGTGGTTGATAATACTCACTTGGACATGTGTAGTCTGGGCATTTCTTGTCTGTAAAATGAAGAAACAAAATCACATTAAAGTACTTGTTTTATAGGCGGTTGTTCAGTACCAATGCAAGAAAAATGGGCTTCATATGGATCCTTGTATTTTACTGATGATAGGTAGGGCAGCATCCTTCGACACTCGCATTGTGAATGTCCACGAAAGTTATAGTACTGTCCTGCTTGTAACCCTTCTGGTCCATCTACAAATGATCTCACCTGAATGGATCTTAACTGAAAGGATAAAGTGGTTCAAACTCATTTGTTGGATTCTCCTAACTCACTGTAGATTATTTTGGGATGAAAATCTGATATTACATGTGATTCTTTTTTACAAAAACAATCTTTTTACACAATGACCCAAAGCATGTACACCCACCACACTCAGCACAGCTCTAGGTCAGTTATATACACTCTTCCTGTAATTATTTAAAATATAAAATGTTTCATAATGTTTTAATGTCTTAAATGGTTAAATTCTTATTCGTCGGGGTTCATGTTCATATTTTTTGTTTGCAATTGTCTTGATTTTACATGCTTGAGTCCCATTGTGGGAAAAAGCAGGATAGAAATAATTAATTAGCTTTCATGGTTGGCACAGTTGCTTGTGTAGTTCTCCCCATTTGTCTTGTGTATCATAATGCCCAGGATATCTGTACATGCATTTTCTCAACAACGATGTCCTGTCTTAAATATGGTATAGCGATAGTGGTTATAATATACACTGTTCTATATCTGCTGAATAGCAGGTTAATATCCCATGATATTTTGGGACAACTGCTATTTATCCATAAGTGAATAGGCGCAATAGGAAAGTGTATGGCTGGACTAACCTTCCATTCATACAATACTTACAAATGGCATGAAACATGAATGGCCTAGCAAAATCTATTATCAATACTTTCCACCTAAAACCCTCCCAGGTATATGTGGTGACTTCTTTTTTCCCCTGGGAATTTTATATTCATTGTCCTCTTGAGAACTTGCAACTTTCTGGAGCACCAAGCCACAGTTGCTATACCCACCTTTGCAGACTTCGGAGACAACACTCTGTAGGAAAGTGTCATCCAGGAGCTCAGCAAAGTTTTCTCGTTGAATTGACACACCACCACAGGAAATTGTTGATAACTGCTCAGGGTTTGGAGGACCTTGGAAAATATCCCCAATGCCCAGGGGAACCACCTGTACAATATTGATAATGATTATATTAATGAACAGCATTATGCATTATCCCAAGAGCAAGTGCACCCTTTACTTTTATCTTTGCCTTCTCCCCACATAATGCTAAGCTCACCTGGGTATTGAATCCACAGAGAGCACTCAATGGTGTTTGGTCCCGAAGGATGTCAGACCTCCCATCGGTGATGACGATGGCCACTCTTTTTTCAGAAGTAAAGCGCTGAGCCAGATTGTCCCTGGTGAACTGAAGAGCCTCCCCAGTATAGGTGCCTCCAGCAATCCAGCGCAAGTTTTTCACAGCCCTTGCAAAAAAACAGTAGGCAGTCTCAGTGCCACCATCAAGAAGTCAAACCTCCTCACTGTCATCTAGATCTGTTTCCCTGTCTCTTTGTGCCTTGGCTTATATCTGTTGCTGATTGATTCAGGTGTAAAACATTAGACTGTATACCATGCTACATGTCATGCTCATGAGAGTGAACTAGAATAGCTATGTCTCTCCTTAGTTGTGAAGGCACCGAAAGCTTAGAAAACATACTTTTTGGACTACAGCCCCACAGCCTGTGCACATTGTCCCCAAACACAATCATTTCTTTGATCTGTAAGAGTAAAGACCTATTTACTTGAGAAAGAAAAATAATAATGTAAAGTATTGTTCCCATAAGGATGGGGGAAATCTGGCACTTGTTCTTGCCCTGGCACTTATGCTATATAGTAGGATAGGAATGGCTTTATTAGATATGCTTAAACTCTATGCTGTACTTTAGTAAAGTGTTCACTATTCTGGGAAAAACACAACTATCACAAAATGAGATTTCAGATATAAAACAGAGCAGAAAACCTTTAATTCGTAGGCATTTAATCCCAACTTACTCCTTGAGTGCTCCAATGTTATCAATATTGGCATCTCCCAAGGCCACAAGCTCTTGAGTTTTATCATGGCTGTACTGCACAACACCAACATGGGATTCCCCTGGAGTGAACTGTTAAAAGAAAGTTAGGCATCAAATAAAACTTCTGAGCTGCAATATTTTAAAAGCGCAATCAAAATAAGTAAGGGTGATTTATAATATCTGGGAGCTGTGATGTTTTTAGTCCAGATTGCAGTGGTCCCTTTGAACCTATCCATCTTCCAAAACAGATTTTTGTGGCAACTCTGTCTTTGAAGAAAAGAGTGGGGGTTTATATGTGGCGTCGATTAGATTGGCTATGATTGATTACAAGCCTTACCGTCACATGTTCATCCCTGAGCAACCGGTCGATGACCTTAATAATGAAATCCTTGGCAATCATGAAGTTCTGCAGGCCAATACTCTCTGAACTGTCCAGTACAAACAGAACATCAACAGGACCACACTTGCATTCTGGAACAAAACACAGGGCCACATCAGAAAAGTGGGGGTTTCTTGGCATTTTTGTACTTAATTTCACAACTAATTAGGAAGGTTGTGCTAGGCATCTGTGGAACACAAACATGGTTATATTGATACAGGGGCTGGATGCAGTTGTGACAGCCAGTGAAGTTCTCAAATTAGAATTGTGGAAGCAGACAGCGACAGGAGGATATCACAGGTGGACGTAGCATAGCCTCCACCATTGGACCTGTGTCATGACCTCCTTTCATGGTGTTGTGGGGAACCATGAAAGTAGGTCATACCTTGGCCAGTAGCACACTTGTAACAAGGGAGAGCTGACCAGGACATGGAAAAGAGGTGGGCATGGTGAAGGGGTGGGCCAGGGTAAGGGATGTGAGTAGGGGAGAGGGAAAACAACTTTCTGATGGAACTTTGTTTTGTAACCGTACTGTATGTTTTAAGAACTAAAAGCCTTCCAATCTACCTGTGAGGTGATTTCCTCACTGGAGAGCTGCAGAGCAGGACATAAAGTTCCATCTGATTGTTGTTTTCCCTCTCACCTCCTCATATCTCTCACCCTGCCCCCCCCCCGAAGCTTTCTAGCACTCCCAAAAGATCACTAACTGCACAATTTTAAAAGAAATTTATCATAATTTTTGCACATTTTTCTCCCCAAAGCACTCAGAAAACACAACTAACACACAAGGTAAAGGTTTTCCCTTGACATTGTTTACTTGTGTTCAACTGTGGGGGTTGGTGCTTATCTCCATTTCTAAGCCGAAGAGCCGGTGTTGTCCGTAAACACCTCCAAGGTCATGTGGCCGGCATGACTGCGTGGAGCATTGTTACCTTCCCGCTGGAGCGGTACCTATTGATCTACTCACATTTGCATATTCTTGAACTGCTACATTGGCAGAAGCTAGGGCTAACATTACATTATCACACAATAATGTCAAAAAATACAATCACTTATCTCCACAAGAATTCTAGAGCAATTATTTATTCCCAAATATCTCCATTTTCTCTGCAGTCCTTCTCAAAATAGCAATAGGTTATTTCACATCACCATTTTGAGATGGACTACAGAGGAAAGTGGAAGTATTTGATCACCTTGTGGCTTAACGTGTCCCTTAGAGGTAGTCTGGGGGTGGCAATTTGCCTTTTTCTTTCACAACTGTTGCCCACTTCTCCAGGGCATGAATAATTAGCTGAATATGAGTAATGGAGCAAGATAACATAGAAGAGAAAAGGAAACATTGCTAAAGGAGTTATAAAAATCATACTCACCACAGCAAGCTGGGCAATAGGGGGAAAACACAAAAATGGAAAATCAGTATTTTATATAACCATTGCAAAACAAAACAGACATGGCACTAACCTAGACCTACCTCGGAAGGCAACATATTATAAATAGCTTCAAAATATCTTCTTGCCTAGGAAGTAAACTGAGAAATGCTTCCTATATTTGAGATGTCGGTACTCTCCCTCAGTCCCAGCTTTTAACAAATAGCAAAGAGGAAAATGTAATCAAAATGCCGGAGGCTTAATATGTGTGCATTATGACTGCCCAATTGTTGCTGTTTAATCAACTCCCTGGTTAATTTTCAAACAAGTCATGTTTGGGAAGAAAAGGTACACAAGGGAGTATAAATTACAATGCTATCTAAACATAAGAGAGTTGCTTGTGTACTTGGAAAGGATTATATAGACAACATGTAGAGAACAGGGGAGGCCCAGTTTTGAAACACTGAAGAGTTCACGGACGACATGAATGTGTAGATACTGGGTTTGTAAGTAGCAGAGAAAGGATTTGAACAATCTGGGGAAGTCTTTGGAACCGCTCCTGGTTTTCATTATCTTATTCATTTAGCCTTGACACATTTGCCAAAGCATTGGCTATGACTCCGAAAATAAAAATAAATAGATATTCATAAATGGAGCAAACTTTGCTTTTGAATGTGTTATTGTGCCGGCAACTTGGAACAAGAAAATTACATTTTGTGCCAAGGAAAAGTGTGGCCTGGAATAGAACTCCCATGTTCTGACCCTTGGGGTCTGTCCAAGTTGCCATGTTACCTGTCAAAAACTTCACTTACAAGCGTTCAACTAAAGAAGCTTAATCATTTCAAAAATTCCAATGACTTCATAATACATGAAATCTGAAGAAGCTAGGAAATGTTTTATTAGTTATGTACACAAGACAGGAATTATTTTTTTAAAAGCCTAAGTACCATACAGCCCATGTGATAGGGTAATGGTTTAGTACAGCTGTTGAATTTTTGAGTTTGGTATCATTTTGGGATGATCTATACAATTAATGCGGTTTACACCACTTTAACTGCCATAATTGAATGTTTTGGGATCTTTGGATTATGGTATGGTGAGACACCAGCCCTCTGGCATAGAAAATGAAAAATTTTGTAAAACGGCAACTCTCATGATTACATAGCACTGAGCCACATCAGTGAAAGTGGTGTTAAATGACATTAATTCTATAGTGTAGATGCATCCTTGGTTAATGTCAGTGGCATTGATATTTGCTCTGCAAAATTTGACATCAAATACTTACAACACATTTTCATGATGATGTCTAAAATTTCACATTCCTAAAAAAACAAAGATGGAACACTGGTGTCAGACAGGGCTTTGAAATAATTCTTCCCCAATTGTCTGATTTCTTCATTCCAACATTAAAAATAGCCGTCATCTTGACAGTCAGTTTAGCAAGTGGGATTCCTGGAGGCTTACAGCACATTAAGTCCAGTCCCGCAATCTGCTGTTTGGAGAGTATTGTAAACTCTTCATGAAAAATGTATTAAATGCTTTACAGAATACAAAATAAGAGACAGGTATCATATAAGGCTAGTTTTACTCACATCTGGTCCAGGAGGGCCTACGGGTCCTGGAGGTCCCTGGAAAACAAAGTGGTTGTAAATAGGCCAGAATTCTCTATTACATCCCATTCCAGAAGGAAAAAATATGTTGGAGAATAGTGTAACAAAAGCAATAGAGGTCTGCAGTGCCTTAATAGTGCATGAAAGAAGTGTTAATCCTTGAGTCTTCAGAGTTATATGGATTACACCAAAACACCTTCTTTTCTATGGTTTTGATCAGATACCAGTTCATAAGACAAGACCAAATATTTGCAGTTAACAAAGTACAAGGCTTTCCATCCTTAATCATATTGGTACCAAAACCTTTCTTAATGACTGGATTTAGTTCTGCAGGGAGAGATGGACACTGTAGAATTAATACAGTTTGACACCACTTTAACTGCATTGGCTTAATTATATGGAATCTTGGGAGTTGTAGACTGATGAGGCACCAGCACTTTTGCAAAACTAAAACTGCCATGATTCCATACCATTGAGTTGAAGTGGTCTCAAACGACATTAATTCTATAGTGGAGATGCACCCACCTTAAAAAAAAAAATAATGACATGTTGAAACACCTACTTTTGCAGATTATCTCAATCTAGTTCAGACTTTATTTATTTTTATGGATATTGTATTCCACACTGATTTGTATTGCTTGATATTGCATGTTCTATTATTGTTATGTGTCTGCTTTGAAAGTTTTGGATGTAAGCAGTTTATTATGATTAAAAAGCATCAGCCCTGTCCCTTCCTTTGTAAATCCATATTTAGTGAAAACATGATTACTTACTGGAGGGCCTTCTGGTCCTCTGTATCCTTTGGCTCCTTTCATACCAACGGTCCCAGTTGCATTGCTCTGGAAAAGAAAAATAAAGAGATAGCTGTTTATTAGCTGTCAACACTGTCAACTCTTTTCTCTTGAGAAGAAAGGGTTAACTATTGTTGGTGGTAGGAGGGAAAAGTAGGGTCTTTTGTACTCAAACTCCTCATTTTGGCAACAAATATGAAAACCAGCTTATCTGATTACTGAAGATGACTACTTATAGTAAATATTATAGTTTTCCAAGTGTGAAATATCAAAAACAAAACAAAAAGTATGACTGGATGAAAAAATACACAGTACATTCTTGTGTTCAATATGAAAATCCAGATGCAAGCAAGATCATATGTTTTTAACTTTTCCACAATTATTAAGGGGAGTGGCGATTGTAAGCGGTGACACTTTGTTGCCACCAATTTGGATCACAGTTGTGGAAAGAAGCAAGAGGCTGCTGAACTATATTGTTGGTAAACTGCTTGCAGCTTCAACCTTCATCTGGTTTCCCTTAAGTATCACATCAAGAAAAGATGTAAGGGGGATGGTACATGTGTTTTATGCTGGCCAAAGTACAGAATTAATTTCCTGACAAGTATTAATAATTTTACTCATTACTTACTTCTCTCCCAGGATCTCCAATCTCTCCTTCATCGCCTTTTGGACCAGGATGCCCTTTGGTACCCTGAGGAAGATGGAAACAATACACAGTTTAGAAGATATGCATAACAATAGTGTGATAAAATCTCCTGCAATCAATAGTTTATTGTCCCATAGGCCATAAGCATGCTACATTTCATCTGAGAATGATCTATTATAGAGTGGGAAGGATCACTAGAGAGGTCCAGATTTATTCTGTCCATTGAAACTGGACCATTGGTTTCCAATCCATCCACCTTTCTTACACTGTAAATAATGGAGACATTCTGGGTAAAATGTGAATGTGGATATAGACTTTCCTACACCAAGGTTTTTGCATTCTTCACACTCTGCAATAGTCCTATTGGCCAAGGAAAGCTTTTCAGGACAGATGGCAAGCTTTCCCAACTTCATCTCAAATTAATTTTTTAACTTTAATTTTTTAAAGAATTCTCAACTTCAGTGCATTTGAATATAGAAATTGAGGGAACGATGGAAAATATAGTCCCCCAGAGAGCAACAGTCCCCATGTATAAAGGCTAGGAAAGGGGGGATTTTGGGGGCTACTGGTTAATGATGTGAGCTAGCACAGAAATGCTTACAGCTGAAGATTGTGAGTCTCTGACTTACATTCACACCAGGATCACCTCTGCTGCCAGGATAGCCCTTGGGGGGAAAAAGGAAGAAAGGAAGTTTAATAAGGAAGAAAAGAGGGAACAGGTTTTGTCAAATGTTCTATCTAAATATTTGCTGTTTAGAATTAAAACTCACTGGGACTCCAGGAAAACCATCTGTGCCATTTCCTGGTGGGCCATCTTCTCCCTAGGAGCAAGTTGAGAAATTAGAAGGGGAGGTCAAGTATAATTTGTTAGTATTTATTTCTTGATGTCAAAACTACATTAGCCATAGCATCTCATGTACAGAAAAAGGGAGAGGAGACCCTTACAAAAATGGCAGATAACAATAATAATAAATCACCAAAAGCTATGATGATAGACAACTGCACAAACTAGAGAAGAGCCCAAAGTGGCTACACAAAAGTGGTTTTTGGATGGCATGGCAGGAAGCAGATAAAGTTTTCCAAGGCAGGAGTGTCATGGGGCCAATTCCCAGAGCTGAGTCTGCAAGCTCTGGAATTGGAGCCATAACAACGAGCACTCCTCGATGGCTCATGAAAACACCTGGCAGCAGAGCATGGGAACTTGTGGAGTGAGAATCAAAACAATTATAATGACTAGTTTGTGTGGAAATAGTAGAAATGTGATACAGGGGGTGGGGTTTGGTGATGATATTTACGTGTGATGTGACGTTGTAGCAAAGGTGATAAAATTGATTGTATGTAAACATTATGTCATTCTCGACTTTTCCCAAGTCGTGTGTTCTTCAATAAAGATTGGTTTTGATAGCAGCTGTCTTTGATCTGCGTTCATGCTGGTCGCTTGAAGTGAGCGTGACATTAAGTCGAGAATCCCATTCTCACCCTCCTGCGAAGTCGCAGTGAAGTGAAAATGAGCGGAGGGGGCGATCGGAGCCTGAAGGGGGCAGAGGGGCCCTTGCCAGATGTTCGGCAGCTGGGAGAGGAAACGCTACAAGCCATCGCTTCCTCTACCGGCTACCCCAGACCGAATGGAGTGACCCAGAGGATCCCCAGAGGAGGGAGAGGCGTCTCGGTGGCTGCAGAGACCAGTTGGGGGTCCGGAGGGAGCATGCCGGAGACCGTGGCCCTACGGTTATCCATCTTGGAGACCAACCTCTCCCGGCTGTCGGAAACCGTGGGACGATTGGTGCCGTTGTTGGAGGAGAATCTCCAGAGGGAGCCTACTCGATACGGTGCCGAAAGAGGGCCGAGTAAGGACGAGGCTTGGAGCCAAAGGGGCCAGCGCGCATCGACGCAGAGCCCAACGGCTGCAGGCGGCGACGGAGACGAGGAGTATTGGCAAGAGCTGGAGTTCCGAGAAAGGATGGCGCGCGAGGAGGATCGCCAGCGAGCTTTGGGAACTCTGAGACCGCCAACTCCAACAGGACTCCCAACCCCCCGAATTGGTGTCGGGGTTGAAAGACCGCTGGGACCAGGGATCGGGTCCAGTGGGTTGGTGGAGGAAGGCGAAGAAGAGCCGGAGATCCATGGAGATGGGGAGGATGCACCGTATGACGAAGGGGGGCGAAGCGCGGAGGCTACAGCAGGGCCTGCATTCAGATGGGTGGAAGGGCCGACGGCAGCGGCAGAAGTCCGAGGACCGCGGGGAACGACCGCCGGGCTGGGGCGCGGCGTGGTCAAAGGGTCAGCTCAGGGGATCCTGATGCAACCCCTCCCCAGACCACCCATGCAGAGGCAACGGGCCACAGAATGGATGCCTAGGAGAGAGGAGCTCAAACTGGAATATGGAGGGGAATCGTCCGAGCTGAACTTTTTCCTCATTGGCTTCAGAGGATACATGGAGGACAATGCGCACACATTCCCCTCCGAAGGAAGCATGGTTCGGGCCATTGGTAATACCCTTAAAAGGGGGGCGGCCAGCTGGTATGTGCAATTACATGCCAGACGCGACCCGTGCTTGAGGTCAGTGCCCCAATTTCTAGCCGCACTGGAGAACCGATTTAGAGACCCGCTGGAGCAATTGAGGGCTCGCGACCAACTAAAAGGAATAAAGCAAAGGGACAAGACGGTACCCGAGTACGCAGAAGAATTCCTCCATCTTGCGGAAAGGGTACCAGAGTGGTCCGAAGTGACCAAAGTGGAGATATTCAAAGAAGCACTGCGCCCCGAGGTATTTAGCTGGGCGGCGCACAGAGATGACCCAGAGACGTTACAGGGCTGGATTCAACTAGCAGGGCGCGTCGAATCCACCCTGTCCCAAGTAAAGCGCTTTCAGAGCGGCGGCAGCAGCAGCCAGCAGAGACCGGCAGCGAGGGGTCGGGGAGAAACGAGGAAGCAGGAGCGACCCGGAGGGAGGCCAGGGATCCCCTTCAAAGGAGACGACAACAGACCTAAGCCGGGATGCTTTGTATGTGGGAAGACGGGCCATCGGGCGGCGGAGTGTTGGGCCCGGAAGGGAGAACCGCCCAAAGCCACAAAGCCCACGCCAGCAGCCGGGAGACGAGCGGAGGAGGAGGTGCAAGCCCCAGAACCTCCGGAGCGGCTGGTGAGTCAAGACAAACGCATGCTGGTAGTGCCAATCTGCTTGTCGGGGTTAGAGAATCGGGCCACCTGTAGAGCATTCGTGGATTGCGGTTGCTCTAGGAACATTATAACTCCGGAATTAGCGGAGGCGCTAAAATGCCAGCAGACGGTGCTTAAAGCCCCAATTGCATTTTCGCAATTGGATGGATCGGTTGCCGCTGGGGAAGTATCCACGAAGGAAATACAGGGGATCCCATGTGAAATAGGCAAATGGGAAGGAAGAATATCCTTTGTAATAGCCCCTATCGCCACGTACAATGTCATACTAGGGATCCCATGGCTAGAACAGGCTAACCCCGAAGTTGATTGGAGGGGAAAGAGCATGTCATTTAAAGAGCAACAAACACAATGGGAGATAAGCAAAATAGCAGGAGAAGAGGGCGAGGGAGATGAACCGGAGGAAATAGACCAAGAACTATTGCCCCCTGAATACAGGGACTTTGTGGATGTGTTCAATCAGAAAGAAGCAAGTAAGTTACCTCCCAAAAGGAATATAGAAGTGGAAATCGAAATAACCCCAGGGGCAAACTTACCAAAACCGAAAGTTTACCCCATGTCTGTTCAGGAGAAGGAGGAATTGAGGAAATATATTGATAAAAATCTGGCGCGGGGCTTCATTAAGCCATCCAGCTCCCCTTTGGGAGCCCCCGTATTATTTAGGAGAAAGAAAGACAACTCTTTAAGGCTGTGCATTGACTATCGGAATTTGAACGCAATTACTAAGGACAATAAATACCCTATGCCCTTAGTAAAGGATTTGATTACCGTGTTAAAGAAAGGGAGCATATTTACCAAACTGGATTTAATCGAAGCGTATCATAAGTTAAGAATAAAACCCGAGGATACTTGGAAAACTGCATTTTCCTGCGCATTCGGACTTTTTGAATATTTAATTTTGCCTTTTGGATTAAAAAATGGCGGCTCTTGCTTTATGCAGCTTATAAATGAAATCTTGCACCCACTGTTATACCGAGGAGTATTCATATTTTTAGATGATATCCTTATCGTGAGCGAGAACAGAGAGCAACACATTGAACTGGTCCGGGAAGTTTTGCAAAAACTGAGGGAAGCAAAACTGTATGCAAAACTTTCCAAATGTGAATTTAACAAGACACAAATTGACTTCTTGGGGTATCGGATATCTCCGGAGGGATTAGCTATGGACCCATCCAAAGTATCGGACGTAAGGGAATGGGGAGTACCTCAAACAAGGAGACAATTGCAATCGTTCCTAGGATTTGCGAATTTTTTAAGATCGTTCATAAAGGGCTTTGCACAAATAACCGCTCCCCTTACAGAACTTTTAAAAACAAAGGGGAAAGGGGAGACGGCGAAAGTGAAAGCCCCTGGCGCCAAGTTGAGTTGGACGCCAGAATGCCAAAAGGCTTTCGAAACCCTAAAAGAACGCTTTACGGAAGAACCTATCCTAAAGCACCCCGACATTCAGAGTCCTTTCATAATACATTGTGATGCTTCGGACTGTGCATATGGGGCAGTATTATTGCAAAAGGATCAAAATGGGAATTTGAAACCTTGTGGATATTTGTCACGGAAGTTTAGTGAAACTGAGAAATGTTGGCCCATATGGGAAAAAGAAGCATTAGCTATATTAAAAGCATTGGAATGCTGGCGGCACTTCCTTGAAGGAAGCGAAATCCCATTTGAAGTCTGGTCTGATCATAAGAACCTCCAGTACTTAAAGTCCCCACGAAAATTATCCCCCAAACAAATTAGATGGGCACAATACTTCAGCAGGTTCAACTTCCAATTGAAGTTTTTCCAAGGAAAACAGAATGTTTTGGCCGATGCCCTTTCACGCATGCCCCAACACGAGAATGTAGCCGCAGCAAATGAAGGAACTTTGTTTTCCGAAAGACAATGGGGTTTAGCTGTCAGTACAAGGGCGCAAGCTCAAAGGGAGAGCACTACCGCTGTCAAATTTGACAAAGGAGATAGTTGGGAAAAGGAATTGATGCAGTCATATGAAGGGGATCAGTGGATTTTATCCAACGCAGAAAAAGGGGAGCAGAAGGGGGGACTTTGGTTTGTGAAAAAGAAACTGTACATTCCAGCAATATTGAGGACTAAGATTTTGCATCGTTTTCATGATAACCAGAGCACTGGTCATATGGGGATTACAAAGACGACGAAGACGATAGCAAAACACTGTTGGTGGCCAGGGATGAGAAAGGACATAAAAAATTATGTTACCCAATGTGACGATTGTGCCATGAATAAATTGAGGGGAGGGAAGCCAATGGGGCTATTGCAACCGGTGGCAGAACCTACCAGGCCTTGGGAATGTGTAGCCATGGACTTTGTGGGGGAATTGCCTGTCAGCAAGGGACATCGATATATATGGACAGTATTAGACCTGTTTTCTAAACAGGCTCACTTCATAGCACTTGCGAAATTACCATCAGCAGAGAAACTGGCTGAATTATACATAAACCATATTTACAAACTGCATGGATGTCCTAGTAGGGTGGTCAGTGATAGGGGTGTTCAATTCACGGCAAAATTCTGGAGAAAATTCTTGGAAATGCTAGGAGCGGAAAGGAGCCTAAGCTCTGCTTTCCACCCCATGACAAACGGGGCTGTAGAACGTACCCAACAGACACTTGGGCAGTTCCTTCGCATATACTCTAATATGAGACAAAACGATTGGTCTAAGTGGCTAGCCTTCGCTGAACTAGCCTTTAATTCGACTATTCATTCTGCAACAAATAAAACCCCATTCGAAGTAGTTTATGGATATGAGATTCAACCTCTACCTCAACTGCCAAGGTGGGCAGAGAATGAAGAAGTAGGGGCAGGAAAATGGAAAGCCCAAATGCTAGAATGTTGGGGTCAGGTGACTGCATCATTAAAGGAAGCGCACAAAAAATATAAAACATTCGCAGACAGGAAAAGGATGGAAGGCGATAAACTGGAGAAGGGGGACTTAGTGTGGCTAAGCACGCAAAACATCAAACTTGGTCTACCTTCAAAAAAGCTGGGCCCCAAATTCATTGGACCCTTCAGGATACAGGATGTCATAAACGAAGTGACTTTCCAATTATTCTTGCCAAAAAGTTTGGGGAAAATACATCCTGTATTCCATCGCAGCTTGTTAAAAAAGTATATGGGTACTCTGGATAAAATGGATACATAGTGTTCATGTTTGATTTGTTTCAGAGTCGTGGCGGAGGAAACACAGAAGAAGAGGTCGGCGAAAGGGGGGGCGCCGTGTCATGGGGCCAATTCCCAGAGCTGAGTCTGCAAGCTCTGGAATTGGAGCCATAACAACGAGCACTCCTCGATGGCTCATGAAAACACCTGGCAGCAGAGCATGGGAACTTGTGGAGTGAGAATCAAAACAATTATAATGACTAGTTTGTGTGGAAATAGTAGAAATGTGATACAGGGGGTGGGGTTTGGTGATGATATTTACGTGTGATGTGACGTTGTAGCAAAGGTGATAAAATTGATTGTATGTAAACATTATATCATTCTCGACTTTTCCCAAGTCGTGTGTTCTTCAATAAAGATTGGTTTTGATAGCAGCTGTCTTTGATCTGCGTTCATGCTGGTCGCTTGAAGTGAGCGTGACACAGGAGTATCTCAACAGGATGATTATCCTTCATGATGATGCCTTAGTTGCAGCAAAATTCCCAATATAAAACAGTAAGAGGTTGTGTTTACATTCCATGGTAAGTGACAAGTGACTAAAAACCTTACATCAGTGGTTCCCAACCTTTGGGTCTCCAGGTATTTGGGACTTCAATTCCCACAAATCCCAGCCATCTTACCAGCTGTTAGGAGCTGTGGGAGCTGAAGTCCAAAACACCTGGAGGCCCAAAGGTTGGGACCACTGTCTTACATGAATCTCCTTCCATGACTTTCCCCAAAAGCCACTCCTTCTCCCAATGCAAGAAGGTTCTCTACTACCTCCCCAAGATTAGTCCTAGGAGGAAAGAATTACTGGCAGAAGGGATGGACAAAATCTTTCCCATCAGATATTTTTGAATTGCAACTCTCAGCATTCCTATGCTAGCAAGGGCTAATGGAAGTTGCAGATAAACATTTGGAGGAATACAAAATTCTGACCATGACTTCTCTTCCTGCCCATAGGACCGGATCCTGTACCAGGATCATGAGGACTTGTGGGTGGTTTGTTATTGTGTGTGTGAGGAAGAGCAAGCCAGTGTCTGTGAAAAGTAAGACAGAAAAGACTGTGCCAAGTCTTCCTTCCTTCAAACAGACTGAACTCTAATTTTCCACAACCCCAAATTATGTCACTCACTCGGTCACCCATTGGGCCAGTGTCTCCAGGTAATCCAGGTGGCCCGGGCAGTCCTTTAGGGCCCTACAAAGATAAAAAGGAAAAAATCACTGTATCAAAGAACAGTAATTCAGGCACAATGAGTCAGTCACTCCCAATTCATTTTCAGAGGGTATCAGTTGTTGCAATAAAGCAAAAAGAAAGGCTATTTTCTATTATGCTACTAAGTTTATTAAGAGTTCTCTATTTTCCAGCAAATAGGGCTGTATACAGAGGAGAACGCTTTTTAAACCATACTTGCACAGATTTCCAAGAGATGGATATTCCAGTATTGCTGTAGTTGAGTTGGTCTGGATCTACATTGCCATATGAAATCCAGATTATCTGATTTGAACACTATTATATGCCAGTGTAGACTCGGGTCCCTTCTGTTACTGTATATGCATGTATATGACTAAGTTTCTGTGGGATCACTACTTGTGTATGTGTGTGTTAAGGGAAAAACACCTGGTCAATTACAACTCATGGTTGAGTAATTGGAACAATCAAGGCTGTTAAGCTTGAGCCACTCCCTGAATGGGGTATATCTGGGAAATGTTTGTAATGTCTTTTGGGGGACTTACTGAATACTTGCTGAGAGCCTACTATGAAGATGCATGAATTTAATGCAAGGGACGTTATGTGAGTTTTGTTGCTGGAAGTTTTATTGTGATTTTTTGACTCTGCTACTTAAGAGTAAATTTTTGTTTTTCTATTTTCCTGGCTTGTTTTCTTTTGCTCATTGTGGATGCAACAAAAGGCTGGATAAGTCTGGACAGGACTGCACGCAGTTTGTTTTTCAACAAACCCGTAACACCTTCTACACTGCCATATGAAATCCAGATTATCTGATTTGAACAGTATTATATGGCAGTGTAGACTCAGGTCCCTTCTACACTGCCATATAAAATCCAGAATATATGCTTTGAACTGGATTATATGGCACTGTAGACTCATATAGTCCAGTTCAAAGCAAATAATGTGGATTATCTGATTTGATAATATGGATTATATGGCACTGTAGACCAAGCCTTGATTGAGCACACATCTTTCAGAGATCTCTGCAAACATTTTTAGCCAAGATTAGCATAAAAGGCCCTTTTTTGCTAAAATGCAGTAACAATAGACAACAAGTAACGTCACCTTGGGATGAGAGCTCTCCTTTTGGTATGTTAGAATAATTTCTATTATTTGCACCTGCTATTGCAAAATCAGACTTCTGCAGCTTTGCTGTCCTACCTTAGAACAACCATGATAACTTGAAGATAAGTCCCTGAAATATTCCAGACGAAGCTCTCTTTGCTATGAAGATTTCCTTCAAGTCTTTTCTGACGGTGTGATTATTTCCCAAAGATCAAATGAGAAAAGCCTACAACAGAATAATCCTGCACATCTCTAAATATTAAACAGTGTTAAACACTATACATAAAAACTAACTTTTGTATGGCCATCATAACTTCCAAATAACTATAGATGTAGCAGGCAGTCTGAAGACTGATAGTCCTCTTTTGTCAACACTAGATTTTGGAATATGAATGCCCTCAAAAGTGTACAAAGTATCTAACTCAGAGGTGAAGAAAATGTGGTCTTCCAGATATTTTGGACTATAAATCCCTAGCCTAGCCAATAGTGAAGAGCTACAGTCCACCAACATCTGGAGGGTCCCATTTTTTTCTGCCAAAGATCTAATCATTAAAGTCCTAAAGGTGGAGAATAATTTCTCACTGCCTGTAACCAATCTTGAGTGTCAAAATAAACTGACCTCTGGCCCAGAAGGTCCTTCATCTCCTCTGTACCCTTTAGGTCCAGGTGGCCCTGCTTCACCCTAGAAAAATGAAAAGATGTGTCAGTATTTTTATCCTTCTAAAAATTAGGCCATCACCTATCAAGCAGTATAGTTCACAAAACCTATTTTTCTCCGATCCATTCTGCAAAATTTCACAGCCTTCGGTGCATGCTTATAATAACTATACTGTCTTGTCAAAATGCAACTGATCATTAAAAAACAACAGCAAGGGTGTAGCTACTAGCTACGGTGGAAAGGGAAAAATGAGGACATAGCCCCCATAAGACTTCCTCCCACTCCAGTGAAGCTTTCTTCCAATCTCTACATTTCTGGTATTGCAGTAACTTAAAATCTCAGCTAAGCATTGAGTAGTAGTTTAGCATCTTAAAAAGGGGTAGGCAAAGTAACTGAGGGAATGTAAGCACAGTAAACATTATAGTTATAGGTATGAACAATTTTCAGCATCTTACTTTTTGCAGAATATTAGTAAGATGCTGAGTAAGACTGAAGGAGCGAAAGAAAATATCTTATCTAGAGGTAATGCTCTCATACCTGTCATAGCTATACCCCTCTAAAAAGATTCTATCGGCTCAATATGCTATGTTATGAACATATAGTGTTCTTTCAGCCCCCGGTGACACAGCAGCTTAAACCACTGGGTCGGCGATTTGAATCTGGGGAATGGGGTGAGCTCCTGCTGTTAGCCCCAGCTTCTGCCAACCTAGCAGTTCAAAAACATGCAAATGTGAGTAGATCAATGAGTACCGTTTTGGCGGGAAGGTAACAGCGCTCCATGCAGTCATGCCAGCTACATGACCTTGGAGGTATCTACGGACAACGCCGGCTCTTCGGCTTAGAAATGGAGATGAGCACCAACCCCCAGAGTTGGACACGATTAGACTTAATGTCAGGGAAAAACTTTAGCTTTACTATGCTCCAAAATCCCAGGAAATTGCATATGATAAAGATCATGTCCTTAGCAAATGCATTTGTTTTTAGGTCATATGGGCTTCAGTGCTATCTTTATCAAATTTTGGGTTCCAGAAACAGTGAGTTATATCCAGCACTGAACTTCCATTTGCCCAAGAGTGAGCACCACTGTAATGTCATTTCCCATATCCACTATAGTCTCTGGAGCCACCCTTCAGAACCAGATAAGGCAGAAAGGAGTTGAAAAACCTGACACGACTGGAAGTGTAATTCTGGATTTAGGCTCTTGGAAATGAAAACAGCTGATTGTTCAACTCAGCCCTCAAGAGGACACACCAGGGAGATGGAGACATCTGTTAGTTCACAGGTGTGGAATAAAAGCCATCTGGATTCAAACACTGCTTGCCAACTCAAAACTTTATATAGAAGATTTTTATATATATATATATATAGGATAATCAAGTACATTCAACAAATGGGGCATTTCATTAACCCAATCATTTAGGCTGCATGGCTACGGCAGACATCCTGAGGGAGAACCTGTAAGTACACCGTTGTATTGAGTGTATTCCTGCCCAGAATGAGTGATTTGAGAGGGTTTAATGCATGCTTACTCGGCATACAGAAGTAAACCCTTCTAAAAGGAATATTATAAAAGAGGAAATTAATGAAAGGCATCGGTTTAGGCACTTCCTCAGAATTAATCTCTGTGCATTTTTGGCACTTGAATATTCGGATCAAGCACTATGATTTCAAAACTGGCATTTTCAGATCTAAGCAAGTGGATGAGGACATCTGTAACAGGGATCCTAACATAAGATGTGGGAGCAGAAATATTTTTTTTTCAAATTTAACGTGTTTCCTTAGGCCAGTGGTTCTCAACCTGTGGGTCCCCAGGTGTTTTGGCCCAGAAATACTAGCCACTTTACCAGCTGTTAGGATTTCTGGGAGTTGAAGGCCAAAACATCTGGGGACCCACAGGTCGAGAACCACTGCCTTAGGCACTCATTATTACAAAACTAGGAGATTCAACATGAAGGAAATATTTAACAGGCTTCAAGCAAATTGACAGAACAGTCTTCCTCATGGAGAAGTGTCCCTTTCCAGCTCCATTTCCCGTTGCCTGAACAGATTACTAACTACACATGCTCTGAGTAGCATTGGTATCTCCTGGCTCCATGAAAGTTGGACTATAACTTTGATTTGTATTAAAAACATTATTTTGTTTGCCAAATGATCTTCTCTGTGTCCTCTTCTTGATGGTATGCCTCTGTGACTTCCAAGTTCTGGAGCAGATTGTCTGCCTAGAAGAGCTACTTATATCTGTATACTCACTCGTACATTAGATTCCTCATCATGTCAGATCCAACATTTTTCTAGATTTCAGAATTTCCTATCTGGGAGGATGGGATAGTTCCCCCTTTGCTATCCATCTGTTAGCAGGAAAGTTTTTGTTCTGAGAGGTATTTCCCACTAAAGGCTTTTAAAGGAAGGGCTGTAAGATGGCACTCTATTGTTCTGAATTGTGGTGTTTTAACTTTTGGTTTAAAGATCTTTTGAAAGTATACATCTTAAATAGCTTTAATGAAAACTGTTGTTTAATTCTATTTTAAGATTGACTTTTTGTAAGTTTTAAATAATATTGCAATCATTTTAATTTGTATGTTTCTTTAAACTCCAGAATTGGGAAAAGGTGGGATATAAATAAATTTAGTAATAACAGCAGGAATAAAAAGCTGTTTCTCGTTAGCAGACCTTCATACAGTGACGACTCCACTGCAGGAACATGAGCCAGGTCAAGGGGAATACATCTTTGATTGACTACTGCAATGGACAAAATTTTGGCTGTCCACGTGGAGCTCTTTACACAGCTTTTTTTGTGTGTGTCAGGAGCGACTTGAAAAACTGCAAGTCGCTTCTGGTGTGAGAGAATTGGCCGTCTGCGAGGACGTTGTCCAGGGGACGCCCGGATGTTTTGATGTTTTTACCATCCTTGTGGGAGGCTTCTCTCATGTCCCCGCATGGAGCTGGAGCTGATAAGAGGGAGCTCATCCGCACTCTTCCCGGGTGGGTTTCGAACCTGGCAGCCTTCAGGTCAGCAACCCAACCTTCAAGTTACAAGGCTTTAATCCACTACGCCATCGGGGGCTCCTTCACACAGCTCAAATCCATCCATGTCTATTAAGAAGTAATTCCAATGAGTTCAGATAGGCTTACTCCCAGGAAAGGAAACCAATGAATGTAGCATTAGACTGCAAGTGCTATTTGGATTTCTTTCTGACTTAATATTTATAGGATTTCTTTTTTCTGCAGAAAAGAAACAGGAAACTCCCAAATTAGTGCTTGTGCCAACTTTTGTTCCAGCTGTTGGCTTTAATTAGTTATTCTGATCAAGAACAATATCTGTAATGAGATTCAGCTGTGCTATTAAGTTCTTGCTATAGGACAATGATAGTTAAACCACAGACCAGATCTTACGCATTCTGATATAAAGAACAGAGTGGAGGAAAGGAGAACTGAACATATTATAGGAGACGAAGTACTTTAAGCAGTAACACAATGTCAGTGTTGTTCTTGACCGAGGTAGACCAATGGAGGGTTTTCTAGGTAGTAGCTTCCCAACCCCTCTCCTTCCCTGTTATCTGACTGGTTAGGGATCGAAGCACTGTTAGAAAGTGAAATTGCCTGAAAAATGGAACCCATGGGGGTTGCTTGGAAATCCATTTTACTCACTGCATGAACTCCACATTCACATACAGGCAGTCCCCACATTACAAATGACATAGCCTCTGTAGGTTTGTTTTAAGATGAATTTGTATGTAAGTTGGAACAGGTACATTTTTGAAGTGTAACAAGATTTCACCTTACTTTCTGTCCCTGTGATTAATTAGATTTTGAAAAATTTGGCTTGTGGAAACAAGGAAATAAAGGATCCTTTCTTCTTCCTCTAAGGCAAGGCAGTTTAAAACACCTTTTCCCCATGATAACTCTTTCAAGAGTGGATTTCCCTTCTAAGGAGTAGATTTCTCTCACTTCCTGTTGTCTCACCCCCATTCTTAACTATGAGTCAGATGTTTGTAACTAGGGGACTGCCTGTACATACGTATATGTATTGATGTATATAGCACACTGTATATCATTTTTGAATTCATGATAAAGCTAAACGAGCTTTTGCAGGCATTCAAATGTGATACATAGGTAGGGTCTGTTCTTTCTGTAGGCAAGCCTTGGCATTACAAATGTGCATGCAAGCATTCTAAATGAGCTTTGTATGCAAAAAGATTATATGAAAGAGCAGAAGCTTTATTAAATTAAGGCAGTGGTTCTCAACCTCTGGGCAATGGCCCAGCAGTGGCCCACGAGAACGAAAATCCGGTCCACGAACCTCCTCCCTCTTTATTTATTTATTTAATTTATTTTATTTCTACTCTTTTCCACAGAGTTGACCGTTGCATTGGATACACTACATCAGCTCTAGATTATTAAATATGGTTTTCTGTGGGCGAGCTGATGGCGACTACTGGATGGCATACGTTCTGAATCAGAAACTAGAGCTGATGTGGTCTATCAAATACAATTTTCTGAATCAGCACCCCAGATAACCAAACTGAATCTAAAGTTGAACAAAAACTGATTCACAACTCTTTTGGTACTAATGTTGGAGAGTGGTCCCTGGTCAAGTGGGCCCAGATTTAAAAAAGGTTAGAAATCACTGTTAAGGGAATTTGTTTGTAATTTGCAAGCACTGAAAAATCAAGATGTCAGAAAATAAATTTGTCAAAAGATGGGAAAAGTCTGTATGCAAATGTCACTTTCAGCCTTCTTTGTGAGGGAAAATCAGTGGACCAGCCCTGACTAGGCAAGGAGACTATAATAAATAATACAACTTTATATACTGTCCTATCTCTCCGAATATGAACTATAGACCATTTAGTTCTGGCAGGACGTCTGAACTGGTGCTTTTATTCTTGCTTAGTTTATGCCTACATCTGAGTCACAGGATGTAAAAGAGGCTGAAAACATCTTACTGGTTCTCCAGGTGGTCCATAAGGTCCTTCACGGCCTTGCTCACCCTGTGGGCCTGGATCACCCTAAAAAGCAAGGGGAAAGTACAGAGATTAGAAAGGAAAGCATAATACAGCATGAATAAAAAGGAAGAATTACAATTTCAGGAATTGGCAATGTGTTCTATATATCTGATTGATTGGAATATATTTCTTTCTATAAGCAATGCATTAAACAAAAACATATGGTCCTAATATGTTTGGGCCAGTCTGGGACTGTCATGGGTATTTTTGCAAAACAGATGGGCAGGGAGAGTTTGCTTATTCAGAAAGGGGCTGCAATGGTGGTTATGGTTCCTCATTTCCCAGAACGCAATCTGCCCTGTATCCCAGGATCTGATCCCAGATTATTTGATTGTCCCAGATTATCTGGCAGTGTAGACTCATATAATCCAGTTCAAGGCAGATAATCTGGGGTCAGATCCTGGGATCTAGCCTAAAACAACCTTGTGAAACATTAGTAACTTTGAAAGAAAGGGAATTTGTTGTGGTCAAATTCTCTGGCATTTTACACATGAATATGGGAATCATCATACTCTGTCACCGAAGAGAACTATTACCAGGTAGTTTGAAAATTCAGTCTAAATGAAGATGGTTCAAATGGAATGAATAGGATACAAGAGAGAAATCAGACAAAGTAGTGTCTGTATAAGCATCTCACTAAATTACTTCTTATTCTGTAAATTGGACCACTGGAATGTAGTTTTAGCACACCAGCAATTGAAGGTGGAGGAATAGATAAGGATTTGCTAAGAGTACAGGACAATGGGTCAACCAGTGTAAAAAGTCTTTAGAAGTAATGCAGATTTTGCTGTGTACTGCTTTGCCTTTCCCTGGAGTGAGATATTCATGTACACTTTTTTTCAGTATCATGAGTTTCATTCTCCTTTGCTTTTGCTATAGCCATGCCAAGATTATATTATTGTCTGAAAGTGATTTGACTTCTTATTTCAGATTCTTTCTCTATGCAGCAATTTCTCCTATGAAGGCTGCCAAAGTACTCTTGTGCAAACACCAATGGGATTTTACTCAAGCAAAGGGCAAAAAGCTAGAGTTGGCCCGTGGAGAAAACTGTAGGTTTGACATAGCAGCACACATGTGTGCATGCATGCTTGATGGAATCGGGCATTTCTCAATTTGTCTCCTGTGCACTGCTTTTCTTTAATAAAAATAATCGTAACAGAGAGAGTTAGGTAAATTCACCTAAATAAGCAATGGGAGGTAGGGAGAGCTGCTGCTTATCTCAAATTCAAAGGAGAAAGCAGCTCTGTGAAATATGACGATGTAGTGCAGACTCCTCCAACTTCTTCGGGAGCATTTTTTGTTCATTTGGAGAACTTAAGAGAGCTAGGAGGGACATATCACAATAATCGCATGGTCAACTCCCCCTTCTTCCTTAGTGCCAAAATATGACATAAACAAACTATTTGGCGGCAAGGAAAAATCAGGAAATGCCACAGCTTCTGCCTCATGCATTTGTAGCCAGGGACATCCACAGCCAGTTCTCTGTGAAGCTGGACAAGCTGCACTCACACGCACACCAGACTGTGGGTTGAGAAAGAAGCAACAATAGAACCTAACAGGAAATATCTTCTCTGTCCATTTGGATCAACTCAGCTAAGCTGAAAGAAACATACCTCCCAAAATGATAACTTCAGCTTCCTAAAACAACCCCTTTGACACCCCATTGGACAAGAACGACTTCTGTGCCAGCATGTGTATCTTATTAACTTTTGCCTCTAAGGCCCCATCTACACTGCGATTTCTGAATCCAGATTACACTATATAACAAAATTGGGAAAAAATCTGTTCCTGGTTTGAAAGTGTTATTTTCTGTTTAATTGTGCGGTGCTTACTTTGAAAGTAGGGGGTTCAACTCTGCTGCTAGGCTTCTTTGAAAAATGCCTGAGACAAGACCACAGTTATTCATAATAACTGGGATAAATGCAGAATATTTTAATATATGGTCTCAAAAAATCTGAGAGAGAGGGTGTCTGGCAAGCAGAACTGAACACTGTGTTTTCAAAATCAGCCAATTAAGGAAGAATTAGAAGAGATCCGTTAGATGAATAAACAACACCCTGCATGTCTTGTGTAAAAGGCTGCAATGCATTTTAAAGAACATCACTAATGAAAGTAGCTTGTATCTTGGAAAATTAACTTCTTCCATTTTTTAAACAAAAATGTTAATTTAAGACACCCTTCTGGCATTTGTTTCCATAGCACATCTGCCCACACCTGGCTCTTAAAGTACATTTCTACTGCTTTTTAGGAAAACATGAGATGTAAACAGGAACTGTGGATTTAGATGAAATATAAACTTTCCTCCTAATGTGCTCACCCAATGTAGAATGTAGATTTATGGGCGTTTCTGCTCGCATGGGTCCTCGTCATGTTGTGTGTAACAGCAACAACCAAAATTGTTTGCAGTTAAAATAGGAAATCCCTTCAACTAAGAAACCCCCTTAATGAAAATTATAACAAAAGGTAAGACACTAATATATTCCAAAGAATTTAGCATGTACTAATGCAAGACAAACTGTCACAGCACAACATGAAGTAACAGAGGAAGTGAGTCTTTACATTTCTTGAGAGTGGACTCAGTGGAACTGAACTAGATAGAACTCATTTCTCAATATGCATTTAGGCATGTACAAAACATGGGGGCAATTATTGCAATCTTTTGTAGAGAAAATGGAGAGCAAAAAGTGTGACTATTATTCGATGAAATATGGTATTTTATCTTGAATACCCCTTCATCAATTTTAATTGCTATTTCCTTTCTCAAGAATTGTCCTGAATCTGGAATGTGAATGTGTCCTCTACTCAGCCTTTATATCATCTTCTGTCAGAGACCCTTACTAGTTGTTGAGTTGGCTTCAAAGTTGGTAGTGCACATTTTCAAACTAAGCTTTTCTTGCCACTTTGATGACACAGTGTGACTTTGCATGGCACTAGGGTGGCCAAAATTTTATCTTCAAGGCCCAACAACTCCTTTCTATTTGTTCCACCACTGTGGCCATAGACCTCTGGAAATCTTTAGTGGCATATGATGCCCTACGTCTGAGGTGTCACAGCCTTTTGGTGACACTGGGATGGAAGCTCTGATGTCACAGAATTCTTGGAAGCAAGACCATGGACCTCAGAACAGGGCAGCAAATATCACAATTGTGAAGTTACTTCTACTAAATTAAGAAAAAACTTCCAAAGCATTGGAACTGTGGAAAGGTGGAATTTCACAGCTACCAAGAAGTATGGCCATGGATCTGCAAAGCATCACAGTAGCAAAATGCTTGGAGATATATGATACTGAGGGGCATCCAATCAGTACGTTGTTGCTATCCGATTGTGGGGGTACCATAAGATAGTGGCTTCATGCAAGAAAGTCCCTAGTCTTCTGTGTACTTTGGTCTCCTTAGGAATACTTGATCAGAAATGTACTTAAAGATCAAGCACACACACTGAATTGATATATTTTAGAGCTGAGCTTTTCCATGAAGAACAATGGCTGTGTGCCACCTATACTATAATACAGGGGTCCTCAAACTTTTAAAGCAGAGGGCTGGTCCACAATCCTTCAGACTGTTTAGGGGCCGAATTATCATTTGAAAAAAAAAATACGAACAATTTCCTATGCACACTGCACATGTCTTATTTGTAGTGCAAAAAACAACAACAACAACAACAATGAAAGGACAATACAATATTTAAAAATAAAACCAATTTTAACCAACATAAACCTATCAGGATTTCAATGGGAAGTGTAGCCTGCTTCTGTGGCATCAGAACATTTTTTTCATCTGCCTGGCATTAGGTATGGCACTGCCTGTGTTGGTTTTGGACAGATGAACTTCACTAGCTGCCCTCTTCTACTCATGTGCCTGTTGAATGATTCAGCTTGGAACAGACATACAAATGTTTTTCCATCTCCCTCCCCACTTATATGGAGCAATTCAACCGTCTCTTTCAAAGAGACATACAAGAACAGTGTTCTTGGTTTGTTTAGCACCATATATTAGTACAATCCAGAAACACCCCAAATGAGTCACACTGATATTCCAACCCAACCTAAGTTACCCTCCCACAAAAAGTTTCAGTAGAAATAGGTAAGAATTGCAAAGACTTTTCAAAACGTTTTTGGACTCATTGCATATATATTGCTGAAATACTAAATGGAAAAAATTCTTCAAAGGGCAATTAACTTGATGTGGGGTTTGCTTCAACCTTCACATTAAATAGCAATCTTTCATACACCTTGTACAACTTTTGGTCATTGCTGATGAAGCTAGATGTGCTTTATCTGCTTAAACAGATACAGGTAATAAGGATGGTCAGGGATACACTATGTAGATTTTGTTCCTGTGTTATGTCATTTTCTAATTGGTTCTATCACAAAAACATGGAAAACGTTTATTAAACTGCAAAAACATTGTTCCTGCAGCACATTTTGTTATATTTTTCCAATGAATATCTCACCCAGTCTCAACCAATCCAACATAGTTTGTGGCAGCCACAAAAATGAAGTTTCTGGAGTAGAACAACTACTGTACTTTCAAAGTAAGTACTACACAATTAAACAAGAAATAACAATTTCAAACTAGGAGCATTTTTTTTCAAATTTTGTTATATATTGTTATCATCCTGAAAAAACTTGTTCTCTCTACTACCCCAGAACATAGGATTAGATCAAATGGCCTTGAGCACTAAGATCTGAGGGACCATTATGGTCTCCTAGCCTTCCACAATTGCCCACCCCTGCCAGAGTCACCCATAAGGATGGGCAGAATGTCTAAAAAGTGGCACAAAGACACCTGAGGATGTGGTGCTGTTTTTGTTTTGAATTTCAGCGCCCGCCCCCCTCCTTCCCCCCGGTTCGGTTTTTGGGAAGATTCCGGGAGATTAGCAGGGGACCGTTCGGATTCGTAATTTTGGATCCAGAGTTCAGTTTCGGGAAGAATCTTCCCGAAAACAAAATGGATTCTGTGCCGTTTCACACACCCCTAATGGAGGCTATACACAATGAGCTTAAATCGGTTTGTATCTAGAATGGTATTTATTTCAGAATGTGAAGAACTTTCATTCGCATGAAATTCTTTTTAAGAGTATTACTTATATGTCAGTGGCACAGTCCAAGAACTTTATGACTTCCCCCTGGAAGCAATAACAGATGCAGCACTGATTCTGTCTATGGGAGCATTGATTGATAGATCATTTTCAATACATAAGGCAAGACACATGGATTTGAGTGGTGTGCAGATTTCAGAGAGGAATGAAGACCTTCAAAGCCTCACCGTTGTATGCCAGAGCTTTTTATCACTGCTACAACTGAAGTCACAATGCCTTGACTTACTTATTTAATATTACATCACTTCTACCCCGCCCTTCTCACCCATCAGGGGACTCAGGGCGGCTTACAATATAAACATACACATTAAAAACAGTTGTCATCAAATTTAAAAATCCATCAAGATTAAAAATTACAATAAAATTAAGAATATCCATTAAAATATACATAGTTATACATTTAAATATACATTTAAGGCGCTTTCCAGGTTCATGTGGGGTCTGTCAGTAGGTCATATATTCTTATCTCATTTTTGCTGTTACTCATGCTCAAATGCCTGGTCCCATAACCATGTTTTTGTTTGCATGCCTTATGGCAAAATCAGAACACAACTGACTTATTTTTTTTCCAAAAATATAAATTTCACATCAGCTGCACTTGCTGAATCTCAATACATTGATCCATCCCTATAGATGAAGCCCATATGCACTTCCATCTTGAAGTATAATTAAAATACATATTTTTGTGTGTGTTTTACCTTGCCTCCTCTTGTTCCACGATTACCAGGAGTACCTGGTGCCCCCCTTTCTCCATTGCTGCCCTATGAAAAGGAAGAGATCACAGTTTGTAACATTTTACATATTAGACTCTGCTATGAATCTGACTGTCACCCATAGCCGAGAGCTAAAACATGTATTATAGGTATTCACAATACATTTAATATCTGATGGTCTGTTTGAGCTCAGGTCATGTAGAGTTCATGGGAAATTTTGCATATGAGATTATTCTCAAAAAACAAATTCAGGTGATATGCGGGTATCCCTAAGAATCAAAGGTAGGGAGGGGTCTTCTAAAATTTGTCATGGATTGCTTTAGGTTTATGCATGAACTAACGTTCTCTAAGAAGGAAAATGTTGATGATCAGCACTCTTACTATGTTCAAAAACATACTACAAACATAAGTTATGTAAGCTTAATTCTGATAGTGGCCTTATAATGTATTTCATTAATTCCCTCCGCAGAGCAGTTGGGATAAGGGCTGAAGGGGTGAAAGTCTACCTGACAATTTAGGCCCCTTCCACACAGCTGTATATAATCCACATTGAACCGAATTGTATATGGCAATGTGGACTCAGATAGCCCAGTTCAAAGCAGATATTGTGGATTATCTGTCCCTATATTCTGGGTTATATGGCTATGTGGAAGGGACCTCTGTTAGGAATATGAGGGAAATTGAAGGGATGTCTAGATATCTGACTTTAGTGATTAGCCTTTTCTCATAGTTGGGGTGAGCATGTTCAAAGGCCCCCACACTCCCCCTCCCTATTGTCAGCCATGACTGGCGTTCTGGAGGATTGCACCATGATGTCACACATGCCACTGTGAATAATGATGTCAACTGGAAGTGATGTCACATCACTTTGGTCACTTTAAGCCAGTGGTTCACAAACTTTGGGTCTCTAGGTTTTTTGGACTTCAACTCCCAGAAATTCCAGCCAGTTTACCAGTTGTTAGAAACTGTGGAAGTTAAAGTCCAAAACACCTAGAGGCCCAAAGGTTGGGAACCACTGATTCAGGCCTTCTAGGGCTAGATTTACACTCCCGGGATCTGATCACAGATTATCTCTTATCCGAGATTATCTGGCAGTATAGATCAGGCATGGGCAAACGTTGGCCCTCCAGGTGCTTTGGACAAATTTCCAGAAATTCCAGCCAGCTTACCGGCTGTTAGGAATTGTGTGAGTTGAAGTCCAAAACACCTTGGGGGACAAGGTTTGTCCATGCCTGGTGTAGCCTCATATAATCCAGTTGAAATCAGAAAATCTGGGATCAGATCCTGGGATATAGGGCAGTTTAGATCCAGCCTAGGATTTTTTTTTAAAGCATGCTTAAACATCTTATGAAGCAGAAGGAGAAAAATGTTCAGTCTCCAAACTGATTTTCTGGATGAACATTTGGGAGGGGATGCTGAAAGGGTGCTCAATGGTGGCATTGCAGCCTGTGCTGGAGCCTCCAAAAGGCTACAAGCACAGTTGCCACTCTGTCAGCATATGATCACTCATCCAAACCCATTTTTTCCTTACTTTTATTGAAATCATCTTACAAAATGTATACCTAAATATCACACTTTGAGGTATAACATTGTTTTCCATCTATTGTATTTCCTGTTTAGCACCATTTTGGGGCAGAACTGGGTCTGATGTTCATTGGTTTGCTATCTACATGGGACACCATTGTCATCTCTCTTTACTTGCACATATCAGTGGAGGGAAAAGGGGGAAGATCAGGCCTATATCTCCACTGGAGTGTAATTATGGAGTGTAATGTTTTTAAATACAGTAGAGTCTCACTTATCCAACATAAACGGGCCGGCAGAATGTTGGATAAGCGAATATGTTGGATAATAAGGAGGCATTAAGGAAAAGCCTATTAAACATCAAATTAGGTTATGATTTTACAAATGAAGCAGCAAAACATCATGTTAGACAACAAATTTGGCAGAAAAAGTAGTTCAATACGCAGTAATGCTATGTAGTAATTACTGTATTTATGAATTTAGCACCAAAATATCACGATATATTGAAAACATTGACTATAAAAATGTGTTGGATAATCCAGAACGTTGGATAAGCAAGTGTTGGATAAGTGAGACTCTATTGTATTTATGTTTTAATTTAATCTAATTTTAACTGAATTTTTGGAATTTTATGTGTTTAAGGTCTTGAATAATTGCCTCAATGTAAGCCGCCTTGAGTCCCCTTCGGGGTAGGCAGGGTATACATAGGTTAAATAAAATAAATACATTGCTGCTGCCCAGATGTCTGTAGACCTCCATGAGAACTCCTGGCTGTTGTTGGTGCCCCATGCTGACATTAGCAGAGACGCCTGAATAAACATGGAGAAGGAGTGGTGGTGGATATACTTGTGTAACAACATTCCAGTTGACCATGGTTGTGTCTTTGAACGAATCTTAATTTGAGCAGATCATCTGTTATAGTGTTTGTAGATTGGAGCAATTTACATTAAGGAGAAATAAGTATACATTATTTAGTTTAATAAATAACAAATAATGAAATTTGTATTGGAAGCCAAGCCTTGTTTATATCTGTTTTGTTCTTTGTTTTGTTTTAGTGTATTACTGTATATGTTAAGGTACTTTTTTAGTTGATTACTATTAATCCCCATGTGTTTTACACCACTTAAAATGATTTTTGTTTTCGTGTTTAATAACGGTATTAAAATAACCAATCTTTTGTTGATCCCCCTTCCTGGGGAGGACAAGCCTTTTGCCCCATAGAACATCAGAGGCAGCTGCATTCCATTATAATCTGCCCACCAGGTTTCAACCCACCCACCTCCTTACATTGGCTCTTCTGATGTTTAATTGAAAGCAGTTCCTTGATCTCATTCAGCTGGTAACTCAGAAAAATAAAAATAAAGACGTATATGTTCTATGCATTAAAGACACTAAGCCTTACCTTTTCTCCTGAGGTGCCATCTGGGCCAAGATTTCCCTGCAAGAAAAGAAGACACACTGGAACTCTTTGCTTTGTATATACAGATCTGATCATTTAGATTCCCCTCCCCTCCATTGTAAGAGTGCATACCTCATCTCCAATTTCTCCTTTCTTTCCAGGAGCTCCAGGAGACCCAGGAGGACCCTAAACAAACACACAAGAGAATAGAAATAGTACATTAAACTCAAAGGATTCCAAAATAAGTACTTGGGTGATCATCAACTTCGACATAAACCACGTGACAGAGTTAATCTCAGCAGAAATAATTACAGCTGCCAGAAAAATATTTTCCCTCTTTTCTATTACATTCAAAATCCTATCTATTTTGCTTTTTAGAAAGTGGTTTGTGGAGATTGTTAATCTTTTACAGCTTTGCTGTTTTAAGTGTTTCTTTGTGAGGATAAAGCTTTTCAAAAACATAATGCCGAGATCCTTTCAACAATCGTAACTGATAGAAGGCTGAGAATGAAGGACACTAACATTATGGCATAAGGACAGAGCACAGTATCATTTAAAAACAGTTTTGGTCTCTATTTCTAGGCCATTCAGATTAATGAAATTAAATAAATCAACACATTTATTTGATTTCTGGAGTGCAAAATCTCCTTTCCTTTCAATAGAGCCTCCAAATACATCGATAAGAGCCATACAAAGAACACAAAACATTTAGAATTAAAGAATTCAGAGTCCAATAATTCATTTTGAGTAGTAAACCTCAGCCTAGCAAACAAAATAGCATTTGTGGTTACCTCAAGCTTTATTGATTTCGGCAGGATAATTTGGCTGCTCATGGTAGAGAGTCATTTTATTATTAAAACCATTTGAGTCAGAAATCTGTTTTGATTTGTTGCAAATCTCTTAGATCCATTATGTCACTGGAAGCTCAACTCAACATTGTGGCTTAGAGTGCTTGGAGCCAGTTTTAGATGATATGCCAGCTTTGGCCTTTCCTGGACAGAGATAACCTGAACACATGCCCTTGGAGTGTCCCCATTAGACTACTGTAATGAGCTGTATTTAGGATGATCTTTGAAGAAGACTCAGAAGCTTTAACTGAGTGGAATACCATACCGAGACAGCAACAATGTCAAAAGAATGGCAGTGGCTGCTTATAAATTTCAAGGTTGTTGTGTTTACATTTACAGCCCTAGATGGCTAGAGACCTCAATATTTGAGGCAGCACCTCTCATCAAATGTGCCTGTCCAATTATTGAAGTCTGTGGGGTGGTGGTGTCCTTTGCATACCAGAGGTGAGGTCAATACCAAAACAGTGAGGTATTGGGACATGGGAGAGAGTCTTCACCGTGGCACCACAACTGTGGAATGCCCTTGCCTTGGAGTTCAGATTGGCACCAACACTGGATTACTGTAATGCACTCTACGTGGGGCTGCCTTTGAAGACAGTTCGGAAACTACAGTTAGTGCAAAGGTCGGCAGCCGGGTTGTTAACAGGAGCAAATTACAGGGAGCAGTCAACCCACCTGTTCAAACAGCTCCACTGACTGCCAACAAGTTTCTGGTCCCAATTCAAGGTGCAGGTTATCACCCTAAATAGTTTGGGACCGGTCTATCTTTGTGACCACATCTTTCCCTATGAACCTGTGTGATCTCTAAGATCTTCTAGGGAAGCTCTTCTCTCACTCCCACACTCATCACAGGCACGGTTGGTGGGGTCGAGAGAAAGGGCCTTCTCGGTGATGGCCCCCGGCTCTGGAACTCCCTCCCCAGGGAGGTTAGACTAGAACTGACCCTGTCCAACTGTCACACCTCTGCCTTGATTCACCTTGCTCTAACACACAAATTCCACAGCAGGTTTGAGTCTTTTTAGTTTATTAAAGATAGATAGTAAAAAGTTCTTCAAAAAGCAAAAGTAAAGCACCGAAAGTCAGTTACAAATATAGTCTTGAGATATAAGTCAGGAACACACAAGGAATAGACAACATCCAAAGCTAGCATGGCAAATTCCAAGAAACATGGATACATGGGCTGTAATATAATCCAAAGCACAGCAGGAAAACTGGACCTTGCTTCTCCGGTAAAAGAAAGTTGCTTTGACAAAAGCTTTTCCCCGAATGCACCCCTTTTAACACTCTTTGAAAAATATGAAAGCATTTCTCTGCCCCCTCACCTCCCCCCGCCTGTTTGCAATTCTCACACTATGCCGTACCCTCAATTCCAAACGCTCAGCTCTATCTAAGGAGCCCATCCCATCAAGGTCAGCTTGCTCGTTATTTTGCTGAGACTCATCATTAAGCTGGGAACCTTCTATCCTCCCTTCTTCCATTCCCATGTCAGTGTGCACCTGGCTGGCTTCAGGGTCATCATCTCCAATCCTCCCTGTGGGAAACTGAACCTGCACCCTCTGTACCTCATCTGCCAAATCTACAGGCCTTTCGGGGAGATTTTGAACCTGAATCCCTCTGTCCTCATCAGAGTCAATCTGAGGTTCAAGCTGAGTCACAAAACCATCTTCCATAAAGAACTAAACATGTGGATGTTCTGCAGTGCTTTCGACATAAAATCTCATATTTACACTTTAATAATAATAATAATAATAATAATAATAATAATAATAATAATAATAATAATTTTATTCTTATACCCCGCCCCATCTCCCCAAAGGGACTCGGGGCGGCTTACACGGGGCCAAGCCCGAACAGAACAATAAAAACAAGACAAGAAAACCAATGAAACCAATAATCAAACCACAAAAACAAGTCATAAAAACCACATACAAGATAAAATGTAAAATCATGGATTAGGTTCAAAGAATCTAGGCCAAAGTGCTAAGAGTGCAAATAAATCATATCATCAAGGGAAGGAGGTTACTCAGCTGTAATGGCTATAAAGTGCCATTATAATGCTGGGGAAGGCATTCACTGTAATGGACAACCGGTCGATGATACAGAGATCAGTCACCAAAAGCCTCCCGGAAAAGCCAAGTCTTCAGGCTCGTCCGAAAGGAGAGGAGGGTAGGGACCTGCCTAATCTCCCCGGGGATAAGAACACTTTAATATTGTTCTCTACCCAAATATATTATTCCCCATTTTACATTGCCCCCATCCCTTATTTTGTCACCAGACTTATGCACTTTATCCATCAGCCCTATCCTCAAAATTAATTTGCACCAGTCCACCCATCCATGTCATAAATTGACTTTTATTTCAGGCTCATTGGTTGTTGGTTTGATAGTTGCCTTTTATTCTGTTATAATTGTTATTCTGTTATAATTGTTGTTATTTTATTCTGTTTTATGATATTGTTTATGTATTTTAGTGTGTTATATTTTAACTATGTTGATTGGGCTCATCCCCAGGTAAGCCACCTCGAGTCCCTCCAGGGAGATGGAGGAGGGGTACAAAAATAAAGTTGCTGTTGTTTATTATTATTATTATTATTATTATTATTATTATTATTATTATTATTATTTCACTTAGGTATCAGGTGAACATCTGCCTGTCTTTGGGACTCATTAATTCACCCCAGATGCTGTTATACATAGTTTGAAAGACTTTAAAGTAGGTTTCTAATCCATTGTGAGATTAAATATGTCTTCAGTTTATTTAAATTGAAGTGGGGAACATGTTTATTTATTTATTTATTTCCAATATTTATACCACGCTCTTCTCACCCCGAGGGGGACTCAGAGCGGTTTAAAGATTGGCTATTTTAGTGCCACGTTACAATACAAAGTATATAAATACAACACATTAAATATCAGCAAAAACATATGAAAACATAAACTGTTAAAAACTGTTAAAACCATAAACCTAAAAGTGCGGTCATCCTTCATGTTGTTACGTATCAATTCTGTGTTGCATTATTCCTGAATGCCTGATCCCAGAGCCAGGTTTTGACTTTTTTTTCTAAAGACAAGGAGGGAGGTGGTCCATCTAATATCACTGGGGAGGGAGCTCCATAGACAAGGCTGCCACTGAGAAGACCCTGTCTCTTCTCCACCAACTGTGCTTGCGAAGTGGGTGGGACTGAGATGTTCTACAAATGGAGATTTCTGAAATGGTTTAGAACCCTGAACAGGTCAGGTCAGGTCAGGTCATCTCAACAAATGGAAAATGCTGGAGAACCACCAGAGTGGGTTCAGCAAACACTGTTTCTTCCCATCTCATGCCACTGAAATTTTGTAAGGGGTAATGTCCAAAAAAGCCTGTCATCCAAAGGTTATCTTCAGCTTTACCTTTTCTCCAGGGTTTCCAGTATTTCCACGCCTGCCTGGTCTTCCATCAACTCCAGGCTCTCCCTTGAAATGAATAATAACAAATAAGAATAATGGGGAAAAAAACATCAAAAAATGATACATCAGAAAGAATAACTCTGGATTCCAAATAAATAGTTTATACTTTTTAAGTTAGGTAAGTGCATGTTTTAATTTGCATCCAGAAAGGAGACACTTTTTTGAAGTCATTGCCACTCTGGCATCTTTTCTCTGATAAGACAAATAATAAACACCAGCCCTTGAACTGAAAGGAACTTAGATTCAGATAAATGGGATGGAGTCAGTCCTATTCAAAATTAATCTGGGAAAACTGCACTAATTCTTCTGAGGAGTTTTCTAACTACTGATTCACACATGATGATGTTAAATGAATACCAGGTTCCTTTGAGAGTCCTATGACCTTCCCAGAATGGACTGAGGTCTTTATGCTTCACTAGCACTTTGTGGAACCATCAAAAAGCAGAGAAGTCCATTTGCTCTGGAAGAGGTGGAACTGATACAGAGACCTGAAAGCCCTGCTGCATCCCTAAAGATAATGGGATCTGACAAATTTGACAATATTTGGGTCTTCAAGTCCTTGAAAGTGGGAGACCTTTTCTGCTGTTAACAACTAGAGATGGAAAGAATGTTCAAACATGAAAACATTTTTAAAATGGTTGAAAAACGGGTTTCTGAGTGTTTGGAAACTCTGACAAGAAGAATCCTAGATGGGCATGAATTTCAGCAGTTCAGGATTTAGGTTGCCCAGAGGTTCTGTTTTCTGCATTTTCTAACACAGGAAATAACATTCTCTGCAAAAAAACCCAGCATTTTTGCTGCTAAAATCTTACTATTAATATTATATGTTAGAGGTTAGGCTGCGATTGGTCTAGGGTTGTAAATTCCATATGTAACAACTGCTTAGATTGCAGCAGTCCACTTAAATGCTTCTGTCAGACTCACTCCCAGCTCCAATCCAGGCAGCAATAGATTTTGTCTTGCATGCAGAGACATTGCGCTTTTAATTTCTTCTTGAAATTAGAGTTACCAAATAAAATGAGATTCAAATGAGAAAATGAAGGGATGTAGTCTTTCTCACTCTTTTTTGGGGAGGGGAAATGGTGTTGTGCAATCATAACTGTGCTAAAATCCTGGATTTCTCAATTACCGTATATACTCGAGTATAAGCCAACCCGAATATAAGCCGCAGCACCTAATTTTACCACAAAAAACTGGGATAACTTATTGACTCAAGTATAAGCCGAGGGTGGGAAATGCAGCAGCTACTGGTAAATTTCAAAATAAAAATAGATACCAATAAAATTACATTAATCAAGGCATCAGTAGGTTAAATGTTTTTGAATATTTACCGTATTTCAAAGAAAAACAATAAACTAGCTCTATAAGTGGAAATGTAGGGGCAACAAAAACAATATGGTATCAACAATAACCTAATAATAATAATAATAATAATAATAATAATAAGAAGAAGAAGAAGAAGAAGAAGAAGAAGAATTTCATTTGGATCCCACCCTATCTCCCAATTGGACTCAGGCCAGCTGCCAACATAGTAAAAGACAAACATTCAATGCTTATATAAACAATGCAGAGCTAGATATAGATCTATAATTATAGATATTAATTTCACATATGCATTTCCCCCTGAAACGTCTGCAAATCCTGTGTGTGTGTGTGTATGCATTTCCCCTATCTAGACATGTCTGTATATATTTGTGTGTTCATTTCTTCCCTGTAATATTTGCAAGCCCTATATATAGGTAGATAAGAATATATTCATATCTATCGAGACATCTCTCTTTATATAGATAATTATATCTATATAGGATTTGCAGAGACTTGCAAACATATGAGGGTAAATTCATATATAAAAATAATGTATATGTATGGCTAGATATACAGGTACATGGATCTATATGTATATAGGATTTGCAAAGACCTGCAAACATATGAGGGGAAAACTCATATATAAAATTAATGTAGATAGATAGAGGTACATAAGGATTGCAAAAGCTTACAAGGGGTTAATGCCTATATATCTGTAGGAGAGTTTAACAAATATTTCAGGGGAAAATGCTTTCATAAGATTAATGAATATATATATATTTCTTCTTCCTGACTTGCAAGGGTGTCTTTCCCTTTTTAAAATATTCCCTTGATTAAGAGCGAGGGACGCTTTGCAAAAGAAAACACACTGATAAGAAAGGGTAAGAGAGAAAGATATCATATATTGCAAGCAACAGCCTGCAGGCTCTGTTGCCGGCCTTGACCTTGACCCCATTATAAGCCTAAGGAGGTTTTTTCAGTTTAAAAAAGGGGATGAAAAACTCGGCTTATCTTTGAGTATATACGGTATATATGAACAGCTCTACTTTTGGCCAATGAGACCAAAAAGGAAAAAAAAGTTTGAAAGGTGAAACAACAACAACAACAACAACAAAAACAGGCTTTGGGTGACAAGCGCAAAGGGCATTAAAATGACATATGCCATTAATTTAATGTTCTGCAGCCAAAATGATGAAATGTTCATATTCATCTGCCTTCTGATTTTCAAGATGGAATTGACACTTGACTAGTATGTGTAGGGCAAGAAAATAGCATCTCACCTTTCCTCCTTTGGGCCCATAAGGACCAGGGTCTCCTTTTGATCCAGGTGGTCCTTGTAAGCCCTGTTTAAAACCAATGTGTAATCAGTTTATACAGGAAACAAAAAAAATATGAAATATACATAGTAATGCTCATCAAGGCAGGACAGACATTTGGAAGGCAAAGGAAGGCTCCTGGTTTACAACCATTTCCTGTTCACATCCTGATTGATGTGGGAGCCAGCCTGAAATTCACTACAATTTGCTCCTCACCAGAAGAGAGTATGCTGTCCACATTGATGCTGCTCACACTACTCATACCAGGTTGGAAGATAAATGTATATGTAATATGCTTAAGCTACGTACATCAAATCCTGGGGATCCTTTGCACCCTGGTAATCCATGAAATCCTTGTTCTCCCTGGAAAGAAAGAAAAAATCACGTTACATCTCCTTTTCATCAGGAATGCCACTGCTATTGTCTGCTTATTCCTGTATTCAATAGCATGATACAAGCATCTTTCATGGAAGATAACATCCAAAGAAAGAGTGATTGTTTCAATAAAGTTTTCAATATTTGCCACAAAGGAAGAAAGTACCTTTAATATATGGACCTATGGGTATCCTTTTGTGTCAGTTTCCTCTGAAAATATCTGAGCTACTCCTATGTTCCAGAGTTACCTGATTTATTTTACATCATTGAAGCATTAACTGGTCTTCTCTTTCTTCTGCATTACAGGCATATTTGCAACTATTTTTATGCAATAGAGGGTCTTTCCTGTCATGGTTTGCAAAGGCACTGAGCTGTGTGTGTTAACTAAAAAATGAAGCGCATGAAGCCGATTGGCTGAGTCTGCAAAGACCTGGGGATTGGCTTGTTACTTTTTCTGTTCTGCTGCTGCAGAACCAGTTTGGACAAGTTTTTCAGAGCTCTCTGGGTACTGCTGTCAAAGAGAGCATTTGTACTCAGAGAGGCCTTGCTATTTTTGAGGTCTGTTTGCTGCTGAGAAATAGAGGTAGAAAAACCAGGACTGTATTCTTCTCTGAAGCAGATTTGTGGACTGAGAAAGGATTATTTATGACTGTGGACTTCTCTAAGTGATCAGAGGGTAAATACTACTGTTTTGATCTCTTGGAATCAATAAAGTTCCTGTACTTTTGTTCTGCAAACCTGAGTGGCATGTTATTGTTCTGCAGGTGACACTGGGTCGCAGGCACATGTAAGAGCTTGCATTTATCATCAATCCGTAACACTTCCACACATGCATTGTGAGTCAGGTTAAACCGGATTAAAGCGGGGGTGGCTAAACTAAGTTTAGCCAAAATGCAGGAGGAATCGGGTTAAAGGCTTGAAAACACATGTTTAAAAGTTGCCCTTTAAACCCAGTTCTTCCTGAGAAACACACATTTATCAATGCCTGTGTAAGCCTGTAGACATGGAAAACATGTATTTTCATTCCCTCCCCATGTTTGGGCTCCCTCCTGCCCCCTATTTTCGTCTCAACTTTTTAGATGAAGCCTTCCATGGAGGCCTGCAGCCTTTGCCTCTCTTCCTCCAAGAAAAGATCCAATAGGGGACCTTGTGGCAGGAATCCCCCCTCCCCTAACCAAAGCCTTCCTTCTACTCTTCCACGTGTGGGGAGGGAGAGAGGCTTCAGGCATTTTGGAGTCTTCTCTCGGTAAGTGCAGGGGGAAATGGGGTGAAGGGCTGGAAGTGCCAATGCCCACCCTGGCTGATCTCAGATCAGCAGAGATTAGTGTCTGGACCCCCACCCCCCTCCCTCCTCGCAATATCCCAGGATTTAAGCCAGCTGTGTGACCTCCACTCCAAGAGGAAGTGGGATTTAAAATCCCAATTCCTCTTGCATTTTTTGCCTGTCTGGAAGAGCCCTGAGTCTCAATATACTTTTCTAAAGATACAGATACAGAGTGAATCCTTTGCATCTATATATGAGTCATACCTTCTTGCCATCAATGCCGTCAATGCCACGCTTGCCCTTTTCTCCCTGAAAGAAGAAATAAATAAATAAGTATTTGAAAACTTCTATTGTCCCCATAAAAAACCTTTCCAAGTAGCATCCCCCCCAAAAAAACAAAAAACAAAAAACCTGAAGACATACCTTGCTTCCTTTGGAACCTCTTGAGCCCTGGGGATGAAATAAAAGATAAAAACTGAAATATTGATCAGAGCTTCACAGATTCCTAGCAAAACCAAATTAATGAGCATTATTTATTTATCCTATGGCATAGGCAGCCTCTTCTCCGTGCACTAGACTACTCTTCAGCAAGGAAAGATGCATCATATTAAATTTCCTGGTCAACATAAAACAGGCAGGTAAAGAAATATTTTAGTTCCTGTCCATTGTCCTTGTCATAATGATTACCAATGAAAGTGTCTAACAAAAGGCAAATAAAAAAATATTTTGGTACAGACTACTCGATAGTGGAACAGGCTACCTTGGAAGGTGATGTGTTCCACTTTGTTATGTTTTTAAGCGAAGGTTAGGAGGCTATTCATAAGGGATTCCACAGCAATGGACTTCGTAAGAGGTTAGTGAGAGATTTGGATCTGTGATTCTATCTTCAGAGCATAGATAGATGCATGGACAGATAAATAAATAAATAGGATGGAATCAGTTTCATTGACAACTTCCTTTTGCCTTGTTGTCCCTGGCTTAGGTAATACTGGAGGTCAGGAGACCCGAAAAGCTTACTATTTCATGGCATTCTTTTTGCATGGCTTGAATAAAACCAAACATATATTCTATAATGCTTCTCACAAGTCTGCATGCCTTCTTTTTGCTTTCTGTTGAATTTGACTGTTGTTAATACCCCACTCACCTTGTCACCTCGATCACCTTTGTCTCCCTAAACAGGGGGGAAAAAAGGAAAATATAAATGTAATTTTACAGGAGAAAGTCAAGCTAAAAATAAAGCTATGATGGGGAGTGGAGACAGTGGTCAGTTTTCATAGTCACAGTGGCTGCACCGCCATATGAAAAATTGGAATGGAAAGTCACGTGATTCTGACTTTTTAAGGGGTGGGGTGCTTCTTTCCCCTTTGAGGTATTTTGGAGGTGTTCAAATTTGCCACAACTGGAGTCCTCAAGGAGAAACAACAGATCCTTTTCCGCTGTGTGTTCATCCTTCAAAACTGAGATGGGTGATAGGTATAGGAGCCTGAGAAGGATAGGGGCCGGGAGGGCTGGAAGTTGTACTTTCCCCACCCTTGCCATAAAAGAGTGTAGCCATACCTTCATTCCTTGGTAACCAACAGGCCCTGGGTCTCCTTGATTTCCCTAGATAAAGGAATGACAACAAAAGTTAGAAACTACACTGCAGAAAGTAGTCAAACACAGATCAATACCCCAGGACTTGAAAGCAAAATTATTTCAGCCAGAACTGTCTGGTTAGCTTTAGAAAAATGCACTCAATAAGATAGGTTGATGTGATATGTCATGGAACCCAATAGTTAGATTAGACCAGTGGTTCTCAACCTGGGGTACCCAGATGTTTTTGGCCTACAACTCCCTGAAATCCTAGCCAGTTTACCAGCTGTTAGGATTTCTGGAAGTTGAAGGCCAAAACATCTAGGGACCCCAGGTCGAGAACCACTGGATTAGATCCATTTCAATTAATGAGGCTGAAAGTAGCCATGATGATTGATGAAGAAATTGGTTTCCATCCCTATATACAACCCCTTTTTGGGATTCAGTCTTTAAGTTACACATGTACAGATGTGTGCACACATGTACACATACACACAGAGAGACATATGGAATGGTCCTGGTTTAACCATATTTATCCCCAATGTGGCTTTTCTTATGACTCATAGAATTTTGTAGGTTGTGTAGGTGTGTATGGGGAGGGCATGGCAGACAACATTGTTTCCCATTTGTAACCTCCCCATGTTGACTCATGATTTTAAAACAGCTTTAAAATCTTGGGTCAAGAAGCAAAACCCTGAATTTTTCCAAAATGGTTTTGATGCCTGGGTTAAATGATGGCGCAAGTGTGTACCAACTGATGGTGACTATGTTGAATTGTAGTTTTGTGTAGAGGGTAGTTTAGGCTACGATCTGTAGCAACTTCTACTGTTATATGTTCATTCATAACATTTTTATGACACAGGAAGCTAAAAAACTTTGACCCACCTTCGTAATGAGCAGTGTTAACAGAAAACCACTAGTGAAATAAGTAGTTAACAGATTTTGAAAATCCTAATTGCTTTTGCCTGGATGGTTTGAGGAGCATGTTTTCTAAACAAGAAATTGCCATTCCTATCTGTACTGAGGAAATGCTGGTGGCACAGCAGGTTAAACCTCTGAGCTGCTTAACTTGCTGACCGAAAGATTAGCAGTTCAAATCTGGAGAGCAGAGTGAGCTCCGGCTGTTAGCCCCAGCTTCTGACAACCTAGCCGTTTGAAAACATGGAAATGTGAGTAGATCAATAGGTACTGCTCCGGCGGGACAGTAACGGCATTCCATGCAGTCATGTCGGCCTCATGACCTTGGAGGCATCTACGGACAATGCCGGCTCTTTGGCTTAGAAATGGAGATGAGCACCAACCCACAGAGTCAGACACGACTAGACTTAATGTAAGCGGAAAATCTTTAATGTTTGTACTGATCAATATTACTGAATTTCTAACACATTAATAACACTTCTGAAAGGTTGAGGTGGAGACAGTCAGGAAGATGTTCATTTTGTCCTTACAACTAGGTTGAAAACTCAAGGACAAAGAAGTCCCTATCTAGTGCAGGTAAAAATAAAACTCTAGGAAAAATCTGCTGTGCATGTAGTGCTATTTCCTGGGCTTCCAAACTAAACACAAATAAGCTGAGTAACTACCTCTTTGGTGGTGAAGCAAAAATGCATCACTGCCCTTAATAAAGTTACAGAGACCTTTTCTGGGTGAGGTTGAGGAAAATTATCGTTACTCCACCCTCTTAGCAAGTTTTATCCTAAGCACATCTAGTAATGTAGACTTGTTTGTATTTTTGAAGAGGCGGATCGCCAAATACAAGCAAAACAGTGGTGACGATAAAGTAACGAACGGCATATGATGATGCTTTTTATGCCCAGCCCAGTACTCATGAGAACATTTAGCTAAGGACAGAGAGAGGGGCCCCATTTAAACTACCATATAAAATCTAGATTATCCTCTTTGAACTGGATTATATTAGTCTGCACTGCCATATAATCCAGTTCAATGCAGATAATCTAGATTTTATATGGCAGTGTAGAAGGGGTCAGAGTAATAGAAACTGACAGAAAGGAACTGCTTTTATGGGCCTAAATATTATAAAGGCATCAGATCCTGTCTGATTTTGGAAGCCAATGAATACCAGGGCCCCATCTACACTACCATATAATGCAATTTGAGCTGCATGATCTGCTATATAATGATCAGTGTAGACTGACATGGGCCCGAAATTTGTCTCATCTGTTTTGATTTGTGTTTCCGTATCATACTGTCTATTCAGATGGTACAGAACGGGAAGGACCCTCCTGAAACACAATCAACTTGAAATGAAGGGCAGGTGGGAGCGGATACCAGCTCCAAGCCTGCTTTCCAGATCGACGTAGGGCCAAAGCACTGGGCTGCAGGCAACCTGGTGCTTTGGGCCTATGGGGTGCAGGCTTTGGGCCCTATGTGCCCAGGCCACACAGGGCCTGCAGCCCAGCACTGAGTAAGTAAGCAGGGTCTGCTGCAGACTCTGCAGCTGACTGCCAAGTAAGAAGTGCTCCTTACTTAGTGCTTGGCTGCACAGTCTGCAGCAGATCCTGTGAGCCCAAAACCTGCACCTATAGGTCCAAAGCGCCCGGGCCTACAGCTGCAGGCTTTAGGCCTATGTGTCCGGGCCTCACAGGGCCTGCAGCTGAGTGCTAAGTAAGGAGTGCTCCTTACTTGGTGTTTGGCTGCATGCCCTGTGAGGCCCGGGCGCATAGGCCCAAAGCCTGCACCCATAGGCCCAGGCACTTTGGACCTACGGGTGAAGCTCCCCCAATAATGGGCTGAAAGAAAACGGATCTTTAGGCACCGAAGACAGAAGAAAAAATATCTTCCCTCCCAATTTCAAGAGGTTCAATCGAAACGAAATGGATCAAGGTTTGCCCTGAATGCACATGACTAGTGTAGACTCATATAATGCACAATGAACTGCATAGAACTGGATTAGAACGGGCTGTGGCGCAGGCTGGAAAGCAAGCCAGCTGCAACCAAGAGGTCATGAGTTCGAGGCCAGCCCGTGCCTGCGTCTTGTCTCTGTCTCTGTTCTATGTTATGGCATTGAATGTTTGCCTTTATGTGTGCAATGTGATCCACCCTGAGTCCCCTTCAGGGTGAGAAGGGCAGAATATAAATGCTGTAAATAATATGAGTCTACACTGTCATTTAGTACTGTTCAATACAGTTAATCTATGTTCTGAAACTGCATTATATGGTAGTATACATCCAGCCTGAGAATTCTTTATCTAAGCAAACCTCAAGGGGCCTTCCACACAGCCATATAACCCAGAATATCAAGGCAGATAATCCACAGTATCTGCTTTGAACTGGATTATCTGAGTCTACACTGTCATATAATCCTGTTCAATGTGGATTTTGTACAGCTGTGTGGAAGGGGCCTATGAAATGGATGAAATTGCAAGAAGTTCTCAGGTGACTTGAAGGCAAACACACACACATGCTTGTTGGTAAGCTTAGTTTGTTGCTTTATCACTGTTCCCGAATTGCCCCCTTTCATAACCTGCAATGTGTAATCTGCATTTTAATTTCATTATTATTATTACTAGTAGTAATACGACAGTTGCTGGTGGACAATGGACAGAATCCAGTGCAAACATCTGATAATGCAACTGTTTCGTTGACAGCGTTTCCTCTCTACTCCACACAACACAAAGCTTAGATAGATAAGCTAGTTTTTTGGACTACAACACCCCAAATATGAGCATACTGGGAATTATAGTCCAAAAACTGTTCTAAGTTCTGGTTACACATAACAGCCATTGGTCCCACATGGGGAAGACAATTCTGGTTTGCATCAAACAACCAGTTCAGTGTAGTCCAAATGAGCAAGTATAATATGGCTGTGTTTAGCTGTGTCTCTAGGGCAGGCAATTTAAAGTGCTGAATGGAGCAAATAAACTTGCTGTCTAAAATGTGAATCGACTCTAAGTTACTCCTCCCAACAGTTGGATGTGCCTTGGAATGTTCAACAACTATATGCCACATCATTTACATAAATAAGACTTAATTTTATCTGAATGTTTCCCAGTCGCAGATAAATAAACCAGCCTTCTACTTACAGGCTCTCCAGCATCTCCTTTTATTCCAGGTAGGCCAGGCTTCCCTCTTTCACCCTGGAACAAAGCATCAAGAAACACCTGACTCCATGTCCATCTTATACATAGTTTTCCAAAATACAACAAATAAGGATTTTTGTTAATTTGGTGACACTGATTATGCACTGCCTTCTGTCACCATCATTCAACTTTGGATGGCAAGGGCAATGAAACCCATTCTCTTCAGAAGACCTTAATCCAGAAATAATCAGATAAGATGGTATATAGTTTTATTGTATTTTGCCCAAACCAAACTGGGAACCAATGAAATTTGTGCAAAATTTGTGCTCATTTACTCTATGTATATCATACCGGGCAATTCTCTAGCCAATGTATTTCACAATACTTCTTATTTTCTCTTATTTTACAAAGGTCTTCTTAGAAAAGACTGAATCCATACCAAATGAGTATAAGGCATAAAACACTATGGTTAAGTAAGTCTCTGGGAAAGGTTATAGCTGGCAATCAGGAGGAACTGGGACATTGCTCTCTTAGCTATCATTACTAACAGCAGTTTACTAACAGTAGAAACTTTAAAATAGGGGAGCAGTCCTTTGCTGTGCAGACTGAATGGATTAGTAAGACTCCTAAGCAAGGTTGTATTTTCATGCTGTCTTAATAATTTAATAATTATTAATTTAATAATTCCAGCAAATTTACTCTAATCCATCCACTCACTTCTTTCAGGTACTGATTCAGCACTCCTACTGTATTTTATTATAGGAATGGAAGCTGGTCTAAAGAATAGCTCACAAATGTCTGATCTTCTCCCCTGTATTTGATCCTGTTGTAGTGTTTCCTCTTCTCCATACACTCTGGACTGAAATATAGTGACAGCCTTTTTCTCAGATATACAACACCTTGGTAGTCATGCAAACTTAGTCTGATAGAAATGGCAAGCTGAGCAAACACAGACCTCATATCCTGGATCCCCAGCTGGTCCTGGAGGGCCTCGAGCAGGCTAAACATGGACAAGAAATGAACAATAATTAGATCAGAGAAATGTGAATACATCGCAATTACGTAATATATTCATTAATAATAATTAATATTAGACTGAGCAGTTACACTCACCTGGCATTCATATGAACAGCACTGTCAACAGAGAAGAAAGAGAAGATGCCATTAGAAGAAGTACAAGAGATCCACATTGATCAACACATTCTTCACCATAAAAGAAATTAATCCATCCTTTAGGCAGTAAACCACTGCAATCTGACATATTTCTCATTACAAGTTTTGGTCAGTACTAGAGGAACTCAGAGTGGTGTCATCTGTTTTGATGTGATAGAAAAATACTCCAATGTTTTATACCTTATTTGGAGTACCTTGTCTATTACATGGATATAAACCAAAATGTTGATACAACCCTAAAATCAGTCTATCAATACTATGGTGTTAGTCAAAATAATTAATTCTCCCTAATCTTATCAAAATCTGGAATTGTGTCCCATCAGCCTCCTTCCACCTGTTGACATTTTTTGCCTCCCAACTGGGATTTCAATGGCTGGCCATGCTGATCCTCCAGCTTTGTGTTTAATGGGTTTTCTTCAAGCCATCTAGTGTAGAGGGTAAGGTTTGAGTCTTGGATGTCCACATCGCTAGTCCTCCCACATGGCACCCGATATAGTCTTTCCTCTTCTCTAACCTTCTCATCTCTTCCTCCGCCTTGTCCACTATACTATCTTCTTCATCTCCATAGTTATCCCTGGTTCGCCTTTTAACCTCCGCAGCTTCTGTGTCTTTTAGCAATGTCCATAACTGGTTCAGGTGAATAGTGTGAACTGGTAAAATGACACAACTGCTCAAACATATCTTAGGTTGTCAATTCTCCAAGCCTATCCTAGTTCAATAATTAATAAAAGAAGCTAATTTTATAGGTCTGCATTGAAGTTATCCTTCTGCTCCATATCAGTATGTAGCTTATTTTCTATTCACTTGCTCTGTTAAAAATCTTATTATTATGTATGAAAATCTCAGATTGTAAGCACAAACATACATGTGGGCTAGAAAATTGTTTACAAGCTTGGGGGAGGATCAGGGTGCTTTAGAGTAGTGGTTCTCAACCTTTGGGTCCCCAGGTGTTTTGGTCTACAACTCCTAGAAACCCGAGCCAGTTTACCAGTTGTTCGGATTTATGGGAGTTGAAGGCCAAAACATCTGGGGACCCACATGTTGAGAACCACTGCTCTAGAGTTAGATTTCTGGGTGGGGAGGTAGGAGGAAAAGTTTTATCTTTGCTGCACTTTGGAAATGTTGGAAATCCCTTCACATAGGCCTCAGCTAATACCATCCCACCCCACTCACTATGTTTACCTCAACTTTCTGCTGTTTCGATACATAACAGTTTTATGTTACTGGTAATGACAAGGAATTGGAGCAGTGCAATATGTAACTATCAAAAAATGTGACTGACAAATGGAAAAGCCCTTGGTTATGTTTCATGTCATGATTATAATTTATGTTTTAATTGATGTTTTTAATAATTCATGTTTTAATTATTGGTTTTAATTGTAATTTTTTTGATATATGTGTGTATGGCACCCAATTGCTGCCTGTTGTAAGGCCACCTTGAGTCCCTTCCAGGGTTGAGAAAGGCAAAATTTACATATAGGAAAGAAAGAAAGGAAGGAAGAAAGAAAGAAGACTGAGAACCTCATCACACTGAGGTCCAAATCCGTGGGGCAGTGGGAGGATTCGCCATGCAGCATGATGAATCTGTGGGGCAGCGGGGGGAAACCATTGTCCCGCATCTTCTGTTGAACCCCTTACCTAATCCCGTGGGGTGGGGAGCATCACAGCCCAGTTTCCTCCCATTCTTCCCTATGAAACATGGGAAGCTTCCCATGTTCGAAGGAAGCCTCTTAGCATTCTGCCAAGATGCTTCTTCTATGGAGCCTCGCCAGAAGTTGCCTTATGTCATGTGATGGTGTCCAGCATTTTCTGAGGAGGAGGTGTCCTGGCAGCAAGCTAGGACACTTAATTGTCTCTGTGTGATGAGGTAGCAAGAAGGATCTTTACTGAGTAGTACTGAGATGACTATGATATTTTTACGCTTCCATGTTAATATTTCTGTATTTGTTATATATGCCGCCACCTGTTGTCTGGAGTGAGGCAGATCCATCTTGGAAGAAGATAGGTTGTGACATTCCTTTCTCAATCCCATAAAGCACAATGAAGAATAGGACAAGGCTCCAGATGAACTCTCCTCCCAACCCCTCCACCCCATGAATTTTGGTTGCAGTGGCACTTTTTTGGCAATTCCTTTCCCTTTACTTCCTTTGAGAAAATAACTTGTTGTTTCTTTCTTCACACAAGCAATAGAAGAAGAGAATTCAGGATGTCAAGTTTATATAGTTCATGCTAGCCCAGTTCTGATAGAAAAGACATGCTGACAGCAGAGTAGGAAGGGCTTATATAAATGTATTCCTTAGAGATCAAATGGTGGGTTCAGAAAACGTACCTCATGCTCCACGTTCTTTGTCTGAAACAAAAAGAAACACAAAGACATTGTATGAGATGGAAGAAAGCAAGATTGCTGTGGACATTATTAAGGTAAAATGATTAAAGAGAGGAGAGAAGCAAGAGGGACTTACAATCATGTCAATGATTGTGTCAATTGTGTTGTCAATGTCACGTGCGCGTAAACTTGGTCCAGTTGCTGTGAAATTGCGGCGATAGGCTTGGTCTGTGGCAATTACACTTAGCCTGGATTCCTGTGACAAAGCAAGCACATGAGCACAAAATGAGGAAAAAGGGGGCTCCAGCGGGCTGCTCCTTTCTCTGTTTCTTGGGAATTCAACTTGATGTAATTTCTGCACTACCTATGGTTCCTGCAATGACAACTGCACAGAGAGCACACAATAGCAGTTTTCACATGAAGATTATAAAGTTTGACAGTGGGGGATACCTAATAAATTAGGCTGTTTTAGGCATCTACACATAATGCAGCTTGAACAAATAACAACGCATAATGCAAAACGGAGGGGGGGGGGAGGAATAGTAGTAGTAGTAATAGCTACAGTTTTAGCTGAACTGAGTCAGACTTGGGGTGCATCTACATTGTAAAATTAATGCAGTTAGTAATCATTTTAATTACCATAGCTCACCACTATGAAATCATGGAAGTTTTAGTTTTACAAAGTTTTAGTCTTCTCTGTGAGAGAGTGCTGGTATCTCACCAAACCACAGTTCCCATGATTTCACAGCATTGAGCTATGGCAGTTAAACTGGTGTCAAACTGCATTAATTGTACAGTGTCAATATATACCCTTGGTGAAGGTGAAGCTCTAACCCAGTGGTTCTCAACCTGAGGTCTCCAGATGTTTTTGGCTTATAACTCCCAGAAATTCCAGCCAGTTTACCAGCTGTTAGGATTTCTGGGAGTTGAAGGCCAAAAACATCTTTGCTTTAGAAACACTGGGGTACATAAAAGTTGTCATTTAAGTAAGCCATACTGAGTGCACAATTTGCTCTTTGGATGCAGAGTATGTGCAAAAGTGATTAAAATGCTTTCGTTATGTTTAGTCTAGAAATGAGAATGGAGAATCAATGGGGTAAGCATGGTTTTGCTTTCTGAAATACCTACCCTGCTGGATTGGGGCATTGTGACCTATACTGTTTATAAACAAGACTATGACAGTAATGACTGACAGGCTCTAAAACAGGCAAAATGACTTTTTTAAAAGGGACTTTTCATACTGATTTTACATATACCATCAACATAGCTTGTATGGCAGGAGATGCAGCTGATTGCTTCCCTCAACCTATGGGAAGAGGTTATTTACAGAGCCATTCTTTCAAGAAAACTTGGTATATATGAAAATAAAATAAAATAAAGCCTTCTGGGTCTCAAGGTACTGAGAGTACTTCAAGACCAAATCCTTTAAGTAATATCCGGCTCCTGCTCTGTTTCCCTCTTTTTTATTGACAGAGATGCTCTAATAACATCCATGTGTGTTCATTACATACCAGATGGTTTGGGGATATGGCAACAGAGAACACTTTGATTCCCTGATGCTTTGCTTCATTGGCGGCATCTTCCAATCCCCCACAGGGCTCTTTGTAACCTTCCAAGGGATGTCCATCTGTCACCACAATCATGTATTTATTTTCCTTGTGATGGGATCCTCTGGAAAAATGCACAACAATAACCAATCAATAATCAGTATTGTCTCTGTAAGCATTCTACTCTAAAAAACTACATTAAGCACATGCCCTGGCATATCCAGTTTTTGTTCCATTGTTCCTCTAAGGCTAAAGCAGTGGTTCCCAACCCGTGGACCAGCAGTGGGCCGCAACAACAAAATCAAGTCCATGAACCTTCTTCCTCTTTATTTATTTATTTATTATTTCTGCTCCTTTCTGCAAACCACATCAGCTCTAGATTATTAAATATAGTTTTCTGCTGGCGAGTAGATGGCGACTACTGGATGGCATATGTTCTGTATTAGAAACTAGAGCTGATGTGGTCTATCCAATGCAATTTTCTGAATCAGCACCTCAAATAACTAAACCAAATCTAACATTGACCAAAACTGATTCATAACCCTTTTGGTATTAATGTTGGAGAATGGTCCCTGGTCAAAGCAGTCCCTGGTCATGTGGGCCCTGGTCAAGTGGGCCCTGGTCAAAAAGGTTGGGAACCACTGGACTAAAGTGATGCAGAAGAGAAGGGAAGGGAAGAGGGACTGCAATGGGAATGATGATATTGTATAGAAATAGTCAGTGTACCCATCATTCTTGGTCAAAGGTTTGAGACATCTGATTTTGGGGAGGGAGAGGAAGAAACAAAGAAAGTGAGCGAGTGAGTGAGCGAAGAAGGGGGAGTATGAGGAAACACAAGCACATGTGTATCTATTTCCATAATTTGCTATATGCAAAACCCCTTATATTTTTTGCTTACCACCATTCAGAGAACTACAATGACAAGTCATTGTGAGTGCAGATGACCATCTCTTACTACCCAGATAATTTGAGGTGCTGAGCAAAGGGCTGACTCTCCTGCCTTTTCTGCCCCCTCCCCTCTAAACAAGTGTGAGAAAAAGGAAAGCTTCCACTTACCCAATGAGCAACTCTTCAATCCCTCTCTTGATAGCACAATCTGTGTAAGTGCCTTTCCCTATGGAGACTACTTTGGATACTTGGTCCTTCAAGCCAGACCGCCCAGTGCGCATGGAGGTAAGCCCACTGATCAGCTGCACTTCATCGCTGTAATGTAAGGCTCCAGCATTCCACATGAGATTCCGGTCACAACGATAATATCTGTTCATAAAGAGGAAGCAAAGTCTTAGCATTTAAAAACTCATTACAGCAGAGTTTAAACTAAATTACTAATATGATCTAGTTCAAAGCTGAGAAAGTGCAACACTGACCCAATATGTTGCTCCTGAACTCCAGTTTAAAAAAAAAAAAAGAAAGAAAGTGGAATTTTGTCTTCGCCAATAGATTAAATACTGACAAAAGTAGCTTGGTCTCCACATTCCTCAAGGCTTTCCATACACTTTAAAACTCCCCCCAACAAATAAAAATGCCCTAAAATTGCGCAAAAATGAAACTGGAAGTAACTTTACTTTTGCTTGTGTTGGCTTCCACCATCTCGGTAGTTGTGAATCTTTCAGAAATAATATGTCTGTCTGTCTTGTCACAATGAAACAATAATAGTTCTGTGTATCTTCACCTTATGTAGACCTAGGCCCCTTCTACACTGCCATATAAAATCCAGATTATCTGTTTTGAACTGGATTATATGGCAGTGTAGACTAATATAATTAAATTCAAAACAGATAATCCAGTTTTTATATGATAGGGAAGATGGGGCCTTAGATCTTTAGCTTCTTCTCTTTCACAATGTTGTTAAGGTATTGCTGGTTTTTGCACTGTGTCTGAATGTGTCCTAATGCAAATACAAACCAAGATGACCACTTCCAAATTACTTTTCAAAATTATTTACGTTTTAGTTTTATAGAAGGAAATGCAATAGCACACTGATCCCCTGGGACAGCAATGGAAAAGAAGAGAAAACATACTGCTCACCTCTACTTGGGACCAGCATTCCTACATCAACTGCCTGTGCTTGGAGTTGTGAAGAGGTCTGCCCTACTTCACATTCAGACTGTGAGGGGGGAGGGGGCATGATAACAGTATAGCTGAAAGGCCAATAGTTGACTACACAAAGGCCCCTTCTACACTGCCATATAAAATCCAGATTATCTGCTTTGAACTGGATTATATAGCAGTGTAGACTGATATACCGTAATCCAGTTCAAAGCAGATAATCTGTTTTGATAATCTGGATTTTGCCGAAGTGTAGAAGGGGCCAAAGAGACCCCATGAAATCTGCTATGGCAGTAGAGAAGACTGACAAGATAATGATCAAAAACAATCAAATAATTTCATTGACTTAAATCGAACCATAGCAGAGTGAAGATTCCCGCCTAGAATTGACCCTTGCGCAACTCACATTTCAGAATGCAACAAAAGGCACCAACCAGGGCAGGGTCGGTGAAAAGGTAACATATATCTAAATGATATGAAAGATGCATTTTTTTTCCTTTGTGCCTAATGCAGTGTTTCCCAACCTGGGGGCCGGGATCCGGGGGGGGGGGGGGTCACGAGGGGGGTGTCAGAGGAGTCGCCAAAGACAATCAGAAAACATATATTTCTGATGGTCTTAGGAACCCCTTTGGCAGCGAAGCCTGAAGATCTCTCCACCTGTCCTGGGGGTTCTGTGTGGGAAGTTTGGTCAAATTCTATTGTTGGTGGGGTTCAAAATGCTCTTTGATTGTAGGTGAACTATAAATCCCAGCAATTACAATTCCTAAATGTTAAGGTCTATTTTCCACAAACTCCACCAGTGTTCAAATTTGGGCATATTGAGTATTCAGGCCAAGTTTAGTCCAGATCCATCATTGTTTGAGTCCACAGTGCTCTCTGGATGTAGGTGAACTACAACTCCTAAACGCAAGGTCAATGCCCACCAAACCCTTCCAGTATTTCTTGTTGATCATGGGAGTTCTGTGTGCCATGTTTGGTTCAAGTCCATTGTTGGTGGAGTTCAGAATGCTCTTTGATGTAGGTTAACTATAAATCCCAGCAACTACAATCCCCCCCCCCCAACCCCACCAGTATTCAAATTTGGGCATATGGGGTATTTGTGCCAAATTTGGTCCAGTGAATGAAAATACAGTAGAGTCTCGCTTATCCAACGTAAACGGACCGGCAGAATGTTGGATAAGCAAATATGTTGGATAATAAGGAGAGATTAGGGAAAGCCTATTAAACATTAAATTAGGTTATGATTTTACAAATTAAGCACCAAAACATCATGTTATACAATAAATTTGACAGAAAAAGTAGTTCCATGGGCAGTAATGCTATGTAGTAATTACTGTACTTACGAATTTAGCACCAAAATATCATGATGTATTTCAAACATTGACTATAAAAATGTGTTGGATAATCCAGAAACTTGTATTAAGGGGTTGTGGTATTAGGAAGTTTGAGAACCATTGGCCTAATTGATCATAAAACCATTCTAGGTACCTAGAAACTTTGGCACTTTCAGAGTAGGCATTTAGGAAAAGAATACGTAACACCACCACCATCTGCAGTTTAGAACTGAGAATGCAAATCATCCGTCTTTGTTGGATACTTAGGGGCAAAGCATTGAAAACCTTGAGCAATGGTTGTAAGGCCCAACTTAATGGATATTTCTCATTTGATTTTTTTTCACATATCCCTCAGTATCATTTGCATTCTTAAGAGACATTGGGCCCATTCTTGTTCTCTGTACTGCCACTCTGGAAAACTCTTTTGCACAGAAAAGAAAAACAAAAGATGGGGTGGCACTCAAAGGGAACTTCCCAGGTCCAGTTTTTCTCTGGTTATTACCTCTAAGCCCAAGAAATCTCAGCGGCTGCCATTTACCTTTCATTTAGCTTATCGATGAATTGTGTGGTGAACTGCTTGATATTGTCAACCAGTGCCCCAAAAGGCTTTTCTCTTAAGGCAACACTCTCAGACGTGTCCAGGACGAAAAACAGATCTACAGGGCAATCTGTTCAAAATCAGAAAGAGGAAGTTAAAAACGAAAATATGTATCCTTTTATGTGATTATGTTATCCAGAAAGACTGTAATGAACTAAGGATGTCAGAGTTATATTTAGATGGAGCAGTTATAGAGTGAACAAACCTCCTCTAATTTACTCAAGAACTTAATTTTATAGTATTCAGAGGATTTACTATGCTTTAACATGTTTATTTCAGCTCAAATCAAGAACTCTTGCCTCTGATGTGATGTTACCTGAAATGTATCATAGCCCCAACCCATTCTTATGGGAATAATACTAACAAACAGGAGTGATAATAAAATAATGTATGCATGCATGCATTTATCACATTTATTTACCAGAAAATTCAGATATATATGATCCAGCTGACTAGTACTCTTTCCTCAGGATGGCCTAGAATTTATGTTGATCCAACCTGAAGCATCTCTTACACAGGCCCCACCTACATTATCATATAATCCGGTTTCTGAATCCAGATTATCTGCTTTGAACTGGATTATATGGCAGTGTAGACTCAAATAATCCAGTTCAAATCAGACAATATGGATTCAGAAACTGGATAATATGGTAGTGTAGATCCAGCCACATACTTTGTACCAACCCAGAACACGTATTTTTAAAACTGGCAGGCATTTAGAGGTCAGTGCTCCTTGGGTTAGTGGACTGTTGAATCTGCTCTGGGTTTTAGTCTGAAATGTAAAAGAGCTATCAAAGGTACTGGTCTTATTTTGGGGTTATGGGTCAACACCTTGGATGGATATACCCTTCAAGGCTTGGATTAAAATATGGAGTAGATTACACCCCCCCCCCTCCCAGGCCTCTTCTACACTGCCGTATAAAATCCAGAGTATCTATCTGCTTTGAACTAGATTATATGGCAGTGTAGACTCATATAATCCAGTTTAAAGGAGATAATGTGGATTGTCTGCTTTGATAATCTGGATTATATGGTAGTGTAGAAGGGACCCCAGAGATATCCAGGCCAGCAGCTGCTACTGTTGAAAATACATTCTTGAGAAAAAGCCTTTCTGTTAAAATGAAAGAAAAACAATTTTTGGGATACACAGAAATATTATCTAAAATCCTAAAATGTTTCCTGTGATTACAGAACCTCAGCTCCAGCCTATACTAATACCCATCAGCAACAATCACAAGCTTTGTGCAGGTGGTTCATTAATGTAAAATCTATATAAGGAGAATGGTTTGAGACTGCAGCTGGATCTACACTGCCCTATATCCCAGGATCTGATCCCAGATTATCGGAATTGAACTGGATTATATGAGTCTACACTGCCAGATAATCTGGGATAAGTAGATAATCTTGGAGTCTGACCCTGGGATATAGGGTAGTGTAGATCCAGCCTGCATTTCATCATGGTCCTGTCCTACCTCCATGCGTTCGGACCGATATCCATACTAAGGTGGTATACACCAATACAATGGAAAGTGGTAGATACGTACCACTCTAAAAGTGATCAGTGGAAAAGAAATAGTGCAGGGGCAGACTTCAAGACAGCTATATAACCCAGAATATCAAGGCAGATAATCCACAATATCTGCTTTGAACTGGGTTACCTGAGTCCACACTGCCGTATAATTCAATTCAATGTGGATTATATACAGCTGTGTGGAAGGGGCCTTGGGGGGAAAAAAACCTGCTGGTTCTCCACATCAGGCAGGTTCATAAACACTGTGACATATATCCAGCCAAGTAGGTGTAAATTGCTCCTTCAACCCCCTCCCCTCCATGGCCTTGCATAAGATTTGGTTGAGCCACCTCCTCAAATGCAAAGCAGTCCAAAGCAGGGCTGGTCAATGTAATCCTGAGCCTCATCCGCACATACATTTCACTATGTCTCATCACATTGAGTTAAGATACTTTTCTTGTGGGATGTGTGTATCATTAATTTTAGAGAATAACTACAATATCTGAGAGTTAAGATGTGCCAAGTTACACATTCGAGCATAAATAGGTGGTTGCATCAAACAATGACTATCCCATATGTATATATGAAGCCCCCATTATTATGTATCTTCCCCATCCCTTTCAGCAATACAAATGTTTTCAGCTGAAATTATTTTGTTGCTTATTTTGCAGCATCTTTCTTTCTGGCAATTATTTAACAGTTTATTCAAAATAAAAGAGGAATTCAGCACATACACAGAATATTTCAAAGTGTCATAATGCAATCTATTTTGTGTATATGCAGCCCTGTAGCAGAGAAGGAATTCCTTCAAGAAAAAACGCATGCATAAACACTTAGCATATCACACGTCCAAAGACGGCAAATGTTTGAGTAGAGTGTGCAAAGTTTTGAAGCTATGCTATCCCGATGCAGCTAAAAGTCACTGGAAGAAAACAATACACAGTGAAAGTATATTCTTACCTTGAAAAGTTACCACGTTGCTGGATACATCTGACCCTTGAGCGAGCACCCTTCTTAACAGAAAACAGTCCTGAAGTAGCAAAGTAAAGAAAAAGTATGCTAACCTCATCTTGAAAGGAATACCGTTACCATTTACTGAGACTTAGGGGGCCAGAGAGGAAAAGGAGGAGTGGGAAGGAGGCTTAAAATTAAAGAAAGGCAATGTTCCCCCTAGTTTGCAATTTTTATTTAGTTTCTACTCTGTCCCTGAGATTTCAAAGAGGGAAGGGAGAAGCGAAGGGAATTAAGGCGGAGAAGAGGTTGTGGATGTAGCAAGAGCTGGAAGACTCCTTCCAGAGGGGAGGGAACATCATACACACACATTCAGCTGAACTGCAGCACTAGTTGGTGAGTCATGAAACAAACCAGCCCATTTTGAAATGTTCCTTCTCTTAACTCAGTGCTACTATTATTCTCAATATGGCTGTGCTTCTAGGGACTATGATCTAGCACCAGTTGCTATGTAATTAATGTATGTGCTCTCTGCTCTTCGATAACTGCACTGATGAATAAACTAAAAGGCCACCCCAGTTATTATAGGAGGTTGACTGCTTGAGGAAACGTCTTCCAGTTTTCTGGAGGCATGAGGAGTGTTTAGATGTTTAATGGTATCAAAGTTGCAGCGGCATATCAGTATGATGGAACTCTGCGGAACATCCAAGAGAACAAACTTTGTTTCTCTTAGGATTGCACTTTTCTAATAAAAGGTAAAGGTTTCCCCTGACGTTAAGTCTAGTCATGTCCGACTCTGGGGGATGGTGCTCATCTCCATTTCTAAGCTGAAGAGCCCACATTGTCTGTAAAGACCTCCAAGATCATGTGGCCAGCATAACTGCATGGAGCACAGTTACCTTCCCGCCAGAGCAGTACCTATTGATCTACTCACATATGCATGTTTTTGAACTGCTAGTTTGACAGCTGGGGCTAACAGCAGGAGCTCATTCTGCTCTCCAGATTTGAACAGCCGACCTTTTGGTCAGCAAGTTCAGCAACTAAGCGGCTTAACCGCTGCGCTATTGTGGGCTCCCACTTTTCTAATACGTGCCACAAATACTGAGCCATGATGAAAATAAAACAGGGATACAATTGCCTATTGTATATTATTTTGTATGGGTTTAACATGTGTAGGTTAATTAAAGGCCCCTTTTACACTGCCATATAAAATCCAGATTATCTGGTTTGAACCAAATTATATGGCAGTGTAAACCCATATAATCCAATTCAAACTAGATAATGTGGATTATATGTCAATGTAGAAGGGGCCTTATGTTGGAGATATATTCTCTCTTTTGCCACCTTATCACACTGAGGCATTTTGGACCCTTGCAACACTATGGGGATGGGTCCTGGCAAGCGCTATAACATGACAGAACTGCCTCCTCCTGCCACCAGTTTATCCTTCCCATTATAAAGAACACCATGCCTGTCTGAAGCTGGATAACAATATATCCAAGTGGCCACAAATTAACTTTAAAGATAGTAACCTTTTCCTGCAATTTTTGTACTCAAGACATTCCTATTAGTTCAAGCAGACTTCCATTCTTATCCTGACCATTTGGGAAGAAAAGTCACCTGGCATCACCTGTAGCACTTCCAGACTCCCAGAATACAAATGTCACAACAGCTATTCTGTATAACATGCCAGTTTATGGTGATGATTACTTTTACAAAAAAAAAAACCTTGTCTGGCCTCCAGTACCATTAATTTATCTGCCTGAACCATATCAAAAGTGTTTCTTTTGTGAAATTATTAAAGTAAGCAAGGACCTCTTCACATGTCCTTCCTTCCTGTACCATTTCGCCTGCCATTGCACCCCGTGCACCCTCCCTCCTTTCCCCATCAGACGGGGGGGGGGGGGGGGGAATGGCAAGGCGCTGAAAAATATGGGTAGTTCTGTTGGAGCTACCCAAAAAACATTTACCAAGACACCTGTCATTCCAGGTTCAAGCTAGGGTCTGCCACTTCTTGGCGGCCCACTGGTTCTTCTTGTCCTAGTCTAGCTATGAATAACTCCGGGTTAGGTGTGGGTCTTCCTCAGACTGTTAGTCTAGCTCTAGCTTTCCCTTTGTCGCTTCTTAAATCTTGACCTATCCCATGCTTTACCCTTCCATTATTTAATCTCACTCCAGGCTGTATTCTCATGTTCTAGACAAAACTCTAAATAGATGCCAAAGACCTCATCACAGTAGAGCTTGGATCCACTTTAAATCCACTTTAGGGAAGGGGCTTTAAACAGCTCAGCCAGACAGTTCCTGGGCCTCACCAAACCACTAACCCAGAATTCTGTAGGAAGTAGAAAGCAGATTTAAGGTGGATTCATGCTCTAGGCATGGGCAAACTAAGGCCCAGGGATTGGATGTAGCCCTCTGGGTGCTTATCTCAGGCCCTTCTCATATATCCTGTTCTCGATCTGCCATGTCCTTATGCCAAAAAGATGAGGGAGGAAGGCACGCAGCAGCTGAGAGCCCTCCTCCTCCTCCTCCTCCTCCTCCTCCTCCTCCTCCTCCTCCTCCTCCTCCTCCTCCTCCTCCTCCTCCTCCTCCTCCCGGCATAAGGATGGTGCAAGCAGCCCCATCCTTATGCTGGGAGAACAACCTAAGGATGACCTGGGCCCACAATGCAGCCCCATTGGCCCACAATGCAGCCCCAAGGCAAGAAGGTTTGCCCATGCCTGCTCTAGTGTGATGAGGCAGAAAGACACCCGAGGGATGCCTGGATAAGAAAAATCTTCATCCTGTAGATTCATATCAATCCACCAAAACATTCAGTCTTTCCTAACATTCGGACTGATGAGGCATTTCTCACCTTTGGCTAAGCTGGCTAGAGGGCTGCTCTGACTAGAGGAATGGTTCCCAACCTAAATGCAATCTTTTAACCAGTTGTTCCTGAGATATTTCAGGTCAGTAAGCAGAACCTCCATCCCCTTACTCCACATATCCAGGATGGAAGGTTTGAAGCATGTAAGTACATCACACCAGTTAGAAGAAGCTAGAAGCAGCTCAGGAATTGCACAGAAAATTTACATACATAATGCAACCTTCCTGCCAGTGGTGACTGTACTCTAGGCTTTTAGTTCCGTTTAGTTTGCAAGCAGGATTGAAAAAAACATTAACAAAGTCCAACCATGCTTAGCTTCTAAAATTTAATGTCTTTAGAGCAATACAGGAGTCATTTCTGGGATAGCTGCTGTTTCAGCAAAACCATACAAGAATAAGAAAATTTTAACCCAACCTACAGGCCACAAATAGGGTGAAAAAGAAGCTGATCCCAGGGTGGCTAAATGCTATCTCGACTTAAATCCACCCCGAAGCCCCTGATTTACCCTCTAAAACTTACTTAAGAAGGTCCCTGGCAGCCATGAAGCCTCTCCTCATGAGGTATTTAATTAATACGGAATAAACCAGGAAAACCTGGTAAAAACCAGAGGTTTTGTTTGGACGCCCCTAGTAAAAACCGAGACGGGTCCCACATTTTTGGCCTGTCTGGATGAGCCCTCAGCCAATAATTTGGCTGAGATTCTGCGCTGATGTAGCAGTTACAGTCTATCTCCCAATTCAACCATCATAAAACCTTACCTTGAAAGCCAAGCTGCTGCACCAACAGAAGAGTTTTATAATGCTGCTAAGCAACGTGTCAAAGAATGGTGCATCTTAAAATCATAGAGTAGAAAGAGACCTCGTGGGCCATCCAATCCAACCCCCTGCCAAGAAACAGGAAAATCGCATTCAATGCACCCACGATAGATGGCCATCCAGCCTCTGTTTAAAAGCCTCCAAAGAAGGAGCTTCCACCACACTCCGGGGCAGAGAACTCCACTGTCGAACAGCTCTCACAGTTAGGCAGTTCTTCCTAATGTTCAGTGGAATCTCCTTTCCTGAAGTTTGAAGCCATTGTTCCATGACCTAGTCTCCAGGACAGTAGAGAAAACAAACTTGCTCCTTCCTCCCTATGACTTCTCCTCACATATTTATACATGGCTATCATGTCTCCTCTCAGCCTTCTCTTCTGCAGGCTAAACATGCCTGGCTCTTTAAGCTGGTCCACATAGGGCTTGTTCTCAGACCCTTGATCATTTTAGTTGCCCTTCTCTGAACACATTCCAGCTTGTCAACACCTTCCTTCAATTGCAGTCCCCAGAATTGGACACAATATTCCAGGTGTGGTATGACCAAGGCAGAATAGAGGGGTAGCATGACTTCCCTGGATCTAGACACTATACTTCTATTGATGCAGGCCAAAATCCCATTGGCTTTTTAAGCTGCTGCATGAGAAGGCCTTACTGAAATCCAGATACACTACATTCACGACGTTCTCTGCATCTACCTAGCGTGTAACTCTATTGAAAAAAGAGATCAAATTAGTCTGGCATGACTTGTTTTTGATAAATCCCTGTTGACTAGCCCCCTTCTGCCTGTGAGTTGTGACCCACAACAAGTGACTATTGGCCTTTTGATGGGAAGGCGCTGGATGCATTATCCTTATGCTATATGTTTATTATGTTTCTAAATGTGTTTTTAGCTTGTAAACTTTGTTATGCTGGGCTTGGTCCCACTTGTAAGACGTCCCAAGTCCCTTCGGGGAGATGGGGGTGGGATATAAAAATAAAGTTGTTGTTGTTATTATTATTATTATTCAGCACCTCACCATTGCTACAGAACATCTGTGGTTGCTGGTGTTATCTGGCTTTCACAGTGTATTTTAGGGGGCCCTTGTGATCGTAACAATGGTGACACAATCGTACATGTGAATGCTAACATTCATATGTCTAACTTATGACATTGTAAATTCTGAACAGAATGGACCTGTTGTTTGCATCTCCGTTAGTTTCTAAATCTAGTGTGTGTGCCTCTGGAAAGAGTTCAATAGAACTGAAAAATGTAGAGGTCTGCGTTCTGCATTATAATTTTTTTTACTCTCCTGTTTTGTAATATGAAAACAGAGACTGTTTTCTGAGAGGCAATGGCATTGGTCTACCACAGAGACCAATAATAATAATAACAACAATAATAACACTACAGTAATGATCCAAGTCTTGTTCTCTTTGTTGTCTGGTCCAGCTGTGAGAAATAAGCAATAAGGTCACAACCCCCTCAAATGAAAATGATTTAAACTGTGTCTTTTATAAACTGAAAATGTAAATGTGTCCTGTATAAAACACCACCTTGGAAGGTGTTTTCTTTTCATGTTTTATAAAATGTAGAAGACGTTTGTTATAATTAATATCTTTTTTTTCTCAATTCTGCCCCCCTCCATAACACAATTAAGCTTTGTTCTCTTCTCATGATTGTGTCAAACAGTACAAACCAAAAAGCAGTCTATTGCCTGTTGAATCCTACTCATCATGGTATGGTTCTTGCCGTTGATATTTTACCATATTTGGGAGTTATTCCACATCTGTAAGTAATCAGAGACACATGCTTTCCTGGCGAAATCACAGCTGGGCGAGATCCCAGCTGCCTTTGAGAAGCAAGAGGTTTCAAAGAGAAGAGCAACAGCGCACCCTTGGCTGCTGAGGACAGAGCTGCAGCTGGATGATCCCAAAGTACACACCAACTCCCCAGGGCTCTGTTCTCCAGAACGTTGATCTGAAAAATTTAGTCACCAAAAACAAATCTCCCTTTAAATCCCAAAGCTACACTCCCCTTCTGCAGAAACATGGTTTCCTTAGAAAAGCATTTCCCTATGCAAATTGTGATCCAAAATACCTTTGACCCAAGGATATTCTTCTCTTCGTCAAGAATTTGCATACGGTGGCACTTCTGTACACACTGAAACAGTAATAATTCACTTCATATTACAAAATACATTGGAATAATGGAGCTAAGTGTCAAATGTGAACTAAGTTTGCAAATAATGGAAGAAAACAAGAAATCATAAGTCATATAGGCTGGCAGGGCAATTCTGGGACAAAAGGTTGTGTTTCAGACTACCGTAGACAAGGGGAATTGCTAAATAATGGAATGAAATATAAACTAAATGAGAGTATGATGTGTATACGTAAGCTTTCTTATAAAACTCTCAGGAACATCTCCCAAACTATAAATCCCAGAATTCCATAGTATTGAGCCATATCAGTTAATGTAGTGTCAAACTGATATACTCTGCAATGTGGATACAGTCTGAGTCCCAAGAGCCATAGTTTATGGGCATCTTTGTTATAATAATCTCAGAGAAATGCCATCATGGCTAGACACTGGCCAAGATCCCCATTCTGGCCTACATTTCTGCTTTAACAGTTACACAGCAAGTGAGTGGGCAAAGGAAGTCTTCTGTTCTTCAGCTAAAACAGTGGTTCTCAACCTGTGGGTTCCCAGATGTTTTGGTCTACAACTCCCAGCAATCCCAGCCAGTTTATAAGCTGTTAGAATTTCTGGGAGTTGAAGGCCAAAACATCTGGGGACCCACAGGTTGAGAACCACTGAACTAAAGCAATCGTATATATTGTAAATATTGGTCATTTGCTGGAGCTTTAGATGAGAAAGATCATAATAACCCAGTAGCAAAGTATTTTAATTGGTCTTTGAACTCTGACCTCTTTATTGAAGGAACCATTCCATCCATACAGCTGTGTTAGATTTCGAGGAGGGTGGTGATAAAAGAAAGTGATGCCCAAATTTGTTTTTCTAGAAGCAAAAAAGCAACTGCATCCTTATGATGGAAAATCACAAGAAACTGGGACAGTTTGTCCTACTAGAGTTTACTTACATGTGTGCATTTTCTTTTTCTTATAACAGCTCTTGCATAAGGGCATACAGATCTTTTCTGGATAAAATATATTTGGCTACATATATATATATATATATATATATATATATATATATATATATATATATAAGCTGTTTTTATGCATCCTTGTGACTTTGTCTTTCTTTTAGAAGGCAAGTTAGGGATGCTCAGCTAGCATACTTTCCCATGAGAAATGCTTCTCTTTAGAAGACACAATTTGTAAATACAGTAGAGTCTCACTTATCCAAGATAAATGGGCCAGCAGAACATTGGATAAGCAAAAATCTTGGATAATAAGGAGGGATTAAGAAAAAAGCCTATTAAACATAAAATTACATTATGATTTTACAAATTAAGCACCAAAACATCATGTTTTACAAGAAATTGACAGAAAAAAAGTTCAAAATGCAGTAATGTTACGTAGTAATTACTGTATTTACGAATTTAGCACCAAACATTGCAACATTTACTACAAAAACAATGACTACTAAAAGGCAGACTGCCTTGGATAATACAGAACCTTGGATAAGTGAAGCTTGGATAAGTGAGACTCTACTGTATTGTCTATGCATACTGAAAAGCTGAAGGGAACATCAGCTTTAAGCTTACAAAACTGATGTAAGTATCTCTTGTAAAAAGCTGTCTGTGGGTTCATGAAACTGATGCATTAGAACAGTGGTTCTCAACCTGGAGTCCCCAGATGTTTTTGGCTTTCAACTTCCAGAAATCCTAACAGCTGGTAAACTGGCTGGGATTTCTGGGAGTTGTAGGCCAAAAACATCTGGGGACCCCAGGTTGAGAACCACTGCATTAGATGTTGAGAATTTGTATCAAAGAGTTGTTGTGACACTAGCTTTTACTCTGAGAATCATTGTCATGGATCAACAGTATACTGAAATATATGTCTTGGTGCATATGAGGAGTGGTGTGAGTTAGCTTGAATTCCTGGCCAGGACAAATCAATCCATTTTTTTCCTTATATTTCTATCCTGTTCTCTTCCAAAGAGGTCAGAGTGTTTATTTTGATTCTTTCCTTACCCATTTTACATTTTACCTCTCTCAGTTCATCCCACTCATTTCATCATTACCAGGTGGGTGGGATCGAGCCATCTTTGTACTTGGCTCAAAATCTACCAAGTCAAACAGTTGTAGCCCATCTGTGTACTTAAAGGTTCAGGCTCTAGCATGTCTCAATGTACTGTTGGTTTTGGATGGGTTAACATTTTTTCCAGTTAACTCATATTGGCTTCTGGTGGCGAGGGGGGGGGGAGCAGAAACATCTGGTAATAATATATCTTTAATAGCAGACTGCCTTTGTGGGAAAGTTTGGATGCATTTCCTACAAAATGAGAGTAGGTTCAGTTTAATGAAGGAATTTCCACAGCAGAGGAGGCAGCTTGAAACTGAAAAGAGATCTCCAGAGAAGCGTAGTGGTAGTGGTGGTGGGTGACTCAAATGGCCCTCCCTCTTGCCCAGCCCACATTTCTGAGCTCAACACAGGAAAAACAAGCAAAACTGACTAAGGTTGCCCTGGCACCTATCTAAATAATCCAGAGTACTGTTCTTCAGAGTTGCCCCAGATACAACATGGGAACACCTAGAGCCCTTTTTTGAATTGGGCAGCTGGGGTCACCAGTGCTGTTTCACTGGCCAAAAACATCTCCCTAGGAGAGCCTTGGTGGTAACGTCACTTCTGATAGTCACACCAGAGCGCCCAGCCGTATGATCAGCAGATATCACCAGCAAGGCTCTGCCAGGGAACCAGGGTCGGCCCAAGGTAATTTTCAAGTGTAGGCAAACAAAATGTTGGTGCTCCCCCAAAACCAATTACTGAAAAATAAAAGTGTTGGATAAGCGAAAATGTTGGATAAAAAGGAGGAATTAAGGAAAAGCCTAAATAAAGAACAACACTCTGAAAACAGGAAACAATCAGGGCCAGCTAACACCTCCCAACCAAGAATGCTCCCAGGGAGGAAGCAGCCAGGCTTTGAATCTGCAAGGCCATTAAATGCTAATCAAGCTGGCCAATTGCAACATTCACACTAGCCTCAAACAGACAAGAGCTCTTTCTCCCACCATGGACTTTCCACAGATATATAAACCCCACTTACCTAGCTTCCAAGTTCCAACAGACCTCACAACCTCTGAAGGCCCCAAAGGCGACCACAGGTCCCGAAGGTGAACCCGTGCGGCGTGAAGGCGGGCCCGCACGCCCAGAAGGTGGGCCCACGGCCGAAGGCGGGCCAAGCCAAAGGTGGGCCAGGCCGAAGCTGCGCCCAGGCCAAAAGAGACAGGAGGCGGGGTGTCTGCGCGCACGCATACATGCGTGCGCACCAGGGAGCACCTCAACTGGCCCTCATTATGTCTCCTCTCAGCCTTCTCTTCTGCAGGCTAAACATGCCTGGCTCTTTAAGCTGCTCCTCATAGGGCTTGTTCTCTAGACCTTTAATCATTTTAGTTGCCCTCCTCTGGACACATTCCAACTTGTCAACATCTCCCATCAAGAGGGGTAGCATGACTTCCTGGATCTAGACACTATATTCCTATTTATGCAGGCCAAAATCCCATTGGCTTTTTTTCCGCCGCATCACATTGTTGGCTCATGTTTAGCTTGCTATCCACAAGGACTCCAAGATCTTTTTCACACATACCGCTGTCGAGCCAGGCATCCCCCTTTTTCTATCTTTGCATTTCATTTTTTCTGCCTAAGTGGAGTATCTTGCATTTGTCTCTGTTGAGTTTCATTTTGTTAGTTTTGGCCCATCTCTCTATTCTGTTAATATTATTTTGAATTCTGCTCCTGTCTTCTGGAGTAGGAGCAGAATTCAAAACAATCTTACCAGATAATCTTAATATGAAGATCATTTCGCAGTGAATTAACAATGATGTCATGCGATGGTAAATTTATTTATTCAAGGCTAGAGAGCCATCAGTGCAGCTTCCAATCCTCATATGATAATGTCATGGGACTCATGGCCAACCAACATCGGTGTTGGCAAGATGATAAAAGTTATGAATGAAGTACAGACAAGCTAAAAGAGGCTGCAACAGTTGCTTCTCTTCTCTCCTTCTGCTGGACTGTTGAGTTCCAACCACTTTGACACTTTCAACTCGCTTTGCAGCAACTGAAGCAAACCAAGAACAAAGCAGAAATGTGAGAGGAAGAGGAAAAGCAGGTACATTTCAAAAGTAACTGAAAAAGTGGGACAACAGTGGATTAATACTGACTGTCTCTGCCAAATGAGGACAGTTGGAGAGGTTGATACCATTATCACACCCTATTTCTATGATTTCACAAAGGGTCATGTCTAGGAATTGAGCTTGGGCCCTGATATCACAGAACCTCAGATAGTCCTGATTTGACAATCTTAAAAATACACCCTCCCCCCCCCCCCCCCAAAAAAAAAAAAAAAAAACTTGGTCATGCTTGGTTCTTGCTGACATCAGGGAAGATACTGGAGAGAAGAACGGAAATTTACTTCCAAAATTTTGTTACAGATAGGTAAGGCCAGGCTAGATTCCAATGTGGTCAAGTGTATGGCTAGTGGAAGGACATGGTGCCTTATGCTGTGTGGTTAATTTGATAGTTCATAGACAGGTTTTGGAAGAAGACTACATCTTGTAGTTTTTCAGTCAGCGATAACTATTTACTTGACAGACCCCAGTTAAACTGGATAACCCATTGAAATGAACTATATGTTACAGAGACTTGTGAGAAAGGCCTGGGACACATTTGGTCAATTTGACTAAAGTAGATGGGCTGAGGAAGTCTAGCTCCAATAAGGAGTATGTACTAAGAACTGCCATCCCTAGTTCTCTGTAAATCTGTTTTTGATTTGAAGCTGCCTTTCCTGTGTACTGCATGCCCCTATATCCTGGAGTTTTATGTTTGTTCTCTGTATCCTGGTTTTTGAGGGAAGGGTATCATCTGACAGATGAAAATGCTCAGAAGAATTCAAAATTTGGCACACTTCTGTACCTAACACAGCCTTTATTGGCATACACCAACAAAATCACAACACAGGCATATACAAGAGGAAGTCACAGATAAAAAGAAAAGAATTTTGGCTGATAACAAAAAGGCCTCAATGCCAAAGAAAAATCCAAAACAGTAGGTCTGTTTGCTGAAGCAAAAACAAGAAAGGCTTACCAAATTTATGGTAGCATGAGCTTTGTTAGTCCAAAAAAGACAAAGGACATTTTGTTATAATCAGGATTTCCAGTGAGTGTCTTCATGATATGGGAAAGAAAATCACATAAATTGACTGACCCACTTTTCCAGTCCCTAAAAATAATGCGGAAAAGTGAAAAGCAAATTCAATAAACAAGTATCCAAAACCTTTCCTTTAGTATTAATACAAGAGCTCCTCCTAGTGCTAAGAATGTTCATCAACCATGATTATGTTTATTCAGTTTGCAAATTGTACACTCTGTGCCTGGACTTAACATTGTAAACAAATGAAATACAGTGATATCTTGAGTTAAAAGTTTAATTCATTCAATGACTTAGCTCTTAACCCAAATCACTCTTATCTCAAAGCAATTTTCCCATTGAAATGCTATCAATCTCTTTCGGCCCCCAGACCCCCCTTTTTTTGTTAGGTGTTTTAAAATAAGAAAATTTACTTTATAAATAACAAATATTGTATAAATGCACATTCACGTGGGGAAAAAAAGAAATATCAACTTTAAAATGGTAAAAGTACAAAGTTGTGACAAGAAAGCACCAAGTGAAGAAGCAGAAGCATCATTTCTTTCATACTGGACTCATTCCCTCTCTTGCTTCCTCTACCTCTCTCTCTTCATGAAGCCAAACATACCAAGAATAAAAACCACTCAATATCAACTAACCCAAAGTTCCTCAAAGCGGGCAGCAGTCTTCCAAAATATCATAAACCAAATAAACAAATTGGCTGTACATAAACCATAAATAGCAAATTAATAACTTACAACATATATCATTAAAACTCTTGCACTAGTGCTGCCTTTGGTGTTAATGCTCCCTCTGGTGCTGGTGCTTAACTCAAAATGCTCTTATGTGGGGATGCTCTTAGGTTGAGGTTCCACTGTAATGGAATTTTCTTTTAGAAGCTGTCCGAACCAGTTCATTTACACACCCATAAATATACATGTCATTTGGTTGTCTTGACAAAGATGAATTTTAGAGCAAGAGACTACCTTGAAAGGTGTGTGTGTGTGTGTGTATGCATTTCTTTATTTGGTACACTTTATGCTTTTTATTTGTATGACATCCTCTCTGCAGTTGTGGTTGATACTTCATGTGTAATTCTGAATGACATCACCGGAGGCCACTCTTCATGGCATCACAAGTGGTCATCCCTAAGTCTCAGCATTTGAAATCTCAGTGACTCAGACCTGAGTCCAGACCTGCAAATTTTTATTGAGCATCACATCAGTCTTATGGTTGCCTTCAAAGGGCTGTTGAGTTTGTGGACAGAGAATCTGTGGATAAAGAGGGTCAACATTTTTTTAAATAGTACTTTTGATTGTCTGCCATAACTTTTGATTGTCTGCCATGACTGGTGATAATGGTAATTACAAACCCAACAGCACTTGTGGCTCTGAAGTTGGGGAAAGGAAAGGACATTTTAACATCAAACATCATATCCACAAGCCTTGTATCTAAATCCAAACCCCACTATCCTGACTGATGTTACTGTATCACAACTCCAGTCATGTCTAATCATGAGGAATAAAGGAGTTGTAGTCCAGCATCTGGAGGGCCACATAAAATGACATGGTGGGCTGTATTTGCCCTGTGGGTCTTGAATTTGACACACATCCCCTATACAGTATCCTCAAACCACTGTGGTTTGGTTTGAGGATCCACAGATATTTTAACCTGTGGATGGTCAAATCCCACTACACACAATAGTGTAGTAAAGTTAGTATGAAAGGGAGGACAAAGAGTATATTATTTACACTATAGAATGGATGCAGTTTGACACCACTTTAACTGCTATGGCTCAATGCTGTGGAATTGTAAGAGTTGTAGTTTGTTGAAGCACAAGCACTATTTGGCAGAGCACACTGAAGACAATGTAAGACTAAAATCCCTCGAGTTTATAGTATTGAGACATGGCAATTAAAGGGCTGTTAAACTGTTACCAAAATCAAATGGATGCCAGAACAACGTAATCACTCTAAAGAAATGACATAACTCATCCCAAAAAGTGCAACACATTTTATAGTTTGGCAGCTATTTAAACCTCTCACTCCCCTGTTTGGCCAGGAGGCATGCCTCCTAGGATAACCTTCTCATTGGTCTGATGTCACAAACTGAGTCAGAAAGAAAGAAAGAATAGCAAAGGTCCATTGCTGTGCTTGCCTCTAAGGGGTGTGGGCTCCATTGTCCAGACCGGAAAGAATGAGTATTGAGCACTAATGGACTTTGGAAGTATGGAATGATCTCTACACAAAGAGTGAGGTCCGGGGAAACCGGAAAGTCAATCAAGTCCTTGAAGAATCCTTGATCCTGGGTGTTGATGGCATTCAGTATCTCAGCAGGGAGCCCACTGGAAGAATCTGTGTTGTGCCCTAAGACAGCCACATAGTCCAGTCACATAAGCACTACATAATTAATATAAGTTATGATATTTGATAACCTTGGTTGTAATTGATCTTGTACTGGCCTGCTGTACAGCAGGGGCTCAGTTGTAGAAACAGAAAGGTAACATATTGGAGCTAGCAGTTCTATTATGCAAAGTTTTGCAACGGTGAAGAAGTTAGAAAGGAAAAAGGAAAGAGACAGTCCCAGGGAACCTGGCGGAAAGAGCTGGGTCTGTTTTGTTGACTAAAGAAATGTATGATTATATCTATATCTACGTATGTGTAGGTCTTTCTTGGGGTGACAGAGTGAAGAGAATTTTATTTTTTTATCTTGAGGCTGAGAGGGTGAGGCCCGGAAGATGAGAAGAAGGTCGATCCTGGGGTGTTGGAGTCACAGACTAATCTTGGCTCCAATCGTTTCCTCAGAAACACAAAAGGAGAGTTCAGATTAATGTGTAAGGCAGGCATGCAGCCGGGGGGAGGGGGAGTTGAGGGGCTTCAGCACCCCCCCCCCCAAAGATTCTCAGGGTGGTCTGCGAGAAGGCCTTACATTTATTATTTAAACTGTTATGTTTATTCATATCATGATCTGATCACCATGCTCAATATATCCCATATGCATGGGGGTATTGGGATAACGATACAAAAGGTTTGCTAGGGTAGAACGTCTCTCACTCAGACTCAGCCCCCCCCCCCCCCCGGAATCAAAATCCTGGCTATGGGCCTGGTGTAAGGGCTTCCTGGATGTTCAACTCCTCAATGGTTTCCAAAGCTCATATACTATATCAAGTTTATTTGGGTGGCCAGAAATATGTTTGTGGTTGCATCCCAGTTTCTATGTATGTGTATGCGTCTTCTCTCCCATCTGTTTTTTAATAAAGCATAAACCTGAAGCAAGACATAGAAGCTCTAAAATGGTTTGTCTTCTTTGGATGAGCATTGCCTTTAGCCTGAAGAGTTTCCTGCCAGAACCAATTTTAGGCTTGGTAAATGATTACATTAATCCTCCCAAGAATGTCAGATTTGGGACTGAGACCCAGCTAAGAGCTATAAAAACATGTTATAAATTTATAGTAATTGTTATTAGAGGAGGGGGTTGATTTTTCAATAACAAAACTGCATTAATTCTATAGGGTTACTATTTGTCCTCCCTCCCTCCCTCCCTCCCTTTTTTTCTGGTCAATTTGACATTCATAGCTTTCTCTATCCCTGCTATTGTCAACTAATCTTAAATCCATAAACCTGTATTCTTGGAAGTTCAAAACTGAGTGAGGAAGATTAGAACCATCCATAAGATTAAGATCTGAATAGATTTTCTACTCATACTTAATAAAAGGAGAGGCAGCATGAATATATGAATTTGTAGTACTTTGCTTCTATTACATTAAAAACAGAATAAAAATCTCCAGGTTATCAAAAGCATGCTGCTGGAAATTATGGGCTGAACCAGGACTGGAGAAAGTGCAAGTCTTGCAACTTCCATCAGATTTGTTCAGGAAATCTATGCCCTCATCTGACGATTTAATGCAGGTCAAAACTAACTTTAAACTGTGGTTGCTAGACAACAAATTCCCGCAAAAGTGCTTGAAATAAAGCCTTAATGTGCATCAGTGCTATGCCGCTTGTGTATTCACAATTTGAGACTCAAACCGGTTCCAGGATTTCAGATGCACAGTGAAACCACTTTCTTCAATATCGGTTTAAAGCTGCATTGCATGTGGTGTAGATGGGGCCTCTGGCAAGGAACGCTGGGAGGTGCAATCCAGCAATACCAGGAAGGCCACACTCTGCATGCTTCAACTGAACTCATGATGAATGGGGCTTGTTCAAGCAACACTTTGAATCACTGGAGCTAATCAAATCAGGCCTTACTGCTAGATTCAGATGTGTGTGTGATAAATTTGGCATTTTTTTCTTGAGAAATGCAAAATGACAAACAACCATTAGAAAAGACATATCTACCGGTAATTCATTGGGGTTTTTTTCATGTCAGGAGTGACTTGAGAATTGCATGGGGGTGATGTTAGGTTACTGTCTTTTCTCCAGAATAGAACACAACATTCTAATCTATTAATTTGTATTTATATTTATAAAGGCATTTGAGCTGATATATAGAACTCTCAGTCTTAAAATCCTTCATTCTTGAATGTTCTATTCATACAGGAAGGTAAATTTCCTAAGGGCTTGGCTGAGTGCTCCTTTGAAAAAGCAAAGCAAAACAAAACAAAAATTCAGGAACAATCTCAGAGAGTAAACTTTTGCAGCTCTTTCACATATCATTTTAGCTAACAATACTGGAGCCCCCAGTGGCACAGTGGGTGAAACCCTTGTGTCTGCAGGACAGCTGACTGACAGGTTGGCGGTTTGAATCCAGGAAGAGGGGGTGAGTTCCCTTTGTCAGCTCTAGCTCTCCGTGTGGGGACATGAGAGAAGCCTCCCACAAGGATAGTAAAACATCAAACATTCGGGCATCCTAGCAGGCAGCCACTTCTCTCACACCTGAAGCGACTTTTGATTTCTCAAGTCACTCCTGACACACACAAAAAAGCTAACACTACTAATGACCTTATCACATGGGGCTTTTTCCCCATCCTAGGATGCTGCCAAGATGCAGCCAGGATGGAGCCTACCGGAGCCCATCACATGATGGCAGCGCATTAGCATCATGTTCAGAGGCTGCCCTGCGAACACGGGTGACTACTTGTGTTCTCATTGACTAAGCTGGGGACAGTGTGGGACACAACAGGGGCAACCAGAAACTCCTACCTATCATGCTGAGTAAATTATCCTGTCTGCATCTCTTGCAGACCTTATCAGAAGGTAAACAGTCTAAACACACTGGAATTCTCTCCCAGTGTTCAATGTGGGACGATATGGGGAACTGCCCGAAGGTTTCCCCTACTGCCCCACGAATTTGCCCCACTGCCCCCATGGATATCTCCACTGTCCCCCAGGCTTATAGTTTCGGTTTCTTATATCTGAGGTGCGCAGGCAGATCTTGAAGGTTTAAAATAGTAACTGCTGCACACCCCCTCATTTTCTTTCACTGATCATGTAAAGCTGAATTCAAAAGTCATGTGATAGATTGCCTGATGATCACCATAAGTCAGAAACAACTTGAAGGAACACAGCAGCAATGGTAAAATTCAGCAGTCAGTCTCATCTGATAAGATGTATGTATCAGAAAAAGAGAGAGAGGATTTTGTCACACAGCTCAGCTGGGGCGTTCCATCTTGCGGCTTTCGTCAGCAAAAAGGAAGGCATGGAGAGCGACCCTGCACACCTTCCCTCCTCCCCTCATCACACATGGCAGGAAGGGTGGCAACATGCATTGGCCCCCTGCCCTTTCTGCCATCGCAATGGGTTTTTGGGGCCAAAAGTGCACGTAGTTCCATTGGAGCTACCTGCAAGGTGCTTTCCTCCCCATATAGTGGAGAGTGCAGCGCCTTTTAGTGCTTCACCTCCACTTTGGAAGGAAATTGGGTGGGGCCTGACCTGCGTTATGTTATGGCACATGGTGGGCCCCTTCAAAGCTGTGCATGAAGGTGGCAAAATAGGGCATTTTTGCCCTTTGTGAAGAGGTCCTTAGTCATTATAAGTAGCAGAATCCTGGGCATATTTATTCAGAAATCATCTTCCTCCTGGGTAAATGTACATTTAGCTACAGCAGGAGCAGGGAACCTGTGATGTTAGTGCTATTGCTGATGGGAACAAGTTTCGCAACAACTGCAGAGCCAGATTCCCACCTTCTAGTGATGGACTTGCCAGGCAGTATATCATCTACTACTGCCAAGCTGTATTTCTCATCTCTCACTGCGGCACAATCAGTGGCCAAACCCCAGAGACCACATCAAAGAAGAACAGTATGTTAACTGCAACCTGAAAGATACCACAGCCTAAGGTTGGATACTCATTAAAGGATTACATTAAAACAAGAAAGACCATCATTGGCAAGACAGCTGAAATTTTGCTTCCTGACCACTATTAATTTTGCTTTCCATTACCTATGAGTAATCACTACCAAACTGTGGTAACTATAGACATTTGCAAGACCTCTTTATTTAAAACCTTTTCAAATCTCACAGTATAACTGTCAATTTCATAGAACCATAAAGTTGGAAAGGGCCTCATGGGCCATTGAATCCAAGGCCCAGCAGTGCAGGACCTCCAGTTAAATTATCTCCATCAGGGCGCTGTCTAACTTTTTTTGAAGACATGCAGAGAAAAAGACTCTATCATCTCTCTAGACTGGGTCTGCACAACTTAGCAGTTGTTAAGGGCCAATAGTTAAAATTCATGAGTAAACCAGGTTTTTCAACCTGAATTTTGGGGGGGGGGGATTTGAACCACCCCCACCACCCCTTGGCTACAGCCCTGATTATAGCTACTGTAACATAAGTATGATTGCCATAACAGCCTGAGTTGCTAGTAAACTTCCCTAATAGAAGCCCCTTGGGTTTCCAGAGTCAGTAATGGTTCAAGGGTATCTCCAAACTGCAAAACTGTTCATTTAAGGGCAATTGCCTTAATTTGTGTGCCCAGTTGTTGTACCTAAAATGTGGCCACATGAAACAAGCTGTTGGGCACAAAAATGTAGGTGTCTAACATGGTAAGGTTCAGATCACCTTAGTGATAATTAGACCAAAGCCTTACTTTGATTCCTCATTTATGGAGAAGGAAATGATTACTATGAGAACAGTGCATTTTGTTAATTTGCTTGCATTTTGCAAAATTCAAACTGGGTAGCATAATATACAAACTGGTGAGTTGGCATGCAACTGAAACGAGTTTGCATCAGCTAAGGGAGAATTTTGTCAGTACTGTCTATGCATTCTTCCTAATGCTGAAAGCTTCAGGGATTCAGCCCCAGAGCTTTCAATTTGGCAAAAGCATCATTCTGAGGGCAGAGGGCAGCTCTGGCATTCAGGCCTTTGGCAGACTAGGAAGCCCGAGGAACCCTGCCACTAGGAATTGCGCAACTCACTTCTAATTTTTGAACATTCCAGTAACAGCAATTCTGCTCCAAGGCAAGGCTATGGGGGATCCAACGTGATTCCCATAGAACTGTCAGCTCTGAAAAGGACACACAGAAGTACAGAGGAGGTAGTAGGAATGGAAGATCTGTTATATATCCACTTTTTTAATGTAGCTTAGGAGCCTATCCCTCTTTTTTCTATGTTCTTTCTGTCTCTCGTACAAATTGGACATCCCTTATCCAGAATTTAGAAATCCCAAACACTACAAACGAATGAAAATGTCCATACACTTCAAAATTTGAAGCTGTCCTTATGGGTGTCTGAGATAGTGAAATCTTGCTTTCTGATGATTCAAGCCCCTTCTAGTAAAGGTAAAGGTTTCCCCTGACATTAAGTCCAGTTGTGTTCGACTCTGGGGGGTTGGTGCTCATCTCCATTTCTAAGCTGAAGAGCCGGTGTTGTCCGTAGACATCTCCAAGGTCATGTGGCCGCCATGACTGCATGGAATGCTGTTACCTTCCCGCCAGAGCAGTGCCTATTGATCGACTCACATTTACATGTTTTCGAACTGCTAGGTTGGCAGAAGTTGGAGCTAACAGCAGGTGCTCACTCCGCTCCCCGGGTTTGAACCTGGGACCTTTCGGTCTGCTAGTTCAGCAGCTCAGCGCTTTAACACACCGAGCCACCGGAGGCTCCAAGCCCCTTCTACACTGCCATATAAAATTGGTTTTGAACTGGATTACATAGCAGTGTGTACTCATATAATCCACTTCATGTCAGATAATCTGGATTTTATATGGCAATATAGAAGGGATCTTAGTGTACCCAAATATTGTTTCATGCACAAAATTATGTTTTAAATGTATAAAATTATTCCCAGGCTATGTGTATAAGGTATACATGAAACATAAGTGAGTTCCATGTTTAGTCTTGGATCCCTTTTGCAAGATTGTGTTTATATGTGTAAATACAAGTATTTTTAATAAAAAAAAATCCCTGAAATCTTTCTGGTCCTAAGCATTTTTGTATGGGATTCTCAATCTGTACCAAACTTTCTATTAGAGACTGTCCAAGAACAAACCTCTTTCATAAGCTGAGATAATCCCTGCAATTTAACATGGAAGGAGGAAGGCCACCAATTCTGTTTCTGCTGCCCATCATCTAGATTGCCATCGCAAGATGAATATGAGTCAAAGGTGATTCTGCATTAAAGTGTGTTTAATTCGGTGTCTTGGGTGTCAGGTCGAACCTGCTGGTGATCTCATAGGGACTCCCTGAGCTATCTTAGAGGTGGCATCAGTCCTATGTGGTATTTAGTTACCATGAGGCTGATGCTATCTCATACTAACCTAAGTGGTAAGTGTACATGTGCCTCAGGTCTGGTCCTCCAGGCATGGCTCCTCCCCTTTCTATAAAATAGTAGTAGTGGTAGCAGCAGCAGTAAATGCTAATATTCCATCAAAAGGAGATGATAGCTACTTAGTGCAACAAATCCATGTCACATAGCAAACATTTCTCCCTGTGGCAGAGGTGGCCCAACAGATGTTGGACTGTAAATGTACCCAGCAGAGGGAACTGTGAGGGATGCTGGGACCTACAGTCCAGCAATATCTGGCTGGTCACATACTTTCTACTCTGCCCTACTGTCCTGGTGTTTATGTATAGAGGACAGATTAACACACAGTGGGCCAGGAGATACTTCATATGAATATAATATGAAATTAATCAGATGTTCCTTCATTCATGGAAGGTTAGGGGTTCAGGTAGAGCAGTGGTTCTCCATCTGTGGGTCCCCAGATGTTTTGGCCTTCAACTCCCAGAAATCCTAACAGATGGTAAACTGGCTGGGACTTCTGGGAGTTGTAGGCCAAAACACCTGGGGACCCACAGGTTGAGAACCACTGAGGTAGAGTGCATGGGGTGCAGAATGGCCATAAGAATGCAAGTTTTAGTGTGTGAGTAAGCATGCAATGTTGAGTGCAACCTGTGGTTTTTTTCCCACTGGCATTTTGTTATAACGCTTATCCAAAACTGCAATTGGCATAACTTAAAAGCCTAAATACATTTCTTATGGGGGCTGAGATTAATTGAGCCTGAGAACTTGCTCCAAATGTTTAGCAAATAAAACCTTTGTGAAAAGCTGGAGGATTTAATTTAACACATACTGCTTTTCACAGTTTATACAGACTAACCCCAAATGCAGGGCAGGTCCAAGGTAATTTTCAAGTGTAGGCGAACAGAAATTTTGCCCCCCCCCCCCAAACCAATCAATGAAAAATAAAAGCATTGGATAAGTGAAAATGTTAGATAATAAGGAGAAATTAAGGGAAAGCCTAAATAAAGAACAACACTCTGAAACAGGGTAAATCCAGACAGGAAGCAATCAGGGCCAACTAACAGCCCCCAACCAAGGATGCCCCCAGGGAGGAAGCAGCCAGGCTTTGAAGTTGCAATGCCATTAAATGCTAATCAAGCTGGCCAATTGCAACATTCACACTAGTCTCAAACAGACAAGAGCTTTCTCCCACCCTGGACATTATTCCACAGATAAATAAACCCCACTTGCCTTGCTTCCTACAGACTTCACAACCTCTGAGGAGGAGGAGGCCACGACGGCTGTGGGCGAGGCCACGGCAGCCTCCTGGAGAGCGTGCATGTCGGCACGTAGGACAGACGTACGTTGGCACGCAGGACGGGTGCACGCTGGCACGCAGGACGGGCGCACACCGGCACGCAGGGCGGCGGGTGCACTCTCCAGCCGCTTCAACCGGCAGAAGGAAGCTTCCTTCCGCCGGTTGAAGCAGCTAGAGAGCGCAGATGCCACCCAGAAGGCGGGCCCACACTGGCACGCAGGGCTGGCCAACGCAGGCACTCAGGGCAGGCCCACGTAGGCACGCAGAGCAGGCCCACGCCGGCATGGGCCCACCTTCTGGGCAGCATGCGCGCTCTCAGCTGCTTCAACTGGTGGAAGGAAGCTTCCACCGGTTGAAGCGGCTGGAGAGCGTGCATGGCACCCGGAAGGCCCAGGCCGGCTGAAAGGTGGCGCCATGTTATCGAAGGTGCTGTTGAGGCGCTCCCACATGTGCCTCAACATGCATGTGCGCATGCATGCGCACACACCCGGGAGCACCTCAACGGTGCCCCCTACAAGATGGCCACAGGCATGTGCCTAGTTTGCCTGGCGGTTGAACCTGCCCAAATGTTTGTTTTTTTAAAAAAAATCCATGCAAAAGATGTATATGGAATAAGGTATACAACTGTTTGTTTTGCAGAACCTGTCTTTTGTCTATTTCCAAATGACACTTTTGTTATTGTTAAGACACTCATTGGCAAGGAAACAATTCATTTAATGCACTTCAAATGAACACAGTGTATTCTTTCCTCTCTAGAAGGCCATCTGGAGTTCAAAAGAGTTTCTAATAAAAGATATGTGGAGGAATTTATTCTGTGCCAATTCCAAAGCAGTCACATTTGCGTTATCAGGCTACAAATCTCTGCCCTACTCAACTTTTAGCATTAACTTTTATAAATTATGTTTAGAGAAACAAACGCCATTGCATCATATAAAGACATGTAACGTTTCTTTCTGTAGGGAAACAGACACGGAATGATACTCCAATATTGCAGGAGCTGCTACTGAAATAAAGGACATTCTCCTAAAATGCAGTTTTATTGGAACTCATGGAGTTCATTTCTACTATGGCTATATTTGCCGAAAAATTTACTTCTCTATGGAAGAAATTTAGAGTCAACTATTCTTGCTTATCATTTTTCCCAACAAAGCAACAGTTTTGGTGTCTAACATGGGTCCAGGGAAGCTGGTGAGCAATGTTCTCCGACCTGGGACACAACCACAAAACAAGTATTCCATGGACTCTTTAAGAGCCTGTCTCCATGCTACACATGATGGGTCCTTCAAAGTAGAAGTTCAGGAGTGAATTGTGACTATCAAAAAAAAGAAAACAGGAGTCTCATGGATTTTCTAGCAAAGGCAAACCGTCGCTAGATGTAATGATAAGAAAATCATAGCAGGGCAAGCCTCTGTTGTCTCCTTTTCAGCTGCTTTGAAAATGCCACACTTTCCCTCTCTCCGTCCAACTTTCTCCCTTTGGCCTCAGTTTGAAACTGATTTCAAAATGTAAACATACTCCAAATTCAATTAACTCAATGGGGAAGCGGGGAGAGGACTGGATGAGTTCAGGCAAAAGTAAACTGCTGCAGCCTGTTCTTGTGTATTCTTCCTTACTAATAACACTTGCCATCTTGAGTATATTCTTATGTTGCCTGTCCACACATGTCCTAGTTTCAGCTGTGAAATGTAGCAAGGTGTGTCAAAGTGTGTTCAAAATGGCGACCATTATCTCAAGGCAAGTCCTGACTTTCAGTTCTTTCCTGACTCACAGGTCCTGCGAGCAGTGATTCTACTTGGTAATCCATATGGACACTATGTGGTGTCATTATGCTGGTTCCTTTATACCAGTGGTTCCCAACCTTTTTTTTCCAGGGCCCACTTGACCAGGGCCCACTTTGACTAGGGCCCACTTTTTTATTATTATTATTATTATTTTTATTTTTACATTATAATTTTTATTGAGTTTACCAGTGTCACATTAACAAAAACAACACAAACAACACAAAAATTAAAGAACGGAGAGAGAGAAAAAAAAATATAATAATAGTATTACTTAAAAAAAGAGAGAGGTGAGAGATTTAATATATATATATATATATATATATATATATATATATATATATATATTACACAAAGAGAGAAGAAAAGAAAAAAAAAACAACTAACGCACATGTAACATGTTTTGTACTTCCATTCGTCCCTTATGAGAATGTAATTAAATTATATTATATTATGTCTTGTCCTGGTAGAACCTATGTCTTCTAGTCATTTTACCAGTATCCAAAAAAAAAGGAATTAGGTGATATTAGTTGCCATATAATCTCTAAATAAGTTCCAGTCAGTCTTATTTATTGATTGTACTCTATAGGATCTTAACAGAAATGTTAATTCGTCCATGTCTCTAATGTCATCAACTTTTCCTAACCATTCATCTTTAGTTGGAACGTCTTGTAGTTTCCAGTATTTCGCAAAGATAATCCTTGCTGCCGTGGAGATGTATGTAAAGATTTTGTCTTCATTTGAATTGAAATTTGTTTCCAAGTCTGTCAGCCCCAATAAATAATATTCTGGTTTCAATGGGAATGTTTTCTTTAGTATTTTTTGAGATTCTAAGTGTATCATTTTCCAGTATTTCCTTGTTTCAGAGCATGACCACCAGCTATGAAAGTATGAACCAATATGAGTCTTACATTTCCAACAAGTGTTTTGCGTTTCTTTGTACATTTCTCCTAATTTTTTCGGTGTAATATACCACCTGTGAAATGATTTTAACCAATTCTCCTTTAAGTCCCATGCGTAGGTATATTTTTGTTTATTTTTCCATAAGACTTCCCACTCCTCCATACTTATTGATCTGCCAATGTTCTTAGCCCATTTTAACATACAGTTTTTGACTTCATCTGTTGCGTTCATCCAATCTAATAATCTATCATATATCTTAGTTATTTCTTTCTTATCATTTTGGAGGATCTTATCCCAGAAGTTTTCATTTATAGTGAAGCCAATTTCGTTATCCACCAAAAAATTTTGTTTTATTTGGGCGTACTGAAGCCAAGTCAAATTTTTATATTTCTTTTTAATTTGTTCCAGAGGTTTTATCTGATAACTATCATCTCTCTTGTATAGAATTTCTTTATAGGTTGGCCATTCGGGCCAACCTAATAATTTCCTGCTGTTTTCTTCTAACGGCGATATCCATAGTGGGGTCCTAACATACATGAATCTTTTATATTTTTCCCATACTTTTATTAGGGTGGAGCGGATGAAATGATTCCCAAAGTTTTTCTCTATTTGTTTCTTGTCGTACCATATGTACGCATGCCATCCCCGCCTCAAGTCAAAACCTTCTAAATTTAGGATGTGTTCTCGCTTTAGATTACACCAGTCCTTAATCCATGACAGTGCACAGGCTTCAAAATAGAGTCTAAAGTTAGGGAGGCCAAATCCTCCTCTATCTTTTTTGTCTGTCATCGTTGCATATTTTATTCTGGGTTTCTTACCGTTCCAGATGAATTTCGAGAGATCTTTATTCCAATCTGTGAATGTTTTAATTGTCCTGATTATGGGTAGAGTTTGAAATAGGTACAAGATTTTTGGTAGAATGTTCATTTTTATCGTTGCAATCCTTCCCAGTAGTGAGATGTTTAAGTGTTGCCATTTTTGTAAGTCCTTTTTGATTTCCTTCCATTTTACATTATAATTGTTTTCCAATAAATGCGCGTTTTTGGCCATCAACCATATTCCCAAATATTTGATTTTCTTCGTGACTGAGATTCCTGTCATATTTTGTATGATTTCTTGATTTGTCTTAGATATATTTTTTGTTAAGATCTTAGATTTCTTCTTATTTATATGAAATCCAGCAACTTCCCCATAATCCTGAATTTTGGATAACCACCAATGTAATTTTGATCTTGGGTCTTCGATAATACAGATAATATCATCTGCAAAGGCCCTTACTTTAAATTCATGTGTCCCTATTTTTGTACCTTTCAGCCGTTGATCCTTTTTAAAGTTTTTTAATAAAACTTCTAAGGTGAAAATAAAAATTAAAGGCGATAAGGGACACCCCTGTCTCACCCCCTTTCCAATTTTAATATTTTGTGAGTGCTGCCCGTTGATCCTGATTTTAGCCCTTTGGTCCTCGTATATATTCTCTATCGCGTTATAAAACTGAAAACCAATATCTATCTCTTTAAATAACAATTAAAAAAAAAGACCAATTTAAGTTGTCAAAGGCTTTCTCAGCATCGATGGAGAGAAGTGCTAGTTCTTTCTGGTGATTCCATTCGTAGTATTCTATAATGTCTAGGATGCATCTGACATTTTCACTCATTTTCCTTCCTGGTAAGAATCCGGTTTGATCTTGACCCACCCAATTTAAGAGAAATTCTTTAAATCTATTCGCCAATATACATGTAAATATTTTATAATCCAAATTTAGTAGAGAGATAGGCCGATAGTTCCTCACATTTGTGGTGTCTTGGTCTTCCTTAGGTATTACAATTATTTCTGCATCTCTCCATGTGTCCGGGAATTCTTTGTTCTGCAATACTTTATTCATTACTCTTTTCAGATATACCAGGCCCACTTGACCAGGGATCACTTTGACCAGGGACCACTCTCCAACATGAGTACCAAAAGGGTTACGAATCAGTTTTGGTCAATGTTAGATTTGGTTTGGTTATTTGGGGTGCTGATTCAGAAAATTGCATTGGATAGACCACATCCGCTCTAATTTCTGATACAGAACATATGCCATCCAGTAGTCACCATCTGCTCAACCACAAAACCATATTTAATAATCTAGAGCTGATGTGGTCTATCCAATGCAATGGTCAGCTCTGCAGAAAGGAGTGGAAATAAAATAAATAAATAAATAAATAAATAAATAAAGAGGAAGGAGATTCATGGACTAGATTTTCTTTCTCGTCGCCTAGCACTGCTGGGCCATGGCCCACAGGTTGAGAACCACTGCTTTATATGTTTGGAGAAGACTCTTGTAAACACTCTTAGTAGAAGAGAAGGATTATATAGAAAACTAGCTGTGCCCGGCCACGCGTTGCTGTGGCAAAATATGGTGGTATGGGAAATAAAGTATTGAGGAACTGGTGGTAGTTAAGGTAAAGGGTAAACGTTTTCCCCAGACATTAAGCCCAGTCATGTCTGACTCAGAGTGTTGGTGCTCATCTCCATTTCTAAGCCGAAGAGCCGGCGTTGTCCGTAGACTCCTCCAAGGTCATGTGGGATGACTACATGGAGCGGCGTTACCTTCCCGCCGGAGCAGTACCTATTGATGCACTCACATTTGCATGTTTTTGAACTTCTGGGTTGGCAGAAGTTGGGGCTAACAGTGGGGGCTCTCCGCTCCCCAATTCAAACCTGCAGCCTTTCGGTCCAGAAGTTCAGCAGCTCAGCGCTTTAACACGCTGTGCCATCAGGGGATATTATTTCCTAAAGGTTGTGAATATACAATATTTCTGATTGGTTTTTTTTGTCTGTTGGAGGCAAGTATGAATGCTGCAATTAGGAAAAATGATTAGGATGTAATGGCCTTGCAGCTTTAAAGCCTGGCTGCTTCCTCCCTGAGTGAATTTTTTGTTGGGAGGTGTTAGCTGGCCCTGATTGTTTCCTGTCTGGAATTCCCTTGTTTTCAGAGTGGTGTTGTTTGCGATATTTTATGTGTTTCTACTGTCTGTGGCCCTGAGAAAACAGAGGATTTTCCAGACTTTGATTATGGGAATACTTTGTCGGGAGGTGTTAGCTGGCCCTGATTCTTTCCTGTCTGGAATTCCCTTGTTTTCAGAGTGGTGTTGTTTGCGATATTTTATGTGCTTCTACTGTCTGTGGCCCTGAGAAAACAGGATTTGCCAGACTTTAATGATGGGAATACTTTGTTGGGAGGTGTTAGCTGGCCCTGATTGTTTCCTGTGTGGAATTCCCCTGTTTATTTACTGTCCTGGTTTTAGAGATTATATTGTTCTGCATTATTCTATCCCAGTAATTATTTCATATTAAAGTAGAATCTCACTTATCCAACATTCACGTATATAATGTTCTGGATTATCCAACACAGTCTGCCTTTTCATAATCAATGTTTTTGTAGTCAGTGTTTTAAATTCATTGTGATATTGTAGTGGTAAATTTGTAAATACAGTACAGTAGAGTCTCACTTATCCAACATAAACAGGCTGGCAGAATATTGGATAAGCGAATATGTTGGATAATAAGGAGGCATTAAGGATAAGCCTATTAAACATCAAATTAGGTTATGATTTTACAAATGAAGCACCAAAATATCATCTTAGACAACAAATTTGGCAGAAAAAGTAGTTCAATACACAGTAATGCTATGTAGTAATTACTGTATTTATGAATTTAGCACCAAAATATCACAATATATTGAAAACATTGACTACAAAAATGCATTGGATAATCCAGAATGTTGGATAAGCGAGTGTTGGATAAGTGAGACTCTACTGTAAATACTACATAGCATTACTGCGCATGGAACTACTTTTTCTGTCAAATTTGTTGTATAATATGATGTTTTGGTGCTTAATTTGTAAAACGATTACCTAATTTGATGTTTAATCGGCTTTTCCTGAATCCCTTCTTATTATCCAACATATTCACTTATCCTGCCGGCCTGTTTATGTTGGATAAGTGAGACTCTACTGTATATTGATAATCTTAAATTATCTGCTTAGAACTGGATTATATGAGGCCCCTTCTTCACAGCTGTATAAAATGCACACTGAAGTGGATTATATGGTAGTGTGGAGTCAAGATAATCCAGTGCAAAGCAGATAATATAAGATTCTAAATGGGTTATATAGCTGTGTAGAAGGGCCTTGAGTCTACACTGCCATATAATCCAGTTAAAATCAGATAATCTGTGGAAGAAGCCTAAGTGAGGCCTAAATCTGCCTGTCCCCTAACTGAAGCCTGGCTGTCCCTTGGCTGGTTGCTAGGCAACCAAGTGGGCAGAGATTAGCCCTCTAAACTGGCAGCAATTGGATAAAAAAATTATTGCTTTCCCTCTAATTAGGACTTTATTTTTCTTTTCTTTTTGTTGTATCAACCTGGAGGCATGGATGATGGGTTGTGTTGTCAAATTTCGAGGTTGCGGGGCCTGTACTTTTGTTGTTTTGTCCACTGCCCTGATGCCATCACTCTTTTATATATATAGATATCAACAATGAATAACAACTAGTTCATTTACAGAATGCATTCTATAAGATTTGATGCTGAACATTATGACATGAAGCTTGCAGAAAATGTTCAGTTTAAGCTTTTGTGTACCACCAATATTTTCCATATTTTGTCCCAAGAAAAGTAATCTCATTTGTAACACTGCCTGCTGACAATGCGATTGTGGATGCTCTTCAAGGGTGGAATTCCAGACTTGCCAATTCAACCAATGAAGCAACTAACACATTTTTTCTGTGCTTCATAAAAATACAAATTATCACTGCCCATATAAAATTTTAAATATTTGCTTACATCTCTAGTGTTAGCATCTCAATTAATGTTTCTTTACACACCTTGAGGAATGCCATTTGTTCCAGCAGAACTACACTTTTGGGAACACCCTTCATTTCAGCAGCAACTCCTGCGATACAGGAAGTTCGCCTCTTGTCTGTTTCCCATGAAGAGTGTTTGGGTGATTAACACAGATTTGGGAAACCTTGTGGCCTTTGGAAGAACAGCATACTTTTCATAATTAAAACATGTTGTTTTCCAAGCCTGTTTATATTCTGACAGCTTTTCAGTGCTGGGTTATATCATGTCTTGTTGCACCAACAATGCTCTGGAATCAATGGCTCTCATCCCAACTGGCCACTTGTATATTTCAAAGGTTTTTTTGTTTTTTTATGTGAGCAGGGAACTAGTTGTGGACTGAACAAAGTGTTAGTTTGCCCAATGCCCTTTAACATTAGGTAATATTTTAAAACTGTTAAAGATCTTTTAGCAGCTTGAAAATATAATAGAAGTTCCTATATTATTACTTTGTGTAACTAAAATTTACATTGTATTACAATTTAAATAATATTTTTGATTGTAGTTTTTTCCCAGCCTTATTGTTGTGACTGGTCCCCTTTTGTCTCTTGACAACAAATATTTTTAAACCCAGTCTGCCATTACAGGGTACTGTTGAATTAGCAATTATAAATCACTCATAAAAAGCTCCATAAACATTGATGGCTCTCTCTATATAAATAAAAACAATAAGCACACATTCAGTTCGTGCTTGCTTGAAAGTGGGGGTGCTTCCAGACAACACTGAAAAGAGAGACAAATTACTGGGGCAAAAAATCGCTGCATCTGACAAAAAGTCCAGACACTGAGCTGTCAGTCCCGGTCAATGCTCCCAGGGCATCCTGACATGTTTCTCTGTAGCAGATTTTACAAATCTGCAAGATGGACGGGGGACATCCGGCGGAAGTTGACTTTTACTTTTTTAAAAAATTGATGCTCCGAGATGCGTTTGTGGCTCCATTTGTTTACTGCATTCATCAGTTGCAGTCCACGTCCAGTATATACAAATGAAGTCATGTGCTTTTCTTGAGTGCAGGGATATACAGTGATGAAAATATGCACATTTTTTGGTCTGAAATTGGGTTTTAAGAGTACATTTTTAACACACATTTTTCAGTTGTTAATCTGTCTCCTTGATATGCTCTCTGGGAACTGAAATGGGAAGGATGACTAGAGCAGAGATGGACTTGACTTCTAAGCAATAAGACACTATAGAGAAGTTATCTTTGGTTTTATAAAATGTAAATATACAAGCTTTATTTTCTGCACATATTGTGTCTGTGAAATCACATCTAGCTGAGGTAGTGAGAGGTTTAACCCAGATGCCCTTCCCTTTGAACCAAGTGTTGGAATCTTCAATAGTTCACTGTGATGCCTTTGGTGCCCATTATGCTGATAATATCTATTGTGTAAGAACTGATTTAGATGACATCATTGGAACAGAAGTTGATAACTTCTGTCCAGGAACTCTGTGAGTGGGATTACACTGAATCAGTTTCAACTGGTGAGTACTGCTAATGTGGACAAGCTGCTGGGGCATTTGTAGACTCAAATACATATTATAAATGATATTCGCAGAGCTCAGGCAGTGTTGTATTTCAGTGTCAATGTTGACTTTTGTGGAAAGTAGGCTGCCAAGGTTATGAAAATGGTCAACATTTTCTAATGTTATACATTAAGCTATATTTCTGGCATTGCAGAGGGATGGGCTGGTGTCTGCTGGAAGAGCACTTTGGTTTTCAATGAGAGGCCAAGCTTCTCATATGCTCCTGCAAATGTGTTTAGGATGGCTTGTAGATCTTCTGAATGCGCACAGACGTTATCATTGCCATATTGGAGTTCTATAACAGATGTTGTTGTGACCTTGGTTTTGGCTTTCAGCCTGCTGAGGTTAAATAGCTTGCCATCTGTCCGATAGATGAAGCAGAGTGTTTGAAGATTGGGACATCCATAGGGATACCAAGGTGCTTGTTCATAAAACTATTGTCCTCCCAACCCTGTTATATGCCTGCAAAATGTGGACTGTTTACAATCGTCACACTCAGCTCCTGAATGATTCTACCAGCGTTGCCTCTGAAAAATCCTGCAAATCTCTTGGTAAGACAGGCAGACAAATGTCAGTGTGCTGGAAGAAGCAAAGACCACCAGTACTGAAGTGATGCTCCTACGCCATCAACTCCGCTGGGCTGGCCATGTTGTCCAAATGCCTGATCAGTCTCCCAAAGCAGTTAACTCTACCCCAAACTCAAGAACGGAAACATAATGTTGGTGGACCGGAAAAGAGATTTAAAGATGGGCTTAAAGCTAACCTCAAAAACTGTGGCATAGACATTGAGAGCTGGGAAGTCCTGGCCATTGGGTGCTCTAACTGGAGGTGAGCTGTGACCAGCAGTGCTGCGGAATTCGAAGAGGCACTAATGGAGGGCAAAAGGGAGAAATGTGCCAAGAGGAAGGCGTGTCAAGCCAACCCTGACTGGGAGCACTTTCCACCTGGAAACTGATGTCCTCACTATGGAAGAACATGCGGGCCAAGAATACAACTCCACAGTCACCTACGTACCCAACGCCAAGACACTACACTTAGAAGGCCATCATACTCGGACAGCGAGGGATTGCCTAAGTAAGTAAGTAAAAATATTATTGAGAAAAATTTATGTGATATGCCTTGGTAAGTAAAGGTAAAGGTTTTCCCCTGATGTTAAGTCCAGTCATGTCTGACTCTGGGGGTTGGTGCTCATCTCCGTTTCAAAGCCGAAGAGCCGGCGTTGTCCGTAGACACCTCCAAAGTCATGTGGCCGGCATGACTGCATGAAGCGCCATTACCTTCCTGCCGGAGCAGTACCTATTGATCTACTCACATTGGCATGTTTTCAAACTGCTAGGTTGGCAGAAGCTGGGGCTAACAGCGGGCGCTCACTCCGCTCCTGGGATTTGAACCTGTGACCTTTCGGTCTGCAAGTTCAGCAGCTCAGTGCTTTAACACACTTCGCCACCGGGGCTCCCTGTGCCTTGGTAAGAAATTGCTTTGTGTGTGTGTCAGGAGCATCTTGAGAAACTGTAAGAACTTGCTGATTGATGTGTATAAAGAAGTTTGAATTCATCTTTCTTGTAGTCCTCACAATCTTTCTATTCGATCCACTGCTGATTATAATGTTTAGAGTGTTAAGAATTGTACAAAAGCTATTTTCATTCTTTTAAATCTCTTAAAATTCTTTTAAATTCTACTTAATTATTCTTTAGAGATACCAAATGTAAGGGTCAATATTGAGTGATGTTCCTACTTCTATTTCTGATAAAGAATCAAGGGGCAAGCTATTGGGGTCAGTACTTGGAAGTGCACTTGATTGACCTAGCACTGGCCAATATGGCTGTATTTACGCTAGCTGGTAAATCCAGAGCTAGCCCAGAGTGGAAATGGTCCAAATTGCCCCTGGAGACAGCTATATGCACCCTGCCAAATTCGTTATGGTGATGGTTGGAATCTACATGTCATGCCACATTTCATGTCACAGCTGACTCCAGAGTTCCGTGGGAGTGGTCATCAGTGGGATCCTGTTCTGACATCTGTAAGGGCATCCAGGCAAGTAGCAAGGAGGGACTGATTCTGTGTGAGCAGCAGACTGGTCCAGATCAGATTGCTCCAGCTTTCCACAGTGCCGTAAAGTATTTTCCGACTTTGTCTGAAGCAAGGCAAAGACAATTTAACCCAGAATAACCTGCTATACTCACCAGAAGTGGAGTAATGTTATGACCTTAGTGAAAAGCCAACTCAGGATGAGTCTAGATTTTCATGCTCAAAGTAAACAAGCCCATGGCTACAAATTGGGTTTATGCTTGCCTTTTTTCACAGCTGCCATGAACAGTAATAATAGGACAAATGTATCCAAATCCTAAATTTTGCTAGATGCCTATGTTATATCCTGTCTCAGAAGTTTCTTCTTCCTTTCAGCAAACAGGAATGTGGTGAATGGAAATATGGTGGGAAACTTTAAAAATAAAACAGAGATTACTTTGTGTATGGATAAACCTATTGGCCTAAAGCCCATGTTGTGGTGGTTCAGCAGTGCAAGTGTGACTGAACTTTTCATCTTTTTCTCACTACTTGGCCGACTTTGCCTCAGTCTCAGAAATGGTTCCAGAAAGATTTCCCTACTCTTAAGAGTAAGTTTTTGAATATGAGGAGGTCCTCAGAAGGGAAGTTGCCTCTCCCCCATTCCCAGTCGTTGAATAAGTGGATGAAAGCAGAAGTTGGATTTAGGCTATTGAATCCAATCTTGTCAAACAAAAGTATGAGGTTGAAAGAGATAGACAAGGCGGATAGTACAGAGAGTTTGTCAAGGAAGACCAAGAAGGAAAACACCAAAACCTAAGCCAGAGCTTGTTACTAGTAGAGCTGCACAGACTTTTATTGAATACAAACAATAGCAAACACAGCAGGCTCACAGAGACTGGAGCTTCCTGAGCTAAATCCAAAAGTCTGTGGGCAGCTGTTTTCAGAATACTTCCATAGGTTCCTGCCACATTTTGAATTTAATTTCATTATCTCCATTTATGAAATAATTCTATATTTAATGAAAGATTTTCTTGCCTTGCTCTCTGCCTGATAATGAAAATGGCTTACTTTGGCTGTGCCACATTGGAAGCAGCATAGACTGACTACATGGCAACCAATGAGGACCACCTATTGATGCTCACTGGCTCCTGCATGTTCTGCTTCCTCCATGAAATGGGAGAAGCCATGCCACATTCTAAGGACATAGATTCAAACATCTCTTTAAGGATAGGCCAAGGACAAGCAAGGTTCAAAATTGGAAGGAATAATGGAATAATTCAGTGAAATAACTATTTCAAAGCAACTACGCTCTAGATGAGGTCTGATCTCAGAACTACTGCAAGTGCTGCATTTTTAAAAAATGAAAATGCTAAGATACCTTAGCTAAATAGAGCTAAACAGAGAGACTAATGAGAACAACCTCCATCTGAAGTCTTACCAAGGGAAACCCCAGCGAAACCTATATAAAATAATTAGCACTGTACATCTGAAACACAGACTGGTCTGGAGCATAAATTTAACAAAACCAGGAGCACAAAATGCAACTCATAAAGAAACTTATTTGTACATGCACGTGTACATATGTGTATGTGTGTAATAGACATACACATGCATACACACATACACATATATACATGTATTTGTTATCAAAGAAAATATCCAAGGTAGATAAGGGGTGTGCAATAAATATACATATTATAGAAGATGAAAGAAGTGTCATTGGCTTAATAGGATCAGATGATGCAGAGAAAGGGATGATGGGTAGAACTTAGAGTGCACCCATTCCAGTGACCTCAGATGTCAGCCTAGAATAGATAAAGATAAAAACAGGAAAGTGCGGTTTGGTCGGAGGAATATGTGACAAACTTTTAAAAAAGAAATCAAGGATTTAGCATCTTTCTCCCCCCCCCCCAAAAAGAGTGATGAATTCATCCATCTCCCATATTCACAAAAACAATATTTCTAGATGAATTCACTTCTTGCATGGAAACTTTGTATATTGTGCAAATATCATCTGTTCATATAGATCAGGCATGGGCAAACTTTTTTACCTTGGGGCTACACTGTGGGTCTAACCGAGAGGACATGGCCGGGCATTTGCTGGGTCAGACAGACCTGAGCGGGAGACGGCCTGTGAGAGGGTAGGGCTAAGGAGGGGGTAGGTCGGGGCCCGGACCAGTCTCAGGTTGTCCTCCTGGCATAAGGATGGGGCTGCTTGCCTCATGCTTATGCCAGGAGGAAAATGAGACATGCAGCAACTGCCACAATCCTCATCCCTGATCCTCCTCCCCCTGATCTTCTGGCTGTCCTCTTGGCATTATGCCAGGAGGTGGGTGAGATAGTCAACAGCCAAGATTGCTCCGGAAGACTCTCAGCCACTACGTACCTTCTTCAGGCCATCCTCTCTGCATAAGGATGGGGCTGCTTGCTCCGTCCTTATGCTGGGAGATTAGCAAGACATGCAATGGCTGAGAGCGCTCCAGAGGGCTCTCTGCTGCTGCGTGTCTTCCTCCCCTGTTCTTTCTGATAAGGATGCAGCGGTCCACCATGTCCTTATGCCAAGAGGACAGGTAAAAAGAAAAGGGCCTGAGGTAAGCACCAAGGGGGCCCATTTGGCCCCTGGACCTTAGTTTGCCCATGTCTGATATAGATATTTGAGACATTTGTATTGCTATTGTGGAAAATCTTGTACAAAAATGAAGTAGCAATAAAAGCAAACTTACAGGGATTATTCCATGTGGAGTGTTAAGTATGTTACACAGATCTTCAGTATGTTCATACAAAACATGTGTGTGGGTGAGTAAATTTTCATGTAAGCCTTTGTGTAAACTGTGTTTCAGGTGAAAGTAGGCCTAATACATGACATGGTCAATTTGTGGAAGCTTTTGACTTTTTATAATGAACTTGTGAAATTGATAATGATAGTTTATTGACTGAAATGCCTCAATAGAACAGAATGAGGACACATTTCTGATGTTGCATGAATGGAACGTATGTTACTTGTGAACTAGGAGGAAAGTATTCCAATCATGTAAATATTACATACCAGATTTACTTGAGTCTAATGCTCATCTTTTTTGGCTAAAATACATTTAAATCCTGTACACAGACCCACTGGTATGAAAAGGGCCAGGGGAATCTGGAATCCAGGAGGCCGGATATGGCAGGCAGGGGGGAGTGAAGAGGCTGTTCCCAGTGGCGCATTATATTCAAATAAATACATATAATTAATGAATGCACTGACACTTGGGGCTCCTTTGTTGACTGGCTCCTGCTGCTGCTTCTCTTGGTCCTCCTCCTTAGAACCAAAGATGTGTACCAGATTTTGCCAAAGTCAGAGTAAAATTGTGCTTCCTTGGAAAAGATAACCCTTTCAAATACATACCACTTCATCACATTCATTAAATACTACTGAGCCACCCACTTAAGAAATGGCAACCTACTGTGTTAATCAAATGATGTAGGCTTCAAGTGTAGGATAGAGATATCTTGTGGCTAAAAAAGCATTGCAAAGGATTCTCTATTCAGTTTCTAAGCTGGTTGGCAAGTGACATCTTTTGCAAATTATCCAGATAGAGATGGGCAAAATGATCAATTCTGTCATGTGATGGTATTCATTGTTCTCAGCTTTAAAATGATACGGTTAGGCAATTTGTGAGAGGAGCCAAAATGCTCCCTTGAGAAAAAGCTCCACCATTACCTTTTGCTCATGGAGGAGATAAGATAAGCAGTGTGTTGTGTTCCTTTTTGTCTTATACGCTTTCTGGGGGCCTTCCTTCCTTCCTTCTGTGTGTTTTGTGTGCCATGTGTTACCTCTTCTCCTTCTTTCCCTCCTTCCAACACAGGGAAGGAGAGAGAGAGAGAGAGAGAAAGAGGATCGCTGGAATGACGGCAAAGGGAGAGCCCCCAGATGTTTCCTTCCTTCCTCCTCCTCCTCCTCCTTCGGGTGTACATGGCTGCCATTTATTCTTGCTTGCACATATTTAAGACCTCTTTCTGTGAACATTTGAGTGAACAGTGTTTTGTATATTTCATGTTTCCATTAATGAAAACACAATACATATCACAATCTGCTTCATTTTATTCCCTATTGAGCTATTTCCTTTTTTGTTCATGAAAATCACCGAGGAATGAATGAGCTCCCAGTTAGAGCATCTCACCTGGCATTGATGAGGTACTGAGCAAGGCTGATATTAGCTGGGGTTCCAGTGATGGTAATTTGGCGTTCTGATGAACCTTCTGTGGCATTGGCAATTTTGATCTGTGCTCCAGACATCTGTCTAATTTCATTGATTTTGGTCCCTTGGCGTCCGATTATGCAGCCTATTAGCTAGAAAAAAGGCATGGGGGGATTTCTTAAACAGAGTCCTTTGATGTTACAAATTGTAAACAGTAAATAAAATAGATCTAATCATTTATCTGATGCAGTCATTTCCAGTTTATTTCAGTTTACAACCTGTGGCATTTTATAATAGTTAGGAATTTTATGACATTTTTCTGTACTCTTGACTGATTGATCTTGCCCAGGTTTCACCTTGTGAAAATTCTGTAATTTGTGCAGCTTTATAAAACTATGGTCTAAATCCAATTCTTAGTGCCAGCTAAAGTACAATCCTGATAAGAGTTCCTACATTTTGCTCTGAAACATGCAAAGGCTATACAGCAGAGGAGGAAATTCTCTATTTCAGCTGCAGCCAGCCATGTCTCTAATTTTCTACTGTCCTCTTCCCGTCCTCCCAACAATCCCAATTTGAGAGGACTCTGTGCTAGAGAACTGGAACATAACCATTCCTTTCTTCCAGTGCTTTGCCATTGTTCCTAGCTTAAGACATCCATTCCTTTCTTTCCTTGTATGTTTTCAGAACTATACTTCCCATGTTCTCAGAATGGAGAAAGGACTTCTGCTTCACATTGACCACTGTAGAAGAGTGATGTCTATACATCTGGTCTCCTTAAAAACTCTTTATTCAAGTTGCTTAGAATGGAGCAGAACCTGACATGATTCTTTATGTTAAATCTCACATTAACGTTTTTCATCAACTCCACTATCATGAATGAGTTTTGAATAGTACAAATATTGGTTTGTGACTCTATGCTGACCTACAGACCTGAAAAATATCTCAAGCATGAGAAAAAAGCAGAGAAGAGGAAGAACAAAATTAAAGCAAAGGAAAAAAGTTATGAATGAATAAATAATCCAGGTAAAGTACACACCAAACTAATTACCTTTCAAAAAAAGGTCGGGTGGATCTATTGAATCTTCAAACTATGGGATGTTCATTACAATGTTTTGAACTTATATTTATATTTAGATATTTAGGTAGCACAAATTGTATAAGGAAGATACTCAAACTATTCCCTAGTTAATATTTGATTGACCAATCCCTGTATCAAGTATTGATTATACTTTTCCTTAAGTTTTGTGATACAACAGATCTGTTTAAGTCTTTATTCTGTTTCAGTTATTAAAATAAAAAGGGGGGTTTCTTGGAGCTCTTTTAAAGAAAGGAGAGAATTAAAATAAATAAATAAATGTAAACTATAGGTTTGTGCTTCATAGAATGACTGGAACCGACTGCCATTAGACTTAGCTAGTGCTACATCCTCAAAGATCACTGGAGATCTGGTTATATATTTTCTGGTTATCTTATATTCTTGTTATCTTATTTCTGACTTAGGCCATGCTATTTTGTTTTCCATGCCATTCTGGCCATGAAAGCTAATATTTCATTTCATGCAGGTATGAGGACCACCAAAAAAAAGGCATTATTTTGTTTCATGTAGCAGTAAGTTGGTATCAGTCATGTCCACACAAAAATCCAAATTGAATAGTTCTGATACAAAATTACTCATGGAGAATACTCAGCACATGGCGTACCCATGCTGCATTTGTAGTTGGCTAGTTCCAACTAGCCTGATAGATGTGGGGATGCTTCCTGGAATCACGGATGAGAATCCTAGGAGGTAGTCCCAATACATTCCATACCTGCAAGATCTAGACCTTTGCAGGTATTTTTAACCTGGAATAAAGCTGTATGCACAGGTTTATTCCAGGTTGAAATGAATTAGCCTGGAGTGTAATTTTGAGACCCTAGGCTAACGGGACTCCTATGCCATGTTATGTGACAGTGTATATGGGAGCCTAACAACATTTTGGTTTATTAAACACCACTGCATGTAGCAGAGCAGGCTACAGTATAAAACCAGTAATGTGTTGAGTCTAACAACAACAATAACAACTACTACTCAGAACCTGGAAAGACCATTGACAAATGAAATGAGAAATATTAACTTCTTAATAATTCATGCCAGTCGGCATTCTAGATAGGTACATGGAACTAATACAATAGATTGCTGACAGATCAATAATGATTTTGTTTTGCTTTTAAATCTAAACTGTAGATATTAATACATTCAAACAGAAGACAGTATATTAAGGGGCAAAATGGATTGTCAACTTCACTTCTGTTACTTCATAAGAATATTTTAGAACGTATGTAAAGCTCCTTGATACTTCATTTGGCCACATTTTCCATCAGTAAGCTATGTGTAAAATCTGGGTTTTTCATGGTTTTAACAATATGAAGGTTGTAAAAACAATTCATAAAAAGCACAGCTGCACCAAATATCCTGGACTGAAATGTTCCTTGGATAAGTTAGAATCCTGGATGAGATAACTGGGAAGCACAGACTGTTCTCAGGAGGACATATTTGAGGAACATAAATCTTGGATTTACTTACCTCTAGATTTATAACAACTTTGGCTTGGGATGAATGAATTAATACCCCGTCCCCATCCCCTTCCAGGTGGATGTATTACTATTTAAATGCTAATGAGTCCCCTCACTGGCCGCCCTGAGCCCCCTAAGGGAGATAGGACAGGCTACAAATGAAATTATTATTAAAGTTGGGGGATCTCTGCACTAAAAATTGTGGTAAGACTTTTATGGGTCTTCTTGACCCATGAGCCATGGTGCTGTTGCTCATTTAATAAGCATAATCGTTTAATTAGCACAATCCACTGAATAAATTCAATTTATGTAAGTATTGGTTTACCAAGTCCCAATCAATGGATTTATTTTAGTTTGGGATTAATACCTAGATCTAGATCAAAAATAGTGTTGCAGTGGTTTACTCTCTCTGCGTTACTACTTAAGTGCAGTGCTCATATAAACTGCAGTCTATATCCAATATGATCTAAGCAAAGTTGCATGAGTTGAGAAACTTGTTGAGTGTTCTGAAAGTTCTCCTTGACTCTCATCCTGTGTCACCTTATGTCACCTAGTGCTGAGAGCTATCAGAAGATCCACATTTTCAGTCAGGTGGAGACAAAGATTAAGCTGTACTCCGAACTACCTGGACAAAGTTCTGCTATTGAAGGAATGAAGTTACTTAACATACTCTAGCAATTTCCAGTATTACTTCTGTGCATGCAGTTTTTGCTGCAAAAGCACACTGTATACATTAATTTTCCTCCAGGTCAGCCAATTATATCTGATTTTCAGTGATTTAACACTGCTGCTCTTTATAAATGAAACATATTAGAAATATTTTGGAAATGATCTAATCAGGGGTGAGCAAAATGGCCTGCAGATTGCATATGGCCCTGAGTTGTTTTTATGTCCTCCCCCCTTTTTTTGCATGTTCCCAAAGCATTTTTTCCTAAGAATACCCTGATATTTTATTTTAGATGACACTGAGGGCATTTCCACCATATTAGATCCCCCCATCTCTGAGGCTGAAAAGGTTAAAACTTTTTTTGCAAATATTTACAAAAATGTTTTGTCCTTTCTTCCTTAAAATAGATGTAGTATAGAAGTATGGCCCTTCAAGATTTTCAGGTGGTTAACACAACTGCCTAACCTTCTACACTTGCCCATTCCTGATCTAGCACAAATTCTTCTCCAAAAAGAGGACTATTTTTCTGTCAAATATACCACAGTCCATTAGATTTGGCTAGTAAGGATTTTCTCAACTCAATTACTGTTGAAGGGTTGTGAATAAAATAAAACCAACAGCATTTTTGCCAACAAAGGCTTAAAACTGATGCAATAATTTTCAACTTGTGGAAAGAAATAGTTACATTTTATTTCACGCAGAAGTAACATTTCATTAATATGTTCAATTCTGGATATTGCACTTCAATAAAGATATAGCTAAATTGGAATCACAACACTGATGGGCAGTGAAGATGGTCAAAGGTATAGAAAACAAGTCCTAAGTGGAAAGGTTGAAGAAAACAGGTATGTTTAGCCCAGAGAAGACAAGACTGGGGATGGCATGATAAATCCATCAAATATGAGAAGAAATGTTGCATATATGACAACAAGATCATAATCTCTGTAACTCCATAGGACAAGTTTAGATTTATTGGTCTTAAACTAGGTAAAGGTATTCCCCTGACATTAAGTCTAGTTGTGTCTGACTCTGGGGGTTGGTACTTATCTCCATTTCTAAACCAGAAAGTCAGCGTTGTCCATAGACACCTCCAAGGTCATGTGGCCGGCATGGAGTGCCGTTACCTTCCCGCCGGAGTGATGCCTATTGATCTACTCACATTTGCATGTTTTTGAACTGCTAGGTTGGCAGAAACTGGGGCTAGCAGTTGGAGCTCACCCCGCTCCCTGGCTTTGAACCGCCGACTTTTCGGTCAGCAAGTTCAGAAGCTAAGCGGGTTAACTACTGGAGAGGATATCCCTTCCTTTTTTTACTATTCGAATAAACCTCCCAATAGCAATGTATAGCAATGTAAGTAATGTAAGGATAATGCCTTTTTTTCAATGTCCCGTGCAGTCTGGAAGAATTCCTAATTCCAAGGCAGCTCAATGCACTTACAGATACCTAAAAATGAATTTGATTGAAGAACACAAGCATTACCTGCATTTGTTCTATTTATCGCAGGGGTAAGCAGCTCCTGTGTCCAAGGGAACTTTTGTCTGCTCTTTTGTCTGCCTGATCTGGTCTTGCTGCTGTTGTGTACATCCATGTTGTTCCTGACTTTGGTAACCCTATGACAATGTTTTCTTGGCCAGAGGGTTGCATTCATTATCCTATGAGGCTAGAGAAAGCAACTTGCCCAAGGTCTACTTCCATCCAAAATGCACTTGTCACACTTTTCAACCTCAAATCAGAAATGATTCACTTCAGCTATGGAAAGATAGGCACACAGAGACATAGACACATACACAATGGAAATGTTCTACTTCCATAGGCTATGGCAAGTCTCCATATATATTGCTCTAGAGGAGAACTGCTGCTCCTGGAAGTTTCCAGGACATTGCTTTCTCCTTTTGTCAATTATTTTGATTTATTTATTTTTAGAGGAGCAAAGGAGGAGATGCACCTCTTTCCCATCCTTGATTGTTGTTATAATTAAGGAATCTGTTTATATATGGACACTTTAATTAGAACAATCTCCCCACTTCTGATTTCATTGTTTTCTTTCAAAATTAATTGGATAATCGGTTTGGGAGAATCATTAGCAATTATTCCAGAGATGAGTTATAAAATGTGGATTTAGATATTAAATCAATATGTCTGATAGGTGGGCCACTTTACATTTTTTATTTCTTTGTGTCTAAATTCACTAGAATAATTATAAAAAACTCAATGAGAAACTTCTCCAGTTTGCAATGAATATGGAATTTCCACACATGAAATTTTAAAATAAGCATATTCATTCCCTTTTTCCTTATTTGAAAAAATACGGAGGAATTCCTCATTTTTGTACCAGAGATAGGATTAATATCTAACACATTTTATCCGAAGACCTTGAATCCTAATGAACATCATGTAAATGAAGGTCAAAGTTCCTGTTAATACAGATTCTCACAATATAATAAATTGAACCAAGGAACAAATCCTTTCTTTTGCTTTACTCCCCCTACCATAGATGAAGGTTCACAATTGCCTTGAATTAAATATCAACTCAGCATAAAGATCAAGACTGAACTAGATCAGATCAAGAAAAGTAATTTCCCTTCTCATCCATCCCTTCAGGTACTACATTAAGGAAATCTTCTGGATGGAAAGTGGGACCATTTTCAGAGATCTGAAGACAAATTTCCCAAATGCCATATTACTATAGTCTGATAGCAAAGCCAACTTCTCATTTTCCAGTGTTTTATTTCATTCTGCCAAGTTTAATGCCGATATTTTGACAAACATTTGACATACCACAGCTGCAATTAAACCTTTCCAAAGGTTGTGTGGTCTAGATGTAGACTAATATCTTTATAAGATGACATGGAGAGCATTGAGATACGATACTCACATCATTGGGAATGGTGAGTTCATGAGTACTGGCCGGGGGACTGGCATCCAAACCTGAGCATATGCAAGGGAAAATGGTTATAGTTTGAAGAGAAAAGTACTGTACATTCTCCGGCATTTCACCTCAACAGCAGACCTTGTGATTTGTCAGACTGCATCAGGGCCACAGGGTAAGGAAGGAACACAATTTGGTAAAATAAAAAGGAAAGGACTACTACTACTAATTCTTTGATTCTTAGAAAGATTGAAGAAATTGGCCTGTCTTTGGAAGCACTCTTAACGCTTGCAAATGTGAAAGCTTGCAGATTAGTCAAGAAGAAACTTTTGGATCTTAACTTAGATAATCTGACTTTTGCAGGAAAGACAACTTGTTCCCCTAGCACATCATTAATTCATTGTGAGCATGGAGTTATGGCATCTTATCTTCGGATCTTGATTAATCCCACCCAGAGGAGATATAAAAACATGAAACGTTCTCAGAGAGTTTGTTCTTGTGACTTGATTTCTGTTGAAACATTTGACCATTCTTTGTTTGTATGCCTTAAATTCAATAATATATGGATGAAATACAGGAATTCCATTTTTCCACAGTGTTCTCAGTGGCAAGGGAGTTATAAAATTCTATACCTCCTGAACAGCTTTGACTTATGTTTTTGTGAGACTGTTGCAAATATTATTCTTGAGATTAATATTTTTAATGGTGCTTTTCTTTTTATCTGTGACTTTATCTTGTTATATATGCTTGTGTTGTGATTTTGTTAGTGTATGACAATAAAGGCTGTTGTTGCTGTTGTGACTACTACTACTAACTTATTGCTCATTGTTATTATATTGCAAACCTTGATCTAGTTGGTTAATTCAATAATTGATATTTCTGTACAATAGTAGTATGCTCATTTCAGAACCAAAGAACCATTCCTTGACATATGGTCTACAGTTCCCTTTTAGTGCTCAAAATGCTGTTGTTGATCAATGAAAAAAATATGGCCCATCTGGCTCAGAACTATTACCCATAACTTTGTGGCTCCTTAGGAAACAAATTTGTCCAAGATATGAATGTACTTCACAAAAATTCATCTGGTGAATTTTACTCAACCCTTTTTGGTTGCCCCAGGCAGATAAGCAGGTTCCTACTCAGTCCACAGCTTATTGATTTATTTGAATCTTGGAACAAATCCTAAGCAAGAATTGATTTTTCCTATACTTTTATTTCAGAGGTACATAACTAGAAGGTTGAAGAAGAACTTATGGTGATAACTAACAGCTATCAGCAAACAATGGGTTGAATCCAGATGGAAACACATGAAACTAGGGGTGCGTTTATACTGTGGAATTAATGCAGTTTGACACCATTTTAACTGTCATGACTCGTGGGACTTGTAGTTGTACATGGTCCTTAGCCTTCTCTTCCAAATAATATGGGTGCCTCACCAAACCACAACTCTCATGATTCAACAGCATTAAGTCATGGCAGTTAAAGTAGTGTGAAACTAAATTAATTCTACAGTTTAGATGCATCCTGGACATAAAGGATTAGAGCAGTGGTTCTCAACCTGGGGTCCCCCAGATGTTTTTGGCCTTCAACTCCCAGAACTCCTAACAGTTGGTAAACTGGCTGGGATTTCTGGGCGTTGTAGGCCAAAAACATCTGGGGACCATAGATTGAGAACCACTGGATTAGAGGATCCTTCCAAACTGGGCGCTTTGTGGAGAAGGAGGAATTTTTAAAAATCCGACAGAAAAAACTTTCTGTGAGCAGAAACCTTCTCTCCATGGAAGGTAGTTCTTAAACTGAACCCAACATTTTTTTCAAACAAGTTCGAAAAGTAAATTATAACTGGCAATAAGACTAGATTGGACTAATACAAATAGCAATGCATAATGAGATTAGGGATCTGACAAAGTGACAGTAAATCGAAGATTGTCAGATGTCTTTTCCAGAATCATAGAGCTACAAACATGCCTGAATTTCTTGCAGGACTTAGGTTCCAAAACAGGGACTTCAGGGCTGATGTGTTCTATTAATGTATATAATAACTTCAACAAACAAATAAGCCACTCTTACTTGGCAGGTAACACCATATCAAGTCATACATGGCCAAAATAAAACCTGGGTATTCTTTTTAAGTGAAGGCCAAAATGACTTGAATAGAAGAAAGAAAAGTACTATAAAACCTTCTTATCCTGTCACTGCATGAATGCTTTCGCACAGCCTCTTGTACAATCATTTGCAGAACCGTGCTAGTAGTTATTTTTCTTTCACTTTTAGGAGGATCTTTCGGATCCAACAGAACAACTCCAAGTTATTATAAAAACATGGTCTTGACCCAACATACCCAGAATGCATCTTGACAGGACAGCTATCCTGATGCTGATCTGGCTATTGCTGGGGTTATTATGTGTGAAAAACCATGATTAGAAGAGCAAAGAAAATTGCTATAGAACTATAGAAAACATCCTATAGTTACGGGTTGGTAGAATATTTCTCTCCAGTACTTGACTGCAATGTAGTTGTTTATAGTCAAATTGGAAGCCACAGTGAAAAATACGTACTAAAGTTTAACAGAACTCTTGCTTGAGTTTCTATATTAAGTTTATGTAAATATAATGTCAGACATTTCTGGGAGTGAAACCTGTGGGTTGTGCTATAGAAAAAGCCTGATAATTTGGAAGTGCATTGTGTTGAAACCAGTAAGACCTATTTCCATGTAAACTTGCTTGAGACTAAAATTTGCAGGGATGCAACCTATAAGAATGTGTTATTTGCTTTTCACTCTTTTTAAAATGTTAGATGAAATCTTTCAAGCAAAAAGGAGAATAAAAGCACACTCCTTCTCTATTTCATCAAACTTTTCCATGAGAAGAAAGGAGCCAGAACCCAAAAGGAGAGAGAGAGAGAGAGAGAGAGAGAGAGAGAGAGACTGTTTTTGCAACTATACAAAGTCACAAAAATAATTAACAGCAGGTTGATCTGCAGAAATGTGCAAGGTAAAGCTTTTCAGGAGACTGATTCTGCCCATCAGATTACTATTAGCAGTATTGCAAGAGAGGCCAGCTAAAATACTGTCAGTCCTACTTAAGTTAGGTCTGAACTGCAAATTTGTCAACTTGCACATTTAAACTACAGTTGTTCTACAAACAAGCATTTCAAAATCCAGCTCATAGACATTTTGACATTATGAGATCTGAAGATCTCTAGGTGTTGAATATGAAACTATTTATCTCAGTAAGTCTGCATCTACATGTCCTTGAAGACCTTAGGTGTCCAAATGGTCATCTACTTCAAGAGTGGCCTGAAGCCATTGCTGCCGCTGCCATTTCACCAACCAAAAGCAACTCCCTGACAGAATCTTGTTGGTGACATCACACCTGATGAAATCATAACCAACCATGTGACCTGCAGAAATCACATTGCCAACAAGCCTATGCAAGGGAGCTGTTTCTGGCCAATGACACACTGGTGAGTCTGTTTGACATATGGTCACTGGATCAGGTCAAATCCAGTTTGGTCCAACTATCCACACCTCAAAAACATTGGGATCACCTGCTGTTCTAATCCCTCTGGATCAACAGCTGGACACAGAGTTTTTGCTACAAAATCAATCATACAGCATGTGAATTTCTTGCAGAGCTTGCAAAGTGAGTCAATTTTATTTGGCCCATGGAGATATGGCCTAACTGGCTACAAAGGAATGTCAGGTACATTTATTTAAACAAAATACTCAAAGCTCAGTTTGAACACAATGTTCAATGTTCTCTGAAACTCTTATAAACACATTTGAAAGTACAAACTTAATTTCAAAGTGTACTCAATGTCTTGGAAGTCTGCATACAAAGCACATTAGCCTTGACTAAAGCTGCAAAAGAAATTGTAGGTTAAAGAAGGGCATGAGGGCCCTTCTTTGCCTACTTTGTGGCAAATATGTAGTGTGCAGTTTAAGATGCCTTCTTTTCTGACATCCGGATTTTGTTATGTCAGGACATACCCAGCTCTAATTATCAGTGGGATAGTTGGCTATTTTGCAGATGTAACCATAAAATCCTTACAATATCACACTAGGATAGAGCAGTATTATTACTGTAACATACCTTATGAGGCAGGCTAATATTATTACCATATTTACTCAAGTCTAATGCTCACCTTTTCAGGCTAAATTACATTGCCGAAATTGAGATGTGCATTAAATTCAATGGCATGTTAGAATGCGAACATAAACCCACCTCAGTAACATGGTCCAGAGGAACCTGGAACCCCAGAAGCTGGACGGGGAGGTGGTGAGGTGTTAAGAGGTTGTTCCAGGTGGTGACCCCAACCATGGGGCTCCATGGTACCCAGAAAAGGAAGAGAAGTATCCAGCTAGTGACCCAGTCATTTCTGCCACTTAGTTATAGATATTCCTGGACAGCTCTTGGACACTATGGCCCAAACAGCCCCCCCCCCCCCCCAGCTCAGTCCTGTGCAGACCTCCCCCTTGGTTTTGAAAGCCACATGAATGAGGCAAGTTAGGTATCGCGTGAGACTGCCTAGTTCACCACTCCCAGTCTGACAGAGGGAATGGCTTATCAAATGGCCTCATTCTTGCTGCCTGCCTCCCTGATGTGCACTGTAGGGTGCATTATATTTTGGAGCAAATCCATCTCGTGTATTCTGAATCTTCAAAATTGTGGTGCACACTACATTCGATGGTGCATTATACTCGAGTAAATACAGTATCTTGTTTTTTGGCTGAGAATATGAAAAGGAATCTATAGCATTGTAGCACAGTTTTAATTGCTACTGCAAACCCCAGAATTAGGAAAAAGAGGGTTCTTTCACACTAGCATTAAATGCTAATAAGTGCAATTTCTGTGTGGGTAACAATTGGTGAACAATGAACTTTGAAAATTTTAATTAAGCTTCTCTATCTTTGTTATTCAGATCAACAAAGTATCAGTAAAGAATAAAACCCACATTTCTATTTGTTTAGTACATGCCTCCTCCCTGCATGCAGTGGACAGTCAGCAAGCATCTTTTCTCTTATTCCCATTCCTAACTCTAGAATTATAAAAGTGGGTTTCTTTCTGGGAGAGGCATAATATAAGTAAAAATACATTTTTAGTAAAACTTGACAGATTTTTCTTCCGGCTTTGAGACTGAGTATTGCTGGAGATGAAAGTCCTATTTTAAGTGTTATGAGAAGCACTAATTTTAATTCATCTTCCACCTTATTGGTGAAAAGATGTGCCTAGAAGCAACCTTTTGTTAGCAGATGCAGCTTGCCAGGCAAGGGCAAAAAAGGCACAACAGAAGAAATGTTTGTTAACTGTTAAACCCTCTCTTCTTGCATCTGTTCAATTTTCTTATACTATCTGGTTTGGTAAGAAATTAAGGCACTATTTTTTGGGAACATATTCAATTACAATTAAGCATGAAATATCATGAGAAAAACTATGAAGAATTCATTCTCCATTATATTGATACAAAACACAACTACTGACTGAAAGCATTATTACAGGAGTGCTATCTTGATAACAGAGCATATTTTTTTTAATGGATTCTTTAATCCTATGCAAACACACTGTAGTCTAGATAGAAGCAATTTTTGAGATTGTATGATCTGGGAGGGAAAACGTAGCTAACATATAAAACTGAATGCATGAAATACTTTTTTCACAAGGATCTTACCAGAGCAAAGGATTCAAGAAGCTACATTCTCTCTTTAAACAGAAGATCCTTAAACTTAATCACAAAGTCTTTTAGACATTGCTCTTCACTTTCAAACCCCATGTGCTGTGAGGCAAGAGGGTTGTAGTGAAACACAGTATTTCCACTTGTACTTTCGGGCCCCTTACAAACTGCCCTTATATTCCAGGATCTGATCCCAGATTATTTGTCAGTGGAGACTCATATAATCCAGTTTAAATCAGATACTCTGGGATCAGATCCTGGGATATAGGGCAGTGTAGCAGGGGTCTCAGAAAGAGCTAGTTCCATGAGGTCTGGAGCTCAACCAACTTCTGGATTTCACTGACAAGTCAAATCAGAGCGGCCTCTAAGACGGGCTGAGAACTGAAAACAGGAGCAGTCCAAATGGTGCCTTCTTTCATCAAGCACGTTTCTCTGAAAATGAGGCATTTCAATTCTGAAATTTCATTTTATCACAAACTTTTTCTTTAAAAAAATGAGATGCTCTCTTCAGCAGCTGTTCTTTTCTCCATCTCTGTACACCACTATATCTTAAGTCATGTGCAATATGTTTTACCCACTGAGAGTATAAGTCAAACTATCTTATAAATATTGCCAGAGCAGGCAGTTTGGCAGGTCCAATTTGAGAAATATTTATTAATGCAAAAGTCACCTAAGTATTTCCCTATAGCCTTGGTTTTACCTGATGATTGTCCCATCAGATTTTGAGCTTCTTCGGAGGAATGTAAGGGCAGCTTTTCTCCTGAAGAGCAAAGAAGAAACAGATTTAATGTTTTTTGCCTTCAAGGAGATAAGCAATGTCACTTCATCTAGGAAGCTCAAAATATGATGAACAAAATGGCAGAACACGCATTTTGTGATCGTCCTAATGAAATGAAGATATATTAAATATGTATGCATAGATAAGATATTCAGTAACACCCACAATTCACAGTATCTGCTACCCTAGTTTTCTGCAGAAAATATTTAAACTGTATTTTGCTAGCACTTGAGAGACATTATAATTCTGCTTTAAGTCTTTCTCGTGCTTCAAAAAAGGGTTCATTTACTAGTGTGATGCATCACTTTCAGCATTTCCCATGCAAGAATGAAATGCCCCTTCTAAATATTCATTAGATATGATTTTCACTAAATATTCACTAACCCATGTCTTTGAGTACGTGAAACATCAGAGACCATTACCAAACCCAGGAGAATCAAGTGTGAGAGAATTCACACCACTTTTTCCTGATTTGTGCTACAAATGCCCCCACCTTTAAAGAAAGTGGTGATGGACACACAGAAGTCTTTCGGCAGGCACTATGAATTTGTGACTTGCAAACATATTACCTGTTCTTTGCTTAAAAAAAGCAGGTGAAATTACTCTTGGGCCTATTTTCAACTTGTTCCCCACTGATTCTTGTAACTGCAATTATCGTATATATCCTATTCCCTTTTCATTCAAACAAACCAAGCTTAGAAAGAGAGAGAAATTGCACAGGTAAGAAGAGAAGGAAATCTGTAAAGGGTATTTGGGTACGTACCAGGGAAAGCGGGGGTGGTCTGTCCAAGGGGAGTAAAGGGGGTTTGCTGCATAGCCAACTGGTGGAGCTTGGTCAACTGCTGAGGGGTAGGAGGGACATTAGAACTAAGAAGGTTATTGTTATAGAATACAAGTCACACCAAAAACTAAGAACAAAATTATAACTGAAAAAAAGAAGAAAAGAAAAGAAAACCAGGAAGCCATGTGAAGCCATGGCAAACACAGCTTTAACAGAAGGACTTGGCCTGGGTAAATTCAGAAATGCCCGAATTTGTAGCAGTTGTGCTTGATCAGGGTCTGAAATACAGCAGTCTACTTTGGGGTGTCCTCTTTCCCCCCACATTGAGCTGAAATACAACCATCACTCTGTTTGTTCATAGAAAACGAAAAAAAAAAATTTGGACCAGAGTGAGGGCAAGTGGGTTGGGACACACACCGCTGCATCTTTTTCTAGGTATGGTCTTGGAAATGAAGCTACAAAATGGTAGACAAGGGATGTGGCAATTATGGAGGCCAGGTGACTAATGTTCACTTGGTTAAAATAGGTTTGTATTTCAGACCCTGCTCATCCCTTGTTGTCTTTGGATGTTTTAATGGCCCCTTGTGCTGTTGTCTCTATTGTTACTCAACAGATAAAATAATGGTAAAGCAACCCCACTTCTCAAATTGCACTATGCAACCTTGGGGCTGAAGTGGGGGAATACTGTTAGTCCTTCCATGGTATAGAAACTTTTACGGAAACATAAAAATTAGCCTTAGGAATATACCGCTAAGCCAATGAGGCCCCCCTGCTGGTATAGAAGGCATGGGGCTCTCACTGTTTGAATTTGAGGGGAAAGGATTGAGAAACCCTTGCTCCTGCAGCATGTCTGAGGGAAGGGGTGCAGGGAAGTCTGACATTGGTTTGGCAATAGTCAGGGTGAAGTATTGGAGGCAGAACACCTGGGAGGCTGAAGAAGACAAATAGGGAGGCAAGGGGGAGTTTGAAAAGTAGGACTTTCAATCCGAATAATCAGAGCTGGAAAGCAAAACACCAGAAGCAAATGACATGCAAATAATTTAAGGAAGCTAAAAGATAGAAGAAAGAATCTAGAGCAGTGGTTCTCAACCTTCCTAATGCCACGACCCCTTAATACAGTTCTTCATATTGTGGTGACCCCCAACCGTAAAATGATTTTCATTGCTACTTCGTAACTGTCATTTTGCTACTGTTATGAATCGTAATGTAAATATTTGATATGCAGGATGTATTTTCATTCACTGGACCAAATTTGGCACAAATACTCAATACACCCAAATTTGAATATTTGTGGAGTTGGGGAGGGATGATTTTGTCATTTGGGAGTTTTAGTTGCTGGGACATTCAAAGAGCATTCTGAACCCAGCCCACAATGGATCTGCACCAAACTTGGCACTCTACCTACATGGACAAAATTGAATACTGGTGGGGTTGAAGGGGGCTGTTTTTGAATTCTGGGAATTGTAGTCAACCAACACTAAGAGAGCACTCTATAGCAATCGGGTGATGGAACTAGTAAACTTGCCACACATACCCAACATGCCAAACTTTGAATACTGATAGGGTTTCAAGGGCACTAACTTTAGAGGTTGGGAGTCGTTCACCCTCATCGACAGAGCAATGTGCATCCAACTGATGGATCTGGACCAAACTTGGCACAGATATCCATTATGACCAACTTTGAATACTGGTGGGGTTTGGAGAGGGGAGTGACCCAACATGATGGTAATTGTAGTTCTCCCTGCATCTAGAGAACCCTGTAACCCTTACCAATGATGGATCTGAACCAAACTGGGCACATAGACCAACATGGCCAACTGTGAATCTGGGGGGTTGGGGGTGATTGACCTTGGTATATGGGAGTTGTAGTTCACCCGCATCCAAAGAGCACTTATCCTAGCTGACTACAGATCTGGACCGAACTTGGCACACAGACCCAACATGACCAATTGTGAATACTGGTAGGATTTGTGGAGAATTGCCCCATGATTTTGTGAGTTCTAGTCACCCACATTCTTATGCATTTTCTAATGGAAGCATTAATAAAAAACAAAGGAAATACTGACTTTTTTCTAATAAATAACGTTACAAATTACCTAAGCTGCTTCTGCTGCTGCTCCTCCTCCTGATGCTGCTGGGCCACTCTCAGTCCCGCGTCGTGTGAGCACTTCCCCCCCTGCCTTGAAGGGACTCACTGGCATGAGCCTCCCTCCAGCCTCATGCATTCGCCCTCGCCTGCACATGTGTACCATGCTGCCATGCGCTGAGTACACCTGGTCTCCCCTCCCCACTTGGAGTCTCAGAAACAGCCCTCCCCTTGGCTGAGAGTTCAGCTGAGAGACCAGCTGAGAGGCCGACGAATCACAGCAGGAGGAGGGCTTTTGGTGGGAGGATTTGCCATCTGTTTCCAAAAAGGAAGAGAAGGACAGATGGAGAGATCTTCAGCCTTCTCTGCCAAAGGGGTTCCTAAGACCATCAGAAATATGCCTTTTCTTATGGTCTTTGGTGACCCCTCTGGTACCCCCTCACGACCCGCAGGGGTCCCGATCCCCAGGTTGAGAAACGCTGATCTAGACAAGTTGTAAAATACCATTCACTACCATTTTTGCAAGCAAACATCAGTTAATTTGCAAGTAAATATTACTTTTTCAAAACTCTGCCATATGTTTCTATATATAACCAACTATGTCCTGAAGGCTGATGTTTCATGAAGCCACCGTCCCACATGAATGTACTGAAATGAATGAAAAAAAAACACATTCTTCTTTATTCTACTGTTTTCTGCTGTTTGCTTTGCTTATGTTTGTGTTTCTAGAGTCTGATTTATTGTCTATTACTAGTACTTACTAATTTCAGATGTGACATATAACAAGAATATTATTTTTAATAAAAGAAGCCATTGTGAAAATATCTGCAGTCACATGGTATAGGCTAGACTTATAGTATATCATATGAGAGTGTAATAACAATATTTACCTGACACAAAAAGCATACTTTATCCTATAAAAACATCAAAGGCTTAATTTACAGTGTTGTTAAAAGGTAAGAAATCATTTCCCTTGAACTTGCCTTTCATCCCTTTCAGAAAAGAGACAGAAGAAAGATGTTATTTACCTATAATCAGCATCAGTTGTGTGTGTGTGTTTGGTTCTCTATCCTAACAGTTGTAATCAACTGTTTGGAAATCCACAAGCAACTCAAAAGCTTATTTGCACAGCTTGAAAACAATTACTTAAATTTAACTAGTTTTAAATCTACCGATGTACCTATTTTTATGTGCTGTTCAATTTGCCTCATTTGTGTTCATGTCTTACTTTCTTTTCATTCAGTTTGTTGGAGGAAAGGACCGCTAACTAGCTAAATAGAACTAGTTGTGTGTTATTTTTTATCTCTTTCAAACAATAAAGTATAATGGATTAATCTGTTGGTTGATTAATAGATACTTATTATGAAAAACTCAGAGTGATTAGTTAAATTTAAGTAGTTTCGTTCTAATTCTCCTTACTCTCCCACAAGCCCTAGCCAACAAATCTATTAATTAATAACATTCACTATTCCTGGAGTGATCTTAGAAGGAGGACAATGTCTGATGAATAATTAAACTTGGAATCTATGCAAGAGGCTGAGTTTGAAAAATATGTCTCATTAGCAATGGTATTTTTGAACGAAATACACAGTGAGCATCTTGACTGAATAAGGAAGTAGATGACACAATTCAAAATAGAGAAAAATCACTCTGCATATGCTTGAAGACAGTCAAAGTGTTTCCGATTAAGAATTTTCCATTTGGGACTCACCAAATAATTTTTGTAACTGCTTACATCTGAATACAATGGATAAGTATCGTCTAGCTGGCATTAGCACCCCATTCCTTATTCATATTTTCCATTTCAGGAAACTATTTGCTGTGTTTGAAGGATGCGTGAAGAGCATATGTAGAGATGGAAAGAAGGGAGATGCTGAACTATGTTTTAGGACAACCTCCCCCAATAGCCACCCCAAAATGTGCATGTTATGAAATGCAACTTGAAAAGGGCAAAAAGATTTTAATAAATCAATAAAATATGCACTGGGAAGCAGTGGTGACAACCCACATGCCATTGTAATTCACATGATTTGGGCGGGACAGGAACGGACTAACACATTAAGCAACAGATAAATAATACAGTTCAATAAATCCAGCTATTTTAGCTGTGTTCATCTTAATGTCAGTTAATTAATTTCTAACATTCATCAGAAAAGTATTTTCTCAAACCACTCATTCCAGCCTTTGCTTTTTCACCAAAACCAATTGTGGCCCTCCAGATGTTTTAAGCCAGGGCTTCTTAAACTTTTTTCAAGTATGATAACCCTTTTCTGCCTGAATTCTTTTTACATAAACCCAAGTATACAGGCAGTCTCTGGGTTATGAAAAAAATGGTTTTGTAAGTTTGTTCTAAATTTGAATTTGACAAAAGTCATAACAGGTACATTTTTAAAGTGTAACTCCAGCTAAAAATGTTTTTTTAAAAGTTTTGTAAAGCATAAGGAAGGATTAGCACCCTTGCTCAGAAGATTTCACCTCGTTTTCTGTCTTTGTAACAATTGGATTTTGAATTTATTGTGGAAACAAGAATTGGTGTTAAAGCTTCAGTAAAGACATCTGAATTTCCCTTCCTAGGGCTAGGTTTCCTTTCACTTCCTGTTGTCTCACCCCACATTTGTAACTAGGAAATATATGTAAGTTGGAAGTTTGTAACGTGAGGACTGCCTGTATATAGGTATATATAATAGGTATAAAATGGAATATTACTGATAATAAAGCAGCATTTACAAGGCTGATTTTCCTTTTTGTGGAGATCAGCTGAAGCATTTTCTGCATTTGAGGTTAGACCACAGTTTATGAAGCTGTGATTTTGGCTATCAGTCTCAGCCAGCCTGTAGCCCAGTGAATTTTTTTATTCAGAAGATTAAAATTAATAGTGAAAGAAAATAAGGCTACCATTCTAACTCCTTGATACTTCTAATAAAATGGCTGAAATCCTATATCAGTTATTTAGTTAAGTATACCTAATTTAAGCATACTTAAACAAATAACTTCTCTTGGCCCAGCCCTCCACCAAATCTGATGGAAATGTCATCCAGCCATGCTTAAATCACTAGCAGAATGAACCTACTTCTCACCATGCAGCCGATGTAGGTTGTGGAGGAAGTTATGATCATGGCAACAGTGTCACAGTTGAAAAAGTGTAATAATTTAATACAAATAATTTTATCCCACCACCATCTCCCTGAAGGGACTCAGGGAGGCTTACACATGGCACAAAGTTTCAACAGAACATAAAATAAAACACAATTAAAAATACAGTTGAATAAAACATATAGGCAAAACAACGAATTAAAACTCAATTAAAACTAGTGGAGGTAAGCTACTGTAAACGTGGCCAAGCTGTAAATGATTGGACAGGGAATGGGATAAGTGCAAAACTGTAACCATGGGACGAGGGCATGGGATAAAATGCAAGGCTGCATAACAATTGCCCAGATCAGCTAGGGAGTAGGCATTCTCAAAACCCTTGTTTGAACAGCCAGGTCTTCAGGTCCCCATGGAAGGGAGACAGTGTGGAGGCCTGCCTAATATTCCTGGGGAGGGCGTTCCAAAGCTGTGGGGCCACCACAGAGAAGGCCCTCTCCCTCGTCCCCACCAACCGCGCTTGTAATGGTAGCGGGACTGAGAGGAGGGCCTCCCTGGCAGATTATACAGCCTGTGCCAGTTCATAGGGGGGATGTGGTCTCGAAGATAGGAAGAATTTAACAAATCCAGTGCATTGAGATAGCAACACAGTAAATTTATTTACTCCATTTCTCTCTGTTGGCCTCCAAACTTGTAGTTCCTGTCATTCCACAGTATATTAATATACAGTGACAATATGACTTCACAGGACAATTTTACAATTATTTATTTTATTTATTTATTTACAATATTTATATCCCGCCTTTCTCTACCCCGAGGGGAACTCAAGGCGGCTTACAAACGGCACCTGTGCAGTGCCTTGGGCATAAAACACAGACATGAATAAAATTATTAAAATTAAAGACAGACATAAACAGACATTAGATCTCCCTCAACTTTAACTTTTAGTTGTACTTTTTAATATATTTTTATACATCTTTACTGACATTTGCCTTCCAGTTGCCCGTTGATTAAACTATATAATACATGATCTCTGGCACGTGTTTGCTGCTGCTGTTTTTTTGTTTGATGAAAGAGCAAGTGCTTCCAGGCTTCTAAAAAACTGATTTCCTTAACTCACCTACTAAACAACTTGAGTCACCAGAGTATTTATTAGAAATAAATTGAATGTATTTCTGACTCAATGGATGATAAATAAATCTCAGAATGTAATTTTTTGCTAATTTCATTTTTTGAAAGAGGCAACTAAAATGAAATGGGTTTTTTAATATTTTATTTTTACTTTGTGTTTTAACAGGTTTTGGTATTTTAGGATGATATTTTGATTGTTGAAGTTATTTAGGTTTGTTATATTGATTAATGTGTCTATTTTGATGTATTTTCTGTATGGTTTTCTTTCTGGCAAGTGAATGTTTGACTTACATGTTGGAAGCCGCCCTGAATCCCTTCGGATAGGGTGGTGTACAACTACCCTGTTAATTTTAGAAAATGTTCCTTCAACTGTAAGAAAACCTTTGAAAGCTGCACAGTACATGAAGAGTTTTTAGTTCAGGACACCCTCTGCACAAAAATTCACAAATGCTGTTTTTGTGTGAATGCAGTGTTTTCAAAATAGGAAACAGCATTTTCTGCACCTCCCAAAACTATTTCCTTGCTGGGTTTTCTTGACACTCAAGAAACGTGTTTTAAAAAAAAACCTGAAACATTTTCAACTTCCTATTTCAGCTCTTTGTGAGAGAAATACCTTCACATTTCCACTTTTTAAAAACTGTTGAATGAAATGCAGTGGACCAAAGTGAGGTACAAATTATTGTATTTTTGAACCCAGCTGGTATGCTCATTCCAAATCCATACTCGAATAAAAAACAAAACAATTTATTCATTCAGAAGACTACTGCTATAATAAAATAAGTCTTCTAATTTCTGGTAGGGCCAATGAGATCTCTATGCTTGATTTTCTACCCATCCTTAGGCAGTTCAACAATACCGATCGCTGCGATTGGTTTGTCATTACGGACTGATTACTTTTCTCATGCATTTTTCTGAAGTGATGGAAGATCTCTTTGAATTCTTCCAATGAATGTCTTGGTTAGAGCAGTAGCAGATTGAGGGCAAAGTGCACCTTTTCACCAAATATAGTGTGTCACTGCAATTTGTCCCCACTAAATACAATAGCAACTGGCTCAGACAGCTTTAAAATGAAAATGTAAAAGATTGTGAAGGAGTGTCCTCCTACACGAATCCTTCACATTTCCTTTTAAAGTTGTCTGAGCCATAACCAATAAATGCAATGCCCATGTTCAAAGGAGAGAACAGATCAGGATGACAGAAATTGAGTTCTAGTGGGTGGCATCATAGAATGGAGGATTATGGCCCTACAACTATTGACCATTGGGAGAGAACTTCAGGGGAACGGGAGGGTTTTGAATCCTGTAGACTTTCATCCCTCTGTTCTTTCAGTTCCTACTCCTGGCAAAAACATGCAGATACAGTGTTTCTGGTTCTCGGGCATGTGAAGAGTTTGAAGAGTTCTTTTTAATTACAGTTACTCCTCTGATGCTCCAAAAGTTGTTACCATTATAGTTATGATGTCTTAAAAATTGTTGCCTATCCTGTTTCTCAAATATGACTAAAACTGTCACAGCTTTCCAAAATGTGTGCCATGAAACGTTAGTTTCTTGGCTGCAGTGTGTAGGTGTGCCACATGAATGTAAAGAGAAACCTCTGAATTTTTGTGAAATAAGCAATAAATCATATATTTTAAATATATGTATAAACAAAAGGTTTTCATGAGATATGTTGTGATCCCAAACATTTCATTATTACAGCTCATGTATGTATCTGTATCTCTTATAAGGAGTACATTTAACTTCCAGTTTGCCTGTAAAACTGAATTACTGTGTCGTGAAATGATGTATGTTTAAAAAGTGTGTCACCAGTTATGAAATGTTTGGAAAGCTCTAATCTAAATGCTACGAATTGCCTGTCTGTGGTCACATGCTTCTTCCCTTCACCTTGCTGTTGCCTCAACCACACCTAGGCTTACCAGATAGATCAGGTATGGGCAAACTAAGGCCCAGGGGTGCTTAGCTCAGGCCCTCCTCATTTTCCCTGTCCTCTTGGCATAAGCAGAGGCTGGATGGCCATTTGTCGGGGGTGCTTTGAATGCGATTTCCTGCTTCTTAGCGGGGGGGGGGGGGGGTTGGACTGGATGGCCCATGAGGTCTCTTCCAACTCTACTATTCTATGATTCTAGGATACAGTGGCCCACTGCCTCATTACACAGAAAGGATGGGGGAGGAAGGCACGCAGCAGCTGAGAGCACTGTCCTTATGCCGAGATGACAGCCTGAGGAAAGCACGCAGTAGCTAAGAGCGCTCCAGAGCGCTCTTGGCTGTCGCCTATCTTGCCCTCCTCCCAGCATAATGCCGAGAGGGCAGCTCGGAGATCAGGCATGGAGGATTGCATGTCTCATTTCTCTCCCAGGAAAGCAGCCCTGTCCTTATGCAAGGAGGACAATTTGAGGATGACCCAGGCCCTGCCTTGGCCCCTCCCAGCCTCTCCCCCTCCCAGGCCCATCCTACCCAGGCCCATCCCTTCCCGGCCCTCTCAGCTGGGGCCACAAAGTGGCCCCAAGACAAAAAAGTTTGTCCATGCCTGAGACAGATGCTAGCACTTAAACCACAAGCTATTCCTCCATTTCACACTTCTTACAAGAAATGGGTGCCAATAAATCTATGCAACTTTTGTTTGTGTTGTTTTATGTTTCCCATTATCTTCTGACCCTTTCCTAATGATCTCTGTAATAGGATTTGCTTTGTGGTAGCCAGGTACACATACTCAGCTGAATACAAGGAATGAACTCATCCACAATCATTTCCTTGAATTTGACTGGTTCATTTCTCTGATACTGTTATAAATTCAATGCACCTTTACAAAAACCTAATTCTTAGTTTTCATAGCTAACACTGAATCCAGTGTGCCATCTACATATTCATATAATGCAGTTTAGCTGCATTATGTGGTCAGTGTAGATTCATATAATGCAGTTCAGCTGCATTGAACTGCATTGCATGTGCCTTCACACTGTATTATATGGCAATGTAGATGGGGCTGAGGTGATAGGTATGTATGGCCGAAGGTGGAAATTTGGGAGAGCATGTTGTCCCCTTGGGATGTCAGGCCCCTCTACACCACCATATAATGCATTTTCTGAATCCAGATTATCTGCTTTGAACAAGATTATATAATCTGACTCATAAAATCCAGTCAAAACAGATAATCTGGATTCAGAAACTAGATTATATGACAATATAGATCCAGCTTCAGAATGATGCTTCCCGCTCTTCCCAATCCCCAGTTTTCAAAAACTAAAAAATAATTGTAGTGCCTTCCTTTCTGTTTTAAAAAAGATATTCCAACCTCCTGCACATTCCTAAAACTGTTAATCCCAATTCTACCTCAAATATATTCCAGTGGCTACTAGGTAGCATAGTGGGCATTTTAGTAAATGAATATGCAAATTTGGTAGATTTATCTTAAAGCAATTTCTGCCTCCATTCCCTTGTGTATGTAGACTCACCCCCAAGCCTTTCTCCCTATGGAGAAGTATGATATAACCTAAACACAGATTTACTACAGGTTTGACTTTATAAATAAGACAGATTGTTCTAAACACATGGGGGCTTTGCCAAATAACATTACAAGACTACGTTCAAGGAGTTTAGACTTCCATTCAGAGATGCTAACGCACGAAAGCAACAATGCATGAAACAAATATATTCTATAGTACAAATGCCAGAATAGTAATGATCACCTTCTTAACAAATGTTTCTATATCTTTGAAGTTTGGGCGGAAGGTTTCAGCATCACCAGGCATTCATGCTTCTTTTGCATTATGGCTCAGGGTTTGTACTGTATAATGGACTATCTGATCGGATTAATCTCAGCAAGCAATGTCTGAGACAAAGTGTAAAAAGTATGAATATGTTTATATCATAAAACATGCCAGCTTAGGTCTAAATTAGAGTGGTATATCTGATTATTAGCCAGTTATGAGGAAGGAGGGGAAAGCTTTTTTATTACTACTATCTGAGACACAAAATGCAGAGGCAGATTGATAGATAAAGATAAGCATAGCAAAAGGGATAGCACAGAATAATTCAAATAATTTGACAACAGGCCAAGTCCTCAATAGAAATATAGTTGAATGCTAATAGGTTAAAGGCTATTACCAGTACTACACACAGCCAATTACTTTGAGAAAAACTGTATTAATATTAATGTCTAATATTAATATTAGTCATATTTGAGAGTAGCATGCAGGTGGCATACAAAAGCAAACTTCTTATGCGAACAAAGAAGGCAGAACTCACATCTGGGTGTGGAATAGCGTATTGTCCCTGAATTGTATAGGCCTGCAAAAGAAGAACAAGAAGAAGTGTAAGATTTTTACATTAGTGTCCAATAACTGTTTACACCAAAGTTCAATGAATGGAATTGATTTCATATGGCTTACTTAGATCTTTTCTGCACTAATGCCACTAATGATTTATTTTACACCATTATCTCAAGATAATCCATTCTTTTAGATTGTTTCAAGCACTATACAGTATCATCTACAACACTGTAACATGTAGGTGCCTAAGAAAACATTCCATAAAATTGATACCATAACAGTTCTTTTGTAGTTTCTAGTTATCAAACAAATGTGCAAAAATTTAATACTTTGTACAAAACCCAATACCCATGTGCCCACTCCTTTCTGGTGACCATTACACAGTAAGAAAAATAATTCAGAACATTTTTTTTCTAAGACATCCTACCTGCCACAAAAAAACTAGGGACATTCCACACTATAAAACTATAATACTGTAATTCTACTTTATTTTCCATGGCTGCATCCTATGGAATCCCAGGATTGGCAGTTTGGTCAGGGCCATTATACCTCTTTGGGTGCACATCTTATAAATCTACAAATGCCAGGATGGAGTAGGATGAGGTCATGGCATTGACAGTGTTATTCATCAAGTGCCATAATTGTGTAGGCCTAAGACATGTTGAATCCAAATATGCTATTGAGTATGGTTGGCACACCACACAATACAGTATATAGATTTGGTATACATTTCAGCTCTATTCTAAGAAGCACGTCTGGAGGACAAATTAATGTCTTCCCAATACATTAATTTGAAGTATTTGTAGGTTATTATCAGCAGGGCTGCTTCTAGCACCTGAGATTTCATATAATGCCTTATATGAAAACTACCTCCCTCTGGAAAAAACAGTTCTAATCATGCCTGTGCCATCAATTATTGGAGATTATAAGATAATGTCATAAATACAGGCTGTCCCCAAATTATGGACAAAATAGGTTATGTAGGTTTGCTTGTAAGTTGCATTTGTATGTAAGCCAAAACATTTTTAAAGTGTAGCTCCAACTATCTATCTATCTATCTATCTATCTATCTATCTATCTATCTATCTATCTATCTATCTATCTATCTATCTATCTATCTAATGTATATAGCTTTGGATAGCTTAGAGAAGGGTTAACACCCCTGTGGTGTTTGTTTTGCTGTCCGTTCAGAAGCTTTCACCCCATTTTCTGTCCTTTTGAAAATTAGATTTTGAAAAATTGTATGTTGTGGAAACAATGATTGGTGGTATAGCTTCAGTGGAGACTCCTTTTCCCCATGATAACTCTTTCAGGAATGAATTTCCCTTCCTAGAGGTCGATTTCTCTCACATCTTGTTGTTTCATCCCCATTTGTAACCATGAGTCATTTGTAAGTCGGATGTTTGTAACTCGGGACTGCCTGGAGTTCCACTGATGTGTTTCAAATATATTGTAGGTTTGATGGAGTAATATAAATCTTAAGATCTCGGTGCAAATATTCTTCTGAGTAGAATGTGGAGCAAGATATTTGTATGCCTGATGGACTTGCCTCTGACTTCAACTATGTTCTAAGAATACTATTTTGCACAGGTTCCTATGTGTGTTCCATACCTGGCATTATTTTGGGATACATACGGGCCTCAAGTAAAGAAACTGCACACACTTACATAAACATACAGAGGCTTGTGTAATGACTAGGAGCACCTTCCCATATTCATCTCTATCCACCTCTTTAGAATAGTTAGACAAGAGCATAAGTACTGAAGATCTAGTTGTTGTTTTTTTTGTGTGTGTCAGGAGCAACCGGAGTTGCTTCTGGAGTGAGAGAATTGGCCATCTGCAAGGACATTGCCCAAGGGACGCCCGGATGTTTTTGATGTTTTACCATCCTTGTGGAAGGCTTCTCTCATGTCCCCGCATGGAGCTGGAGCTGATAGAGGGAGCTCATCCGCATTCTCCCCGGGTGGGATTCGAACCTGGCAGCTTTCAGGTCAGCAACCCAACCTTCAAGTCACGAGGCTTTTATCCCCTAGGCCACCGGAGGTTCAAAGATCTAGTGAACCAAACATAGAAGTGACCTGTATCTACTCCATCTCTCTCAATAATTAGTGATTCATCAAACTAGATGCAACACACCTGCCATGGAATCACGGCCTATCAGATGCCTGATCATCCATTTGTTTGGCAGCCCTAAGATGGTATCAAAAATTGGGTTACTTCAGTTCTGGCAGGTTGCCATACATAGTTTTGGACTGAATTTGGCTTAATGAAAAAAAACTGGTAGTTAGGTTGTAGTCAATTATAACAATATGCACTAAAGAGCTTCATTGACCAGGAGACTCCGGATCAGCTCCATGGTGGGCAAACACTATACAGAGCTGATCCAGGGTAATGCTTAGCAAGGGCACCTTAACATGGCCTTGACCCATGTTAAACGAAGTAGCCCATTATTTAGGGCATCCCTTTAGGCTCATGTAAACAGTTGGACTAGCTGAGAGATGGAACTGGATGCAAATGTTTACACTAATATCCCATATATCTGGGGCTTGAATGGCCTGAGAATGAGGTATGGCATTCATTGTCCATTCCCAATTTCAGTGTTCGGTGTGAGATAGGCTCTGCCGCCTGGCTATTGTCTGCAGTGATGTGATGTCACCTGGGGAGACAGGGCAATTGGAGAATAAAAGGAAGGAGAGGAGAGGGCAATTCCTCTTTTCCTCTTTCACCTATCTCATCACCCTGCCACCCCAGCTGAAATTATTGCACGTGACAGTCAGCTGGCGGAATCCATGTTATGCTCAGAGAACACCACAGCAAGGACAACTGAAGGGGACAGTAAGGAGGGCTGTCTGGTAGCATTAAACCAAGTTTGACAACACTGGGTGTTCGGGACTCCTTTCCTCCTCTGTAGGGGCTGGGGGGGGGGGCACTGTGAGAACCATCCTGGGATCAATCCAGCACATGCCATGCCAGCTTGGACCAGGACAAGGGGTCAGTGTAGCTCTGCCCTTAGAAATCTTAAGGCTGTAACAATTTAAAATAATCATACTACCTCATCAGACGGGCTATTTGTCCCATCCTACACTGCTTGTTCTCCTTCAGGACGAAGCCCATTACAGGACACATGCATACTTCTGGCTGGACTCTATCTAGAAAGGGGAGAGCAAGCAGCCTGGCAGCAACATGGGATCCTTCCCATGTTGCCTTACCAAGAATGGCAGGAAGCCAGGCGGCAACGCTTCTCCCCATGTGCTGGGGGTCAAAGTAAGCCATGTGATGTGGGTCATGGAGCAACAAGTTCTCCATGCCCCCACCTAAAGCCCATAAATTCACCATGATGTGTGAGAAATCTACGGGTCTTTGTAATGAGGTCCTTGATCATAGGATAAATAATTGTGATTTTTGCAGTTTCTATCTTATACTAAAGACCTATGTTGTCCTAAATGAATGCAGTTGACCTTATAGGAACACAGCAGCATTCACTCTAGATTTTGGAAGATATGGTGCTCATAAATCACCAAATATTTGATTTTTTTTCGTGTCAGGAGCAACTTGAGTCGCTTCTGGGGTGAGAGAATTGGTCGTCTGCAAGGACGTTACCCAGGGGACGCCCGGATGTTTTGATGTTTTTACCATCCTTGTGGGAGGCTTCTCTCATGTCCCCACATGGAGCTGGAGCTGATAGAGGGAGCTCATCCACTCTCTCCCTGGGTGGGATTCGAACCTGGCAGCTTTCAGGTCAGCAACCCAAACTTCAAGTCATGAAGCTTTAGTCCACTACGCTATCGGGGGCTCCACCAAATATTTGATAAAGGTTCCGGTACCATATTCCTAAAATAGAAATTAGGCCTGTATTTTTTTTTAAAAAAAATACTGTGGGCTTACTTCTACAGTCTGGAGCAAATATCAGGGAGAGACATGTTTTGCTGGTTTCCTTAATTATATTGCCTCATTTACTTCCACGGATGGCATTGGTCGAGATAAGGAAGAACTCTGACTTGGGAGAGGCCCAAGTACACTAAAATTCTACTTTAGGAAATATCCAGTACTAGGAATTAGATTGTTTGGTGTAAAAATGGTGGGTGCTTGGCGTACGCACAGTTGATTACAGAATTCCTATGGAGTACACCAGGAAGCGCCCTGAACAAAGATGGACCCTGCCAAGACATCTGGAACCCAAAGATATGATCCCAGCTGGACCATGCTGGTCTTTGTGACATTATACAAGTCATTAAGATTTATTCAACTTCACAGAGACTTGTGAAAGGAATTGTTATTTTGGTTATTCTGGTTATAAGGAAACATTGGACATGAAAAGAGTTCCTTTCTAAAGATCAGCTCCTGGGGTAAGTATCCCAAGGACTAGGCTCCAAATTGGACACTTAACATGACATCTAATACTGAAAAAGGAAACTCCCATGTACTTCCTAAAGTCCACTAAATAAGGACTGTCTGACCTGATCCAATGTGCCATGTGAGAACAACACAACAACAAATCCCTAATTTGCATCAGTTTATTCCAGCCAGAATATCATTCTTGCCTTAAGATTCTACTGTACTTATTTGCGCTGAGGGCTTTGGAGGGCTATATACTTGTTTGGCCTTTGCACTGAAAATAAAAATCCCAATTTTATATTCACAGGGGCAATTATTTATCTTCTACTCATTTGGTTAACAATTATGCAATACTGTCATATTTATAACATGACATATATTACATGAGTCTGTTCCTCCTTGTCAGGAAGAAAGAACACAATGAGCTAGATTCTCTTTGCTCAGGTAAAAAATATCATTCTCTTTATTGCAGGCACTGTCCTGTCTTATACTAGAGATTTCTCAATGATAATTTTAAATCTTTTTCTTATAATGAAAATAATTATGAAATGAATAATTCACATAGTAGTAACCATTCTAAACAAATATGACTTTCTGCCCAAAAGACTTCCTCCATACATTCAAGTGAGTAGTAACACAGTTCCAATATAAATGGGATAAAAATGGACAGCCACTTGTAAAGGGAGAGTAAGAACTACAAAGGGAAATGGTTGTTTATTTGAAACATAGTGTTGGCTTGAAACATCAGAGCATCTGGAACAGAGCAAATCCTCCAGTTAGAAGAGAACTGAGCAGCATTTACAACCAAAGTAGGAATGCTTTCCTTTCTACAACATCTCTATACTCTTTGCCATTTTAAATAATGTTGAAATCCCTTATCCCAACACTTCCTAAATTTGATAATGGTACATAATTCTTGTTTACAATTTATCCCACCAATTCTAGTCCCATGTGTTGTCGAAGGCTTTCATGGCCGGAATCATTGGGTTGTTGTGAGTTTTCCAAGCTGTATGACTATGTTTCAGAAGCATTCTCTCCTGATGTTTTGCTCACATCTATGGCAGGCATCCTCAGAGGTTGAAGGGACCCTTTTGAGGGGTTGCCTTTGAAGACTGTTCGGAAGCTGCAACTGGTCCAAAGGGGGAGCAGCCAGACTACTCACCGGAGCTGCATACAAGCAGCATACAACCCCCCTGTTGTGCCAGCTCCACTGGCTGCCAGTTCACTACTGAGCACTATTCAAAGTGCTGGCTTTAGCCTACAAAGCCCTAAATGATTCTGGCCCAGTTTACCTGTCTGAATGTATCTCCCTCTATGAACCATCTCGGAGTCTAAGATCATCTGGGGAGACTCTGCTCTCTGTCCCGCCTTCTTCGCAGGTGCGATTGCCGGGGACGAGAGACAGGGCCTTCTTGATGGTGGCCCCTCGGCTATGGAACTCCCTCCCTAGGGAGATTAGATCAGCCCCCTCCCCCCTGATGTTCCGCAAAAAAAGTGAAGACATGGATCTTTGACCAAGCCTTTGGAAATCTGGTGCAGTAATAGATATGAAGATATGAAGATACGGAATAGACCAATGGAATGGCCTGGACTACACCTATGGATCACGTGATTTACTCTGTTGCTCAAAGTCAAATGTTAATAGTTTTATTTTATTTTAATGTTTTAAATTGTTGTTTTTAAAGGCATTGAATTGTTGCCATGTTGTGAAGCCGCCTTGAGTCCCCTGCAGGGTAGAGAAAGGTGGGGTAAAAGTACCGTAAATAAATAAATAAATAAATCCAAGCGCTGAAGATAATTTTGTGGCAAATCAATGGGAGAACAAGGGGGTGATGTCAAATATAATTTAGTCAATACAATACAAGTGGGGACCCAGCAGACAGCCTGAAGCCTTGGACAGTTGTGCCAATCAATGCATTATTTAATACATTTATGTGGCATACAGGATCTCATATCAGAGATAAAGCTGATACTTTCATGAAGTTTTATCACATTCCCCAGCTGCAACGTACAGCGGTTTTTATATTTATTTGTATTTGTCTTTTCTCCCAAAACTGAGATTCAAAGTGGCTCACAATGTAAAAGAACAATACAATTAAAACAAACAAATAAGCAAACATTAAAACTGAATTACAGTAGACCCTTCATATTCACTGGGCTTGGGGTCACTGTACGCCTACACAAGTGGAAAACCTTAATTTTTAAAAACACATTTTTTACCTGAGAGATCACCTCTTCAGGAAGCTTTAGATCAGTGATCCTCAACCTGGGGTCCCCAGATGTTTTTGGCTTACAACTTCCAGAAATCCCAGCCAGTTTACCAGCTGTTAGGATTTCTGGGAATTGATGGCCAAAAACATCTGGAGACCCCAGACTGACAACCACTGCTTTAGATTGTCCAGAATGACTCTATGGTCAACTTTTGCTATGTAGGAGGATGTACAAACATCAGGAGAAATTGACTGCTATGAGTTTTCTGGGCTGTACAGCCATGTTCCATAAGCATTCTCTCCTGATGTTTTGCCCACATCTATGGCAGGCATCTTCAGAGGTTGTGAGGTCTGATGGAAACTAGGGAAGTGGGGTTTATATATCCGTGGAATAGTCCAGGGAGGAAGAAATAACTCTTGTCTGCTTGAGGAAAGCGTGAATGTTGCAGCTGGCCACCTTTCACACTTTCTTCAAGCAGACAAGAGTTCTTTCTCCCACTCTGGACATTTTACACATATATAAACCCCACTTGCCTTGTTTCCAACAGACCTCACAACCCCTGAGGATGCCTGTCATAGATGTGGGTGAAATGTTAAGAGAGACTGTTTCTGGAACATGGCCATACAGCCCAGAAAACTCATAGCAACCCAGTGATTCTGGCCATGAAAGCCTTTGACAACACATCAGGAGAAATGTTCTCTCTTGGTCTTCCAGTGTGACTCTATGTCCATCTTCTGGCAAAGTTGACCATAGAGTTGTGCTGGAAGATCCATATATCTTTAGAGAGAGCAAATTAATCATATGTGCAAATGCGGAAGTCTGACTTTGAACTATTTATAATATTTAAAACAAAAAAGGAGAATACAGATAACAACAGCAGCTGAAAATTATGGGCTCAAGCAAATTATATTTGTTGTAATAGCTTTCTTTTTATCTTACAAACAAGGGAAGGCATTTGCGCTATGTGTATATTGAGGTATGTTTCCTCAGATGACAAAAATTATTTCAAAAGTTATAAACATTTCTAGAAACATGATAAAAATTGCAGAAATCATGTTAATCTTGCATTGCCTTCTGAAGTTGATTTTGGCTCTGATTTTACTTTCAGTGGTTGCCAAATTGCCATATTAAATATATTTTTCTTCATTTGTTAAGACTTAAATGTTTATTTCATTCTGATTTTTATCAATAGTCCTCTCAGTAGTCTTGGCAAATGGGACAATAATTGGTGCGAGCAGCAGTCGTAACAGTTAAAAGCTTGGAAGTTACAAATAAATGCTTTCTTGAAATTGGTTCTTCCCCCAATTATTACCTGTAAGTACGCTATGTTACAATCAAAACTTAACAAGGGATTATTTCGTTCTTTAGGTAATACACTTTTAGACATTTTAAAATAGTTACAGGGATTTCCCTAAATGGCGGAAGGGCAATAGCCCGTGATTCAAAGGCTGGCTCATGCTCTTGCTCATGCTGTTAACCTTATGCTCTGTTGCAGTTGCAGAGGTGGCAAAAACATGACAAATAGAAGGCAAATGTGTCTTCTTGCGCAGGACATTGACTTGTAACATTCAAATGTGTGTGTTTTTTTTAAATGAACTAGAATCATCTATTTTAGTTGCTTTTGAGAAACAGGAAAGCAAAGATTTATTTTTAGAATTTTATAGAATTGATGGTGGTCAACTCTTTTGATTCAGACCTTGGAACTATAACTAATTCGTTTTAAAATAATTTATCAAGTTCTGCTGAAAACAAGCAATACACTTTTCCTTCAGAATGGTCCATACCATTAGGATCTCTAATTTCCTCCTTCCCATGACAACACATTTGTTAAAGGAATAAGAATTTTATTAACATAGGTTTTTTTGGTCTTACTCTTCCCTTTTGAAAAGCAAAACCTGGACCCAAAGCTCTTTCACCAGGTTTCTCCTTAAGAAAAAAAACCCACATTAATATTTTTTTTCCAGAGGGATAAACAGTTTTTAAGGTCCTAAAGAGATTTTCTTCTCCAAAAAATTAATCTTAATAATCTATATTATTTAAAGCAGAGGTAATAAATGTGTAAAATATGCAGTATTTCAAACAACCTTGGGTTTGTGTCATGTGTTGCCTTTCTTAATTATTGGCTGGCACGTTGTAAATGACTTTAACATGCATACTCTTGCTTACACATGTGCACGTACTCTTTTGGTCATGTTGTAATGTTCATGTTCAGTTGAAGAAATCAGAGCTAAACATGTAGTGCCACCATGCATTGCAATGTGTTGAGCATTATATATGCAGATTGTATTACACATTGCAATCATGCATTTGTTTGCACCCTCAGTGTTGCAAATCACTCATAGACAATAATTGTGAGTGTTTGTTAGGGCCAAACTACATAGTATGTGAAAATTTCTGGTCTGCAACGTCAACCTAATTGCCAAGAAAATCCTACAAGGGATTTGCTTTAGAGCAATGGTTTTCAACCTGTGGGTCCCCAGATGTTTTGGCCTTCAACCCCCAGAAATCCTAACAGCTGGTAAAGTGGCTGGCATTTCTGGGAGTTGTAGGCCAAAACACCTAGGGACCTACAGGTTGAGAACCCCTGCTTTAGAGTCTCCATAAACCAGAAATGTCTTGAAAACACACAGCAACAATGTATGAGGGGAAAAATAATTTTTAATAAGGTGAATCACTCTTTCTTCCATCATGGCCATATCCAGTCCAACCCAAAAACAGGCCCCTTCAAGGCTATTTTTTTTAGGAAGGAATACCAACATAATGGAGTTATGGACCATGACATTCAGTGGTTGAGTATAACATCAGTTCTCAACTTTTATTTCACCTACCAGATCTCCTTTCTGTATTATAGAACTAAATTTCTACCAAAACTCTGGAATGTTAAAGTTTCACTTGGGTGCTAATATCCTATGTTTTTCAGAAAATGAGATTAGATCTGATTAATGATGTTATTAAAATAAAAATTATTGTGACTAATGGCTAAGACATAAATACATACTTGTATGAACAGTAAATTGATATATATATCAATTTTGTTGAGTGCCCTCAAGTCACTTCCAACTTATGGTGACGAGGGGGAAAATTGTTATAACAAGACCACCATTTTTAGCTATGATCAATGGCTTTCAATGACTTAGCTAAGTGGAGGAGTTGCCTGCACCAAGCGTTTAGCAATGCAGGATAATAAAAAGAGAAAGAGCTTTGAGTCCATTTGCTTTGGCCCAACATGAATGGGATGATACCATGCAAGTGAAAAGGCGAGAAAACCTGAGAGCACTAACGGGCAGTGGCTGGTGCTGCAGTAAAAGGCTGAGGTTGGCAGTGGAGGCCGCAAGCGGGTCGGCTCTTACCTGACCACCTGCAAAAATGACAGGGGTGGAGGCGGGCTTTGGGCGGTAGGGAATGGTGGCACCTTTTGGTGGGGACTAGGAAAAGGGACAAGGAGAGGGAGAGAGAACATTAGACCACATTTCCTGAAACATTAACAAAAAGACACAGAGAAAGGATTAGAGAGCAACGGAAATATCAATGGTAGCAATGAATCTACAATGGCTTTCATTTCTAGAGAAGAAATGCGAGAAGTAAAATAATAACTAAGCATACAACAAGGACTCCACAATTAATGATACTTAGTATTTGATTAGTACTATAGTTTTAAAGCACTCACATGGCCCCCCTCAATGAACTTTGCAAAAGCCTGTTACCAGACTAAGAACCTCATCACATTGACCAAATCAAGCATCCTAGGATGTTTCCATGCTGCTTCGGAGTCGGAGCCCCATGTCTGCCATCATGCAACATCGTGTGACTTCTGTCATAGACCCTACCCCCAATTGGGGTGGAAGCATCCTTGAATGCTCCCCTTCAAACACAAGAGCCTTCACATATTGTGCTGGTTTGAGTGATGCTTCCCCTGTATGATGGGGGAAGCATTCCCGCATGTTGTCTCATGCGTCTGCCATTTCGCCACGCTTGCTCGTGAAATGGCACCGGTTTCCACCCTGTGATAAGATCATAAATGTCTTTTATTTGAAATGCTAGGAATCGGGAAAACTTTGGAATTCAGTTTTTTTGATTGTGGAATATCTATATTTGCATATATGTAGATAAGGAGATATCTTGTAGGTAGAACTCAAATTTAAACAGGAAATGTAGCTTATGCATGTAGAATAAATTTATACAATATTTTTAACAATTTTGTGCATGAACAAAGTTTGTACACATTGAACCTTCAGAAAGCAAAGATGCCACTATCGTAGTCACCTATGTGGACAATTTTGGGGTTTGAAGTACAGTCCAACCCCTTTACTCATGAGGCTAGTACCTGCAGTTTCATCTACCCACATCTGACAAAATGTGTGTGGTCCATAGATTTCCATGGTATGCTTTTGCCGGAGAAGATAACAAACAAATTCTTCCCACAAGATTTGAGGGTAACTTCCAGAAGAAGTTGTTCATTTCAATAAGGTTCACAGTTATCTTTAGTTTTTTTTTCCATAGTAAGTTTAGGAACATATTCTCTGCAAGAACAGGAGTCATATTGTATATTGGATTTTCAAATAAGGGATGTTCAACCTGTATGGTCTCATCAGTTTTACCACCAAACTGTGGTAATGTCATTTAACTAATTCAAAATTGGCCAGTGCCTTCTGGTGTACAGCTAACATTCTCAGTTGTTACACAACCTGTTCTCTCAATTTTGTGTAAAATTAATGTAAAATTAGTTTTCAAATGTAAACACGTAAAATTAGTCTTCAAAGCTTTTTTCAGCTTCAGGTGGACATATCAAGTTGATGATGCTTAGGGATGGGTCCCAAATACAAAGAAAAGGGAGAAATAAGCAAATGCACACATTTCTATAATTATATTTGTTGGGATGATTCCATTCACCATCATCATCACACCTGAACACTGAGTCATTGCCTAACATTACTTGTTAATTTAAATTAATTAATTAATCAAAAGCCAGGTGCCTCACTGCAAATCTTTTCTGCAATAAGTGATGTGTCTTCCTCAGATAACTCTTTATTGGTGGAACCAAGAATATTCGTGAGGTTTGGAAATGTCTTATAGTTTCAATTTGGTAGGTGATGATACCACAAATTCCAACTTTTTCATCATGGATTTGATCTTGTCCTCAACTTGAAAATCTAACCTTTTTACTTGAAGAATTTAGGATGATATCACATTAAAGCACAGGTCCCCATTTGCCTATTGCACCATTTGCTCCTGCAGAATTTTTACCACTTTCTTACTTCTTTGGAGTGCTGCTTCTTAATTTTGAAAATAAGCTCTCTGTGGTATGCTCTTTACGTTTAGTATCAAGACATCTTCGCAATTTTGATGGCTAAATAACACAAACTGGGATGGTTGCTTGTCTTCTGGGTCTGTGCATGTGAAGCTAATCCCCAAGTATTCCTTGCTATAAAATCAGCACTTTTAAAAATTCCTGGAAGAAGCATCATTTCCCTTTGAACACTCATCAACATCATAAGTACTTGTATGTTTCAAATTCAGCCAGTAATCCATCCTGAGACGCAGTCAAAATGTAATGATAACATAGAAAATTTACTTTACCTGAAAACAACTAAACAGAAGAAATGCATTCATTTTCAGTAATCCACAGTTATCATTCCAAAGTCCACCTGAACACTTGCTCATACTTGTTGGGGCAGTTAAAAATCAGTTAGACTGTGTGTGTTAACTGAAAATACAAAACACGAAGCTGATTGGTTGGGCTGATAACTGAGTCTGGGATTTTTGGCAACAGTTACAGATGGCTTTCTGTGCAGGAGCTTAGCAAGAGTTTTGCTCCTGGGCTGCTGGACATTTTACATGGACAATTTTAGGACCATTTGAATCTCTCTAAAAGGGCATTGTGTGAGTCAATGCACACTCTTGTAATGACTGTATATATGTTGCTCTGCATTTTGAATAGTAAACTTCTTGTTCTTTATTGATGATCTGTGTGGCATATCTTTTCCCTGGCAAGACAGTGTGTGGCCTGATCAAACGTGAACTACGCGTGATTTTCATTCTGCCACAATACTGACTAACTCTTTTTTCTCATGAACACAATCTTCCTTTTGTACATGAATTTTCTTTGAGAACTTTCTTGACACAGCTACAGAATTCTGGGAAGCAATACATATTCCAAAAATGTGATGGCAAAACGCGGATGATACTAGAGTTCAATACAGCTTCTGTCTATATTCACAACAGCACGAACAATCATGTTCACCCCCTTGCCTCTCAGCACCATTCTCTTGCATGTTCTCACCATCTGCAGAAACAGCAAGACTTAGTAGGGTTTTTTTTGTTGTTTTAACTTTTAAATGGTTTGAGATATTTTAAGAAAATTTCATACAAGCGCCATCACCAGCAAAAAAAACCCTCCAGGATGACTGTCTGTTCACCTATCGGTCTATTTTCTTCCTTCAAGCTTTCAATATCCTTTGAGAATATTGCGGCACATGGGGGTTTGCAGACCACAGGATAAGAACTGTTGGTCTAAACAACATCCTACCTGAAAAATTCCTTAAACCTTCAGACTCAAGGTAGTAAAGCCATAGTAAAAAAAAACAAAAAACCCCGCAACAATACAGTAGAGTCTCACTTATCCAACATAAACGGGCCGGCAGAATGTTGGATAAGCGAATATGTTGGATAATAAGGAGGGATTAAGGATAAGCCTATTAAACATCAAATTAAGTTATGATTTCACAAATTAAGGACCAAAACATCATGTTAGACAACAAATTTGGAAGAAAAAGTAGTTCAATACACAGTAATTCTATGTAGAAATTACTGGATTTATGAATTTAGCACCAAAATATCACGATATATTGAAAGCATTGACTACAAAAATGCGTTGGATAATCCAGAACGTTGGATAAGCGAGTGTTGGATAAGTGAGACTCTACTGTATATTGGTTGTTTTATTACCAGAACAACCTAACGTTGGCTTCAAAATAATTTATGCACTATTCCTTCAATATCCTTCTTCTAAATATCAGCCAAATCCCAAACAGCGCATTATCCCCATTCTCAATGCTAATTCTTGTTTCTAGTTTACACACAAGCTTGTCCATACACATAGGTCATAGCAAAATCACCCAAACCTTTTCAAAAGGTTTTTTTGTTTGTTTGTTTGATTAAACCGAACCACAGTATTTTCTCTGAAAGCATACAAAAGCGATAAATGGATTATGGAGAAGTCTGATGTTTGAAATATCTTTTAGATCTGAAGAAGGTGCACTACAGGAAGTCTGACTTCATTAGAATAATAGCTCTGATGACCTCATTAATCAATTCATTCAAGTATCCTGCTTGCTTCTGTGCTAGTTTGTATTTCTAAAGAATATAATGGTTTCACATTAAAGCACCAGACAGTTTTGACGTATCTTTAACACAGTCAATATACAAATATTTACTTGTATTCATTTCAGTGTAGGGACAAACTATTGGGCATTTCCTTGGATCTTCTGATTGTTTCTATCTCTCCATGTCCTTAGCGTGCTGCTTGCCATATTACTTCAGGTCTTACTGGAACATACTCTATATTTTGTGTCATCAAAAAAGCCTTAAAGCAGAGGCATTAGGAATAGAGCCAATTTCCCGCCAGACCCTCCCATATATTCACAGCAAAGCCAAAATACCTCTGCTTTCCTCAGCAGATCCTCTCAAAATTATGACAGAAAGTGACAACAAGAAGTTATTTAGGGATAGTAAAATATACAATGGAGTTATTAAGGAGTTGGAGTTACTGAAGAGTGCAGAGACCTGGAGTCTTTGTGTAGGTCAGGTGGAAGTATTTTCATATGTCGACTTTGGGTGGGGCAAAATGGTCCAAAATTGCACTCAATCTTTGAGATCAATTGGGGGGGGGGGGGCACTGAGAGATTTTGAAGATCAAAAAATTGTGGCCCAGGCTACCATTTTCCTGTTCCTGCTTTAAAGTTGGGATTCGCTAACAAATTTCATTGGGCTAGAATGTATGACAATACAAAACTATGACAGTTTTTAATGATGAGAAATGTAAGTTCTTTGAGATTACAGAGTTAGGTACTTTTCCTGTATACTTTACCCCCATTGTTACAGACTGTACCTCCAGCATCACCACACAGATCTGTTTGACACATTGGATAATGGCATCGGGGGTGCCTGAGATGGTGACAGCCCTCTCTGTGGAATTGGGCAACATGTCCCCCGCCACTTGCACCTGAGCACCTGTTGACTGAAAAAAAGCAGGAAGAATTTTTTTAAATGTTTTATTGTTATTTTGTCATTTTATCCCACTTCCACCCTCCTAAAAAGAAGGCAACATGTAAATAAAGGCGCACACATTGCTAATCCTGTACTGACAACAAAAAAACTAGATGATAAATAATGCACAGAGAAGCAAAATCCACTCCTCTGTCCACTTCTTAATTTACTCTACATGTAAAATATCTATCACAAAAAGGAGAGAAACAAGGCCAGCAATTGTAATTTCACATTGCCAGAAACATTTGATGCAATAATTTGATATGGTTTTTTTTTCTGATTATGCTTGAACACTGGCTTTACTAAAAAAAATTTCGTGTCAGGACCAACTTGAAAAACTTCTGGTGTGAGAGAATTGGCTGTCTGCAAAGACGTTGCCCAGGAGATGCCCGGATGTTTTGATGTTTTTACCATCTTTGTGGGAAGCTTCTCTCATGTCCTCCCTTGGAGCTGGGGCTGATAGAGGGAGCTCATCCGCGCTCTCCCTGGGTTGGATTCGAACCGGCAACCTTCAGGCCAGCAACCCAACCTACAAGTCATCAGTCCTGCCGGCACAAGGGTTTAACCCACTGCGCCACCAGCGGCTACAGTGCTTTGCTATAAAACACAGAAAAGGAACCATGTTTCCAGTATCTAGCTATTTCAAGCAAAAGAGTAAAAGGCCAGCTTTGGTTTTATTTGTTTTATTCGGTGTTTTTTATATCATCTTTTTAGACACCAAAGTGAATCTATTCCCACATGTATCCATTGGCTTGGAATGGGCAAATTATTAAGGGCATTTGCATTTTAGCTAATTTGGATGGTGTTATAACACAGGAGTCACAGATGCTCAGCAATCACTGTAGTGGAGGCATTGAAGACCCTTGGCCCCAATATCTAAGACCCTGAATCCCAAACCTCCCTTCCTGGGGACTAGAAACCCCAGAGCCTACTCTCCTCGAAGATCACCAGTGATCTATCCCCAAGCAGCAAGTCCCACATTAATGAGTGAACAAGACAAAGAAGTGGATGGCTTTTAACCGCCGCCACCCCCCCCCCCCCCCCCCACACACACACATACTGTGTAAGGAAGAGTAGCTTTTGGGATGGATAGTTTTTGAGTAGGTCTACAAAAGATCTTCCTTGAGGTTCAGATCTTACTGGAGCAAAGCACTCACTTGAACCTTTCCCAGGTGCTGCGTTTTGCTCTAGGCATTTAAAAAGTAATATCCGTGTGTCCAAAATGGGCACCCAAAATGAACAGCCAGGAAAAACGAAATGATGTAATTGATCTGCATGATTGCTGTCCCTGTTTCAACATCTTATGTAATTTAACATAAACCAAAAAGTATTCTCCAAATATATACCTATTGCATTCCATATCAATTGTGTTTTTAACCATTTTGATAAGCTTTGATCAGAGTTCCAAGGACGTTTTCTTCTTTATATTTCAAGGATTTTCATTTGTTGAATTCAAGTAATTTATTTGAAATAAGAAGGATAAAAACTCCTGCTAAGATATTGATGTCTAATTAAATATAACTGCCAATGCAAGTCTGTATTGACATCCTCCTTTTAAAAATCACTACTTGTACAATCTGAATGTCAAAATATATATACTGTAGTGGAAAAGTGTCTGCTTGTGAACCTTCTGAATGGGAAAATGAACACCCAATAAAATGTATTTTAAAATGTTCTGCTTTTGTTGCCACCATGGCCTCTTGCTGCTGGCCTGAACATGACAGATATGATCACTGAACAGAAAGTTTATGGTCTGAAGCCACAGGCTTGTGTCAAGACCATTTCTCTTGAAACACTGCTCTAGTTTAATTTGTCAGCAGTTCATCTCTCTCGCTCTTACTTTGTGTAAGTTAGCTACATGAGAGTCTACCAACCAGAAAAATCGTCCTTTCATCATTCTTCCTAGAAAACTATGCTTTGCAAAGTAAGTCAGTGTGGGGGAGAAAATAATGTCTGCTGCTACCCTTAAGGAAGCAGTAGGACAGTTATTTTTAAGGACAGTGATTCTCAACCTGGAGTCCCCAGATGTTTTTGGCCTACAACTCCCAGAAATCTCAGCCAGTTTACCAGCTGTTAGGATTTCTGGGAGTTCAAGGCCAAAAACAGCTGGGGACCCCAGGTTGAGAACTACTGCTTAAGGAGGCCTATCTAGAACTTTTGCATCTTGATATGGAACATCTGGCCAGAAATTGGGGGAAGTTTGGTGAGAGAGTTATGGCAGTGCAACTGTAAACACTTTTGTTACTATTATACAGGACTATTTCAATCTGGGTTCTGGTCTGGATTTGAGACTGAATCGGTCTTATTAAGAAAAGAACAGGGAGTATATAGCTCTATGGTTCTTACTTTACCCCTTGGCAACTTTTGGTACTATTGCGCGTCCTTCTGCATTGCTGCAGCATGTTGGGATGGAGACTTTGTACTTCAGTGGGATCCCTAATCCCTATAAGGTAAGGCAAGTTCCAGAGTATGACATTGGGGTGGCATTTTCTTCGTGCTTCCTTGTGCCTTCAGTGATTGTACTGTGGAGTGCCACACGGTACTATCCAATTGCTGTCTATGTGAAACCATTGGGAATGAATGTTAGGAGATCTGGAGCAAATTCTCACTGGTGACATCCATAAAATAATGATTATATCTACACCTCAGAAATATTTCCAGTCTCCCTGTGGAACTCGTAGTGATGTTCCAACAGAGAACTCTGTTCTATAAACCCCACCCTAGGCTGCCACAGTTGGACTATTGCAGTGCTCCATAACGAAGAGGTCCATTAAGGTGAATCTGGAAGTTTCAACTAGTGCAGAATGCTTCAGCTAGGCTTCTAAGTGTCACAGCTTTCCAGCATCATGTAACACTTCTGCGGAAGGAATTGCAGTCTGTTTATTTGCTGCTTCACAAGACTTAAGGGTTTTTTTGTTAGTATATAAACCCTCAACAACCTGGTACCTAATAATCTGACACTGCCCCTTTTCTAAACCCATTTAGATACAGGGTTCATCTGGAGATGCTTCCTGTGCATGATATCCACTCATTAATCATTCAAAGTAGGGCATTTGGCATAGCCATGTCCACCATGTGACATATTATTCCCTCTGATATTAGACATGCACTGAATTTTCTTTTCTTTTTTCAGGTGCATGTTGATGACTTATGTATTTCAAAATAATTCCTAATTTTGTTCAGCTTTAATATCCATTTTACAGATATTGTATTGTCTTACATAGTTTATTATTTTATACTGTATTTTCAAAAAAGCATACCCTGTTTCCCTGAAAATAAGACATCCCCAGAAAATAAGACCTAGTAGAGGTTTTGCTGAATTGCTAAATATAAGGCCTCCCCTGAAAGTAAGACCTACCAAAGTTTTTGTTTGGAAACATGCCCGCCAAACAGAACACCAGAGTATGCGGGATTGGTAAATGTACATACCATAGAGTGTTGTACATGGAAATATAGTAGAGTCTCACTTATCCAACATAAATGGGCCGGCAGAACATTGGATAAGCGAATATGTTGGATAATAAGGAGGCATTAAGGAAAAGCCTATTAAACATCAAATTAGTTTATGATTTTGCAAATTAAGCACCAAAAGATCATGTTATACAACAAATTTGACAGAAAAGGTAGTTCAATATGCAGTAATGTTATGTACTAATTACTGTATTTATGAATTTAGCACTAAAATATCACGATATATTGAAAACATTGACTACAAAAATGCGTTGGATAATCCAGAACGCTGGATAAGTGAGACTCTACTGTAATGGTAATAACAAGAAATTCTTGATAGGATTCACAGTTTGTCTGGTTATACTGGTTTGTGATGACAACTACTGTACAGTATATAATTTTCATTTTTTGTTCAACAATAAATGTGAATTCTTCTTCATGGAAAAATAAGACATCCCCTGAAAATAAGACCTAGTGCATCTTTGGGAGCAAAAATTAATACAGTAGAGTCTCACTTATCCGACTTCCGCTTATCCGACACTCCGTATTATCCGACGCCATCTAGTGGCCAATTGGAAACATTGCATCCTTCACTCAATCCAAGGTGAGAGCTGTGGCTCTTTCCCTTTCGAAAAAACTGGAAGGAGGAAAGCGCATCTCCGAAGGGAAGGGAGGGAAGGGGGGTGAATCATCCCATGGGGGGCCATTTATATGCGAGGGAGGGAGGGAGGGAGGAGGGGGAAAAAAGGAAACGCATGGCTCTTCCTCCCTCTTTCTCTTGGTGCAGGCAGAGCCTCGTGTCTCCAAACCGGCCTTGTTTCCAAATCAATGGCTCGTGATTGGAAGGAAAGAATGGGGAGGGAGAGAAGCCAAAGCAGCTGGCTGCCTTCTGTAATCTCCTTACCTGGGTGGGTGGGCGGAGGACCCCCCCTTTCCTCCTGCACACACACACACATTTTGCTCCAGATCCCCCATCTCTCTCTCCTTCCTTTTTCTCCCCCACGCACTCTTCTTCCTCCTCCTCCTCCTCCCTCTTCTCCCTCTTTTACCCCTGTCAGCCTTGCAGCAACTTGCACTTCTGTCTTCCTCCTCCTCTTTTAACCCAAGCAAGAATCATTAGAGGCATAGCACCCTAGAAACACAAGAGACCCCCTCCTCCCTTCAGAGGCTCTCCAGCCCAGCCCCGTTCTGCCAGGCTGGAAGGCACAAGCCAAGCCCTCCCAACACAGAGCCACCCAGCTCCAGGTGAGATTCTGGAGACAGTTGACCAATATCAAATATTTAGCAAATTTTTGTTTCCCAGTGTTGCCATTGCTCTGCTCAATATGGGATTCTAGAGATGATTAATCTACAGTATATTAGTGTGTTCCCAGCTTCCAGGGGTTTTGTATTTCAAACAGGATGTTTTGGTGCTTAATTTGTAAAACCATAATGTAATTTGACATTCAATAGGCTTTTCCTTAAACCCTCCTTATTATCCAACATATTCGCTTATCCAACATTCTGCCGGCCCGTTTATGTTGGATAAGTGAGACTCTACTGTATAAGACACTGTCTTATTTTCGGAGAAACACGGTATTGCTCTACACTGCTTTGAAATCTTCAGCTATGAATAATTGAGAAATATTTGAATAATAAATTAAACTTTAGTCTTACCTCTCTGATTTCCTTAATCTTGGATCCTCCTTTGCCGATCAGTGATCCGCATTGGCTAGCTGGCACAACCAGCCTTAGTGTTACAGGTGGCTTACTGGTAGCTGTGCTGTTGCTCATAGAGTTGATTATATCCTATACAAAAGAAGATACCCACAGACACAAATGCTATTTTGATGCAAATTACGATTTCTTATGATATGTTAAGATTTTGGAAGAAGTAACAACAATTACTCCTCTTTTATCAAAGTCGTTAAGGCACAAATGTAAACATTGTCCCATATAAACATACACAAATGAAGTGGAGCTCCCTCAATTTTTTTTTGGGGGGGGGGCAATTCTTTTGAATTAAAGAATGAAGAAGATTAGTAGGTAAATATGATGGTAGATTTTGATCACCAACAGACAGGCCCAGGATTTTGATTTTTGGGGGGGGGGGGGAGCTGGGACTTTGGTTTGGGGGAGGGGGGCTGAGTCTGATGATCTACCCTAGCAAACCTTTTGTATTGTTATCCCACTACCCCCATGCATATTGAGCATGGCGATCAGATCATGATATGAATAAACAGAACAGTTTAAATAATAAATGTAAGGCCTTCTCGCGGACCACCCTGAGAATTTGGGGGGGGGGCTGAAGCCCCTCGACCCCCCCCTCCCCCAGCTACATGCCTGTCGACACATTTAGCACAATATTATAGAATCAGAATTCCTAGAATAAAGACTACTTCTTTTACAACAAAAACATTATTCATGACAAGGGAGGGGAGTATCTCCAGAATAACTCAGAATTGAGATAAATACTGAATCGGTCAAATCAGGAAATTATTTGTAATGCAACAATTATTTTGCATTGAGGCAATTCTAAATCTGTATGAGCAGCAATACAGGGATTTGAGACAAAGGTAGAGACACACTCTGTACTATATTTGCAAAACATTATTCATTTATTTCACTTCTGTGCTGCCTTTCTCTCACAGTGGCATTCAACATCATAACACGAAACATTTGTCCTCAGGTTTTCTGTGTAAGAAAAATGCCAGGATGGAACATAGCATGATGTAAGGTGAAATCTAGCGTATGATGGGTCCAGCTTCTATTTAACAAGAATGATTTTACCAGACTTTTCCAATTATGTATAGAATCATAAAGTTGGAAGAGACCTTGTGGGCTCCCTACCAAGAGGCAGGAAAATCGCATTCAAAGTTTCATATCACAATGTAGTGCTATGAAACATTGAAATAATTACATACATTTGCTTCATATCTGTTCTTGTACTTTTCTAGTTCTCTCCCTTCTCTGGGAGATATATATATATATATATATATATATATATATATATATATATATATTAAAACCAAGCAAAATGACTCCATGCCCAGTTCTACGCATTTTCACGTTCACAGGTTTCTTGATTTTTGTCATCAGTTTTACGACTGCCAATTGGTTAGGTGTAGTCAATGAGATGGTGTTCCATTATCTTTCTGTAAAATTATTAACACAATTCTTACCTCCTCAAATTTGTAAGCAATCATGGCAAAAGCTTTGAAGATGGCATCGGTTGGGCCTGTAATGGTGACAATCCGCTCTGGACAATTTCCCTCTGAAATATTGATTCTTGCTCCGCTCTACAGTGGAAAAATCATGTTATCACACAATGGCATATGCTGAATTAAATCCAGCATGCATTTATAATGGCTTCTGAGATACATACCAATCTTTGTATGTCTTAGGATCAATATTTCATCTTACCTTGGAATTAGAAACAGCAACACACACATGCACCAAAAGTGCTGGGGGAAACCCATATTCTGATTGAACCACACTGTAAATCACATTTTTCATTAAGAACCTCTTCACATGGAGCATTTTTGTCCCGTTTTGTCGCTTTTATGTGTGGCAAGGATGGGGCCTGCTGTGCGCTATCACACAATGCCCGGCAGGCGCCACCCACATTCCTCCCAAAGTGGAGGGGAAGCACCAAAGGGCGCTTTTTTCTCCACTACGGGGAGGAAAGCATGGTAAGGGTTGCCCCAACGGAGCTACCTGGACTTTCCTCCCTTTTTTGCTGTGTGATGGCAGAAAGGGTGGTGGGGCAATGCGCATTGCTGCCCTTTTTGCCATCTGATTGGGGGGGGGGGGGAAGGGTGCCAAAGCACATTATCCCGTCCCTATTGTGTTATGAGGGGGGGGGGGGGGAAGGATGTTTGGGGTGCCACACATGTGAAGAGGTTGTAGAATGCAACAGTATACTTTCTAACTACTGTCAAAACAACAAAATAAACCATAGGTGCAGAATATGGATATGGAAAGCTGATTGTGCACCAATAGACCATATGATTTATGTATCTTGTTAAAATGCTCGTTATCTTTTGAGTTTAGTATTTTGCAATGTGCTTTTCTCACAGTCAAACTCAGTTCATCCTTCAGCCATTTTGTTATTGTGAGAGTTGTGTGAAATGTGCCTGCATAAATAACATTACTAATGTAGAGACATATACATATCCTCTTCACTCTCCTGCCCCTATTTTTAATGACATCAAGATACCTTCTATTTTGGGAGCATGAAATTTATCTTTATATTTCTTTGCAAAATCATAATAAAGTATTGGAAGCTCACCTCCTCACGCATCTTTTTGACTGTCTCTCCTTTCTGAAATGAAATGGGAAAAAACCCTTTGCTGTAATACATTAACATTTTAAACCAAAATGAATAGAAATGTCTTTAGCATTCCTTTTGCAAGTAAAATAATATAATGTTAGGATAGTCTTATCTAATACTAAGATAAAAATAATGACATTTATTTATACACCAACTCTTACAACTTGAAAGCTTGGTTCTTAAGACTCTAGAACAGGAAGCATAAAATTACACTTTTACTTACTATATATATTCATGTATAAGCCAGAGCAGGTTTTGGAGCTAAAATGATTCTACTTAAAGAATTCCTTTAAAAAGGAGTACTCTGTTCCCTGAGTAGAATGGACAAAGGTAAGAGCTCTGTTCTTTTTGTATTACAGTACTTTGGCTGGAGGCACCAACCATTTTGTCGGCAAGACATACAGAAAGGCCAAAAGCGGCCCAACGGAGAGGAGAGGTGGCTGATGCTTCTCTCAGGTTCTCCTGGGATGGACTAGTCTCTTGCCTTTGTCACTCTAATCAGAAAAGCAGATGGCTCCTTTTTTTTTTTAAAGAAGAGCTAAAGTATAGTTTTTACACTGACCCATATTTCAGGTTTTATTATTTTGTGTCAAGAGCATTGTATAAATAGATCCGTTTAACACTAATAAAATAGAGAGATCACAAGCTCAAACGGGCCAAAAACAGGCAACAGTGACTGCATTGTCTGTAGCTTTAAACAATTCTTCCTCTGTCCATGAGGCAGGGCATTGTGGGCAACCATACAGATGAAGAGTTGTTTGTTCTGCTCCATCGTCACACAAGGGGATGATTCTTCTAGGTACTGCCATTTTGCCAGGTTGTCTTTTGATCTGCCAACTCCGCTTCTGAGTCTGTTCAGGGACTTCCAAGTTGCTCATTCTTGGTTTGCCTTTGAAGGCAGACCCTCATGGGGGGGAGGGGGATCTAGTTGGGATTGCTTGATTTTGCTGCCCACAGGGATATTCTTGCTGTTGCTGAAGGAACATTTAAAGGAGTGGTGATTCACATGAAACTTTCCCTTGATTTGAGTCTACTGGGAGGAGGCTGATAGCTATACAGTGAGTAGCTTTCACAGTGTTCAATCTTATGTCTCTCACAATTGGCAGTAATTTCCCATTGCACATCGGGGGGGGGGGGGGGGGATGCCAGCTAGCTTATAGAGTCTATCAACAGGTTTAGGTTTAAGACATCCTGTGATTATTCTACATGTGTCATTCAGTGCTATATTCACCTGCTTCGCATGGGCAGATTTATGCCAGACGGGGCAGGCATATTCAGTAGTTGAGTAAGACAAGACCAGGGCTGATGTTCTTATTAATTCTGGGTCTGCACCCCATGTGCTGTTAGTAAGTTTCCATAGGATGTTATTGCATGCAGCTATTTCGTGCTTGGTGTTTGCACAGTGTTTCCTAAATGTTAGTGTTTGATCTAAGGTGATGCCGATATATTTAGGGTGGGAACAGTGTTCAAGCTCTTGGCCTTCCCAGGTAAACTTCAGTTACCTGTTGGCTTCATGATCACATAAATGGAAAGCACACACTTGTGTCTTGGCAGAGTTAGGCTTCAGGTGGTTACCTTTGTAGTAGCTGAAAAGATCTTTCAGGGCATTAGTAAGTTGGCTTTCAAAGTCTTTTGCTTGTGTTATTATGCCAAGATCATCAGCGTATACCAGTGGTTCCCAACCTTTGGGCCTCCAGGTTTTCTGGGCTTCAACTCCCAGAAATCCCAGCCAATTTACCAGCTGTTAGGAACTATGGGAGCTGAAGTCCAAAACACCTGGAGGCCCAAAGGTTGGGATCTACTGGCGTATATAAAGCTCCTTGTGAGTGGTGGTTATGGTTCAAGGTACAATGGATTGGTCCTCCCCCTTACCTACCCAATGGGGATAGTAAATTCTTTTTCGTCAAGTAATAAGCCCCAATGCTCATTACTTTAGCATTTTGGGGGGTTGGCTTTTTTGAGAATTTGGGGGCGGGTTGATTTCTTTACCAAAATTTGTAGACTTACAAATGCAGTTCTCCAAGGTATCCCACATTTGCCTTTACAAGCTAGGATACATAAGCCGGGAGTTTGCAATACTGGCAAGCCATGAGGTATGGTAAATAAACCAAATGTTTAGTTAATGAACATAAAGACAGAAGCAAAGTAGGACATAATAAGATACCTTCTCCAGCCCACTACTCATTCATGATATGCTAGAGTTTTTCAGAATCCTGCTTGATTGGTCCATGTTGCCATCTTTTAGGAACTGGTCTGAAATTATTGCTAATTTTGAAGTATGTATGCTTAAGATTTACAACACAAAAGAGATGCATTTCTTTCATACATGATAATACCTATTAGAATTATTTCTTTGTGAGCTGGGCATCAAATAGGGTGAGTGCTACACAAATTTTTGGTTTCTGGGCAAGTGCCAGTTCTAGACACATTGCCAGCCCATTCCTAGAAATTTTCCAGGAATGGAAAAAATAACTGTACCCAATGTGCAGAGATTTAGTGCTCTTCCTTGGTACATTGGAAAAAAATAATTTCCACTCTTGCACATCAGAAGCACTGCTCTAACAGATTTGGATGAGGCTGAATTTTAAGCAGAGGCTGGATGGCCATCTGTCAGGGGTGCTTTGAATCGAATGTCATCTTCCTGCATCTTGGCAGGAGGTTGAACTGGATGACCCGTGAGGTCTCTTCTAACTCTTATGATTCTATGTATCACTTTGCACTTTTTTTAGAGACCAGGTGATTTGTTGCTATTCAACACTTATCTGGGAAAAGGTAGGGAGAGAGGAAGGGGTACATGAATCTCATACTTATTATCTCACACAGATATAGATGTGCCCATTTACAGAATAAAAACATATAATTTAAGAATTTACCTTCCCAATGATGCTTCCAACTTCCTGTTTTAAAAGAGAAATGGTAATACCTATTAGCAAAGTACAGTATTCATAATGCTGGTTAAACTTGACTATCTGAGCCTCTGTAGCCACAGAAACTGTCAAAAAGAGTTCCATTATTGTAGCTAATGGTGGACCCCAGTACAGATGATATAGATATAGATCAGTGGTTCTCCATCTGGGGTCCCCAGATGTTTTTGGCCTGCAACTCCCAGAAATCCTAACAGCTGGTAAACTGGCTGGGATTTCTGGGAGTTGAAAGGCCAAAAACATCTGGGGACCCCAGGTTGAGAACCACTGATATAGATAGATTTAGAAGTCTTCAACATGCCCATGGGATTTTTAAAAATGTTTCAGATTCTCCATGTCATTTTTTGTTGTTTGGATTATTAGGTGGTAGTGATGATAATGCTGGTTGGGGAATAGAAGTCTGATTATTATTATTATTATTATTATTATTATTATTATTATTATTATTATTATTATTATTATGTTTATATCTACCCCGCTTTATCTCTCCTGAAGGAGACTCAAAGAGGCGTACAATTAAAAGTATGACCACATAATTTAAAATATACAAATATGCAAACATTAAAACAGAATTAAACATAACAGTATTGAAATTCATAGTTAAGATCTAATAATAATAATAATAATATAGTAATTTTATTTCTTACCCGCCTCTCCTCATTGCTTGAGGTGGGTTATAGAATCATTAAAACGCATAAACATTGTAAAAATACCACAAATACACATACTAAAACGTATTTCTATAAAATACGTATTAAATTACACAAACAAGAGATTGAACTAAGGACACACATTCGAAGCTACAAATAATAGCACCCCCCGACTTGCTCTTAAAAACTATCATCTTTAAAAGCCTATCTGAATAAGAAGGCTTTAGCCTACTGGTGGAAGGATAGCAAAGAGGGGGGCCTTTCTGGCCTCCGTGGGAAGAAGGAGTTTCAGAGTCAAGGGGCAGCCACTGATTAGGCCCACTCTCTTGTTTCCACCAACCGATCTTGAGATGAAGGTGGGACCAAGAGAAGGGCCTCTCCTGAAGATCTCAGGGCCCGGACAGGTTTGTACAAGGGGATGTGGTCAGCCAAATAACCTGAACTTGAACTGTTAATGAAGCAAATACCATATTTCACTACATAATAGTGAAGAGGAGGAAAAAGGAGGGTGCAACTATAATGCAGTGAAAAAAGCCTCACTACATAATCTTCCCTTTAAGGATGCAGTTGCATGTAGCTGTGGGGGAGAGTGGTAGGTGAGCAAGTGAGCTCACTTACCCACCCAGCTCTCCCTTGAAAGGAGAATCCTAAAAACCAAAACCAGGACCCCAAAAAGGGGTTATTATGCAATAAAATACAGTATATTTGGTGGACTTCAAGCTATTGTCCTACCAGGGGCTAGATAGAACCTGAAAGTGAGTATCACTGAATGCTTGCACCCAGTTTGTCTACATCAGGTTGCTGAGCAAGATAATAAATCATCACCCTATATATTTTTAAAAGGTCATATTGGCTGGATACTAATGAAAGGCCATACTAAGAGCTAACTACTATTGACATCAAATCCAGAATGTTTTCACAGAAAGAAACATGTTACTTATATGCTACTGTGCCTGAATTAAGTGGTTTTCCTTTCACACATGCATATATTCCATGTAGTTTTCCATAGTCCCAATCCTGTTGATGGTGGGAGGATCAATCCTGAATTTCAATCTACCAAATGGATTTCCTGTGGACCCCCTTTATTCAGGGACTTAAATAATTCAATTGACTACTGCAATTTGCTTTGAAACAAAACAACAAAGTCACAGGCGCCTAGTATGTCCTATGTTCTGCTTACAAAAAAACAAGTACAAAAAAAGGAGAAGATACGGCATTAAAATATATCTATTTGGTAGAACACTCTGGAAAAATATTCATTTTGGAACCAGATGCCTTCAGAGAGATTTCCTTGTGTAAATTCTCTAGAATTTGGACCATAATTATAACTTCCCATGCTAATTGTTTACCAGTTCAGTGGGAAGAATGAACAGAGACCTTCAAGGAGAAGATTTTCAATTAGCATTTAAAAAAAGACTGCCAGAATGGAATGTACTTTTCAGTATATTTATAGAGAGGAAAATTGTACATGGAACAGAATGTGTCTAGATGCTATAGCAATTTTTAATTTGGGGGTTTTCACCTTGTGCCCGTTTTGCAAATATCTGAATAATGTGAGACCACCCTGGAAACTTCCGTTTGTAAGGAAGGTGGCATAATGATATCCAGTAGATTAACCAAGAAGTGGCTTTGATGTACCATTTGCTTCCCAATGAAACAGTATTCTCAGCCTTGAGATTCATGTATTTGTCAGGGAGGAAATGCAATGGGCATGACATAGGATTGTAATCTGCATTTATATCTAAACAAGTGAAGTACTCTATGCCGTGGCACAACCAGAAATTATTGTCAATGGACTTTGGCATGTTGCTCACCTTCCCATGCATCAATAACCGGATTGTGAGTGTCACATTCAAGCCACCTTCAGAGACCTTTGATTCCATCATCTCTTATGGTATGTTAGGAAGCAGCAAGACAATAGAAGACCTGAGGAGATGTAGTACCTCCAGAGGAGAGAATTGCCTGTAAAAATGACAAGCAAGCTTTAATGGATTTAAGACATGGAACTCTAAAAGCATTTGACATCGTCTAAAACAATTACACAGCAAGCTATGAACAAACCTTCCCATAAAAACTCTATAACTTGTACACTTGTTTTCTTGGACCAACAAAATATAAAGGAAATGTAAGGAAATACTGTATTTCTCAAAAACAAGTCAGGATTTCTCAAAAACAAGTCATGACAGACTAATCTTATATCTTTTTTCACTCAGTAGATGCAGGGAATGCTGTGGATGTAGCATATAAGGCCTTTGACAAAGTCCCCCATTACCATCTTGCAAGTAAACTAGTCAAATGTGGGCTACGCAGTACTACTGTTAGGTGGATCTATAATTGGTTAAGCAACCAAACACAAAGGGTGTAAACCAATGATTCCTCTTCATTCTGGAAAGAAGTGACTACCCTGTTTCCCTGAAAATAAGACAGGGTCTTATATTAATTTTTGCTCCCAAAGATGCACTAGGTCTTATTTTCAGGGGATGTCTTATTTTTCCATGAAGAAGAGCTCACATTTATTGTTGAACAACAAAATGAACATTTATTATATACTGTAAAGTAGTTGTCATCACAAACCACCATAACCAGACAAACTATGAATCCTATCAAGAATTTCTTGTTACTACCATTATTTACATGTAAAACAATCTATGGTACCTCTTGCAATTTAGGTTTCACAAGGTTTCCACGCTGATTTCTCTCTATTCTAGTTTCAATGTAGTCATGAATGATGAATAATATAATATACTATAATAATAATATGATAATATAATAATAATATAATGATATACAATATATTAATGAGATAATATAATATAGGATATAATAATAACAGAATATGATAATAATATGGTATTAATAGGATAATATAATAATGGGATATAATAACAGAATAGCATAATAATATAATAATAATAGGATAATATAATAGAATAATAGAATGGAATAGAATGATATAAAATATATTAATAGGATAATATAAAATGGAATATAATAATAATAACAGAATATGCTAATAATAATAAAATAATAATATGATAATATAATAGAATAATAGTATAGAATATAATGATATAAAATATATTAATAGGGTAATATAAAATGGAATTTAATAATAACAGAATAATAATATAATAATATGAAAATATAATAGAATAAGAATAGAATAATAATATAATGATATAATAATAATAATAATAATAATAATAGAAAAATATAGTATAATGATTTAAAATATATTAATAGGATAATATAATAATGGGATATAATAATAGTAACAGAATATGATGATAATAATATGGCAATAGAATAATAGTATAAAATAATCAGTTTCATGGCATAGGATAGGAAGATGAGAGGAGAATCCCAATGCGTCCTGTACCTTTAAGGAGCGAAGCCTTGGGGAGGAGTTGAAAGCCCTCTTCCTTCCTTCCCTCCCACCCTCCCTTGCCCTGGCTCCAGGAGCCAATCAGAAGCCTCTGGGAAGCAAGGCAGCATGGCCAGGAGGGAGACGGAAGGAAGGAAGAAACGGCAGCAGCCACGGAAGGTTCTTCAAGCCTCGGCTGGGGGACAGGCAAGGCAAGGCAAGGCAGGGAGGGAGGCACATAAAGCAAGCACTTTCCCTCCCTCCCTCCGGTGTGTGTATGAGTGCTGCTTCTGCCCTGCAGCCATGCTTCCCAATGGAACTCTGCTGCAGCCTTAGTTGCTAGGTCTTACTTTCAGGGGAGGCCTTATATTTGGCAATCCTCCCAAACCCCTGCTAGGTCTTATTCTTTGGGGAGGTCTTATTTTTGGGGAAACACGGTAGTGGAGTGCTGCAGGGTTCGGTCCTGGGCCCAGTACTGTTCAACATCTTTATCAATGACTTGGATGAAGGCTTAGAAGGCGTGTTTATCAAGTTTGCAGATTATACCACATTAGGAGGGATAACTAATACTCCAGAGAGCAGGATCAGAATTCAAAACAATCTTAACAGATTAGAGAGTTGGACCAAAACTAATAAAATGATTTTCAACAAGAACAAATGTAAGATACTACACTTAGGCAGAAAAAATGAAATGCACAGATACAGAATGGGTGATGCCTGTCTTGACAACCATCCATGTCAAAAAGATCTTGGAGTCTTCGTGGACAGCAAGTTGAACATGAGCGAACAGTGTGATGCAGCAGCTAAAAAGCCAATGGGATTTTGGCTGCATCAAATGGAGTATAATTTCTAGATCGAGGGAAATCATGGTGCCTTTGTATTCTGCTTTGGTTAGACCACACCTGGAATATTGCAGCCAATTCTGGGAACCATAGTTCAAAATAGATGTTGAGCTGTGCAACAGTGGAACTCTGCCTCAGAGTGTGGTAGAAGCTCTTTCCTTGGAAGCTTTTTAACAGAGGCTGTACTTTTCCTGCATGTCAGTGGGATGGACTAGATGGCCCATGTGGTCTTTTCCAACTCTATTATTCTATGATTCTATATCCCTGCTCTTTCTACCAAAATTCTGGATCATATGGCAGACATATGATCCAACTTGGATAGTTGAGTGTTGACAAATTACACAGAAGCAGAGCAAAACCAATCACATTCTGCTAGCAGACTAGCACTTAAAATAACACCAATACATTGTGTTCCTTGCAACACTTTAAAGATTGTAAATTTACATTTCACATTAGCTCCTTTGTACTGGTCTTTAGGCATGAATTAAGTATTTCAAAACCAGACACCATAAAGAGATTTCTTTCTAAGCTTTGGGCTTGTTTGCATTGTTAAAATTAGATATTAACAAGAAGCTGTCATAGAGAGAGAAAAAATGCCAAATGCATTTTGAAGGAGTGTACTCTAACCCTCCCGTTCCCAAAATCAAGTGAAAGCAATTAGTATCACAATACTGTTTCCTTCAGTGGGCCTCCTCTTTCCTTCTGCCTCACTCTCTCTATCATGGCATAGAAGATACGTGTGGAAACTATGGATATTATCACATAAAGCCATGACTGTATCCTGCATTATCTGAGAGAGGTTTGTTTGGGAATTGATTGAAAGAAAGTAAAAATCACATATCTGTCTGTATTTTGAAAAGAAATATATCTAGAAATTAGTTTTTTAAAGATATTTTAATATAGTGTTTTTTTTAAAAAAAATGTAGCTTCACATAAAAATTCTTGCCAAGAATTCATCAGCTGATGGGTGAGCTCTTGTTTCTGGGATCAGAACAAAACTCAGAGCGCAATGGCTCACATATTTAGTGTTTTTATGTAGTAGTTTAAAGACACAATTTGAAAAAATCTGTGTAAAAGTACTCTTTCAGCAAGTAACAATTGAAGAACCTCTGCTGGTCAGAATTGGCATTTTGGGTATATGTGCCCACAGGTCACTTGTTAACTTATGGTAACCCTATGAATGGGGCTTTTGTTTGGCAAGAAATACTCAAAAGTGGTTTGCTTAAAAATATTGCTTCCAACGCCTTTCTTGGAAGTAAACTAAAAATACAAAGTATCTGAACTGGTTTAAGGCAGGGTCCAATGCACTGGAACAGTGGCTATGAATGCAAGCACAGCCTGGCAACTGTGCAGCCCTTATAGCCTCACGTTGATACCAGGCAAGATTCTGGAAAAGATTATTAAAGAAGTGGTCTGCAAACACTCCTTCTTTGGCTCCTTCTTTGGAGGCTTTTAAGCAGAGCCTGGAAGGCCATCTGTCAGGGGTGCTTTGAATGTGATTTTCCTGCTTCTTGGCAGGGGATTGAACTGGATGGCCCATGAGGTCTCTTCCAACTCTATGATCCTATGATTCTATGTATCACTTTGCACTCTTTTAGAAATTCTATTATATGACATTTTTACACATGAATTAGGGACTAACTGTCAAGAGTCAGATGCCAATTAGCGAACAAAAATAGTTTATTCAGCAGATAAGCCAAAAGGTAATGTTAACACAGAAAAAACCTTGAAACACTTCACTATCAGTGCTTCAAGAGCAGTTCAAACAAAAATATAATTCAGCAACACAAGCAGGTAAAAACAAAGCTAAACAAACTTAGTGCAAACTGCACTTTCTGAGTCCAAGCCCTGCCAGCCGGCTCTGCAGTTTTCAAAGGAACAGTTCCCAAAAGAAAACACCAAATTGGTCAGGAAACAAACAAACTAACTAAGAATGCAGTAGACTGCTTCCACAATGTGGATAAAGCCGAAGGCTCCAAAAGGATGGTGAAAAGACGTCGTCTGGGATTCCAAGGTCAGGTCAGGAGATAACAGCGGTGTCCAAAGAGCAAGCCAGGAGTCAAAAGCCGATAGTAGTCATCAATCACAGGGCGAAGGCAGTAGCAAGGTCAAATTCCGATCCAAGGTCTGAAGAGGGTGCAGTCATCCAAAACAGGTCCACGATAAGACACAGCGAGAGCCAAGCTAGGTGATAACAGCAGATTCAAATCATAGTCCAAGTCCAGTCTTCATGGAAACACAGAGATCCCAATGGCGCCTCAGCAACACCTTGCCACACGCAAAGTGCAGTGGCCAAACATTCCCATTTTATTCCCCTTCCTCCTGGGTGACCAAACACTCACACCCAAAAACCAGGTGTCCCAAATCTACTCAGAGTCTGAGCTCCACACAGCTAGAGCTCGTGGATCTGGAGTACCTAGCAATTCGTCGGAGTCCCAATCATCCTGCCCACACTTAGCCCCATGAACACTTAAAGAACCATCCTCCCTTCTCCAAGCATCCCAATTGGGATCAGCTCCTGCAGAAACCCCAGGTTCAGAAGTATCCATAGACCCCAAATCCCCAGACATCTCCGGTGGCTGTGCCCATTCAGTGCCCGCTTCCCCAGCCACCACCTGTTCCTCAGCATCCATCTCCCCATCTGAATCTTCCTCAGAAGATCCCCCATATAGCTCTCTAAGTCGCTTCCTGCGCAACTCCTCCAGTGAACCCTCATCACGAGGGTTTTTTCTTCCTCTTCGAATTCCATCCCCATCAACCATAATCCCCGAAGGCGCAGTCCCAACACTAACAGCTAATTAAGGATCCAGCTGCATTTCCACTCCTCAGATATCTTTATATTAGAGCCCCCTTATTTGTGGGTTTGACTCTGTGGATTTATTTGTGGATTTGATTAAAATCAATAAAATGTCTTTAAGAATTTCTAGAGCTTCCTCTGTGGCTCTATGCTCACCTTCTGCTAAAAGGTCACACTGGAGGACCTTGAATATCCTAGTGAGAACACCTCTCTAGAAATGTCCAGGTCTTCCAGTGAGATATCGTCATTTTTTGTCTGATGTTGACCATAGAGTTATACTGGGAGATCTAGAAATTCCTGCAGAGTTGTTCTCTTAGGTGAAATGCGATTTCCTGCTTCTCGGCAGGGGGTTGTACTGGATGGCCCATGAGGTCTCTTCCAACTCTATTATTCTATGATTCTATGAAAGAAATTGTGGCTTTTTATTTGCATTTTCCCATTTTCACTGGAGTCCTGTATTCCTAACTTCAGTTAATGTGGACAACTCTATATGCCATTTTGGCCTTTTCTTGTTTATTCCTTTCTCCCAAGCTGAACACATGCTAGGCAGTGGTTCTCAACTTGTGGGTCCCCAGGTGTTTTGGCCTATAACTCCCAGAAATCCCAGCCATTTTACCAGCTGTTAGGATTTCTGGGAGTTGAAGGCCAAAACATCTGGGGACCCACAGGTTGAGAACCACTGACCTAGAGGAACTTTGTTTGGAATCCCTTGTCTGGCTTACATAACCACCATTTTGCATGTGATTAGCTGGTTCTAATGAAAATCAAAGTACTTGAAGGGCTAAAGTCTACCATCCCTGATGTAATACATAGAATATAGATGCAAAAGAATTTTAATACAATCTTAGAGATACAGTAGAGTCTCACTTATCCAATGTTCCGGGTTATCCAACACTGTCTGCCTCCCGCCAGGATCCACAGCTGTTTCTCTAAGTAGTAAGGACTGAACTTTTTATGGATTTAACTTCTGACAATGTTGTTGCTGGAACTTCATTTTATGCTATTCTATCTCTATTTGTAGTCAATTTTTAGTAGCCAGTATTTTTGTAGTCAATGTTTTCAATACATTGTGATGTTTTGGTGCTAAATTCATGTATTGCCATGTATTGAACTGCTTTTTCTCTTCATTTGTTGGAAAACATGATGTTTTGGTGCTTAATTTCTAAAATCATAATGTAATTTGACATTTAATAGGCTTTTCCTGAATCCCTCCTTATTATCCAACATTTTCGCTTATCAAATGCCGGGCTGTTTATGTCGGATAAGTGAGACTCTACTGTACAAAGAATTGACAATAAAGAGGCAGTAAGTGTCAAGCAGCAAAGAATGATGAAAGACAATTCAGAGGAATCCACTATCTCGCAATACGTGTAGGGCAGATAAATAGTGTCAGTTTCCTCTTTATGATATGTCAATGAAGTGATAAATTCTTCATTGTTGAGTCTTCATACAGGAGAAGAGGATCTGTTGGTTCCAATGCCATATCCTGTTTTCCAAGAATCCAGTGTTCAAATCAGTTATTTTAGACTCTTCACACTGACATGTATGGAGAAGGAGGTGGGGAATCCTGTGCTGCAAGACTTTAATGGACGTATTTATCCTAGTCTTTAATAGAGAAATTTCACTGAAGTGTGTTCAGTTCAAGGAGCTGTTCAACTGGGCTTCGTGATTTCCTCTATCTAGCAAATGTAAAGCCTGAGAATGAAGCAGTTATGTAAATGTTTCCAATTGATTGAAAAAGTGGGTCATGTGTTAGCCAAATGCTCCTGGCTCTAAGATTTATCGGCGTTATTAAATTATACATGCTTCATGCTTCAGTGTGCAGGGAAGCTACATTAGCCTTTTCTTAATCATACTGGTGAAAAGGTAAGCATTTTGCTTGAAAGCTCCGTGAAAACATGGGACAAAATTTTTAAAAAAGGATTTTTCTTACTTTGTATTTGTGTGTCCTTCAACATATAGGCAACTCCCTGCAGATATAGATGTAGACAAAAGCCAAATACATTTTTCTATAAACATGCAATTTGGGAGTATCCTAATAATAGCTTGCATTTTATGCCCTAAGTGAGCCATCTAAAGCTTTTAGGTCTCCTATATGTCTTTGTCCTGTTCTTGTTTTTGAAAGAAATCACAAAATGACTTTGTGAATTCATTTGGAGACCCTGGAGGTTCTGCTGTGTGCATGCTGCTAAACATCTGCTAGGGTCTAAAGAAAGATCACATAATCAAGCACAGGCCCAATGTGAGTTATTGTCAATTTTAAAGAGATATATTTTGAGATGTGATTACAAGTCAGAAAGATTTCTCTGTTTAGGATTTCTGTTTAGCTACCAAAATGCATTGATCTCTAATGGTAATACAACACTTATGCAAAACTGCTGAAAATCATTTTCCTCCTTTCCCCCCATCTTTTTCTTAATTCTCCTATATAGTATTCCAACTTTTTTGCCACAACTAGGACTCAAGGTAATACCTATTAGCAAAGCACAATCTCAAGTAGGTCATTTCCACTGAAAACTTACCTGTCAACATACATTTTAGCAACTTGAACTTAATAGACTTAATAGAACTTAATAGAATTGGAAGACATTTCTAGTCCAACAACTAGCTCAGTGTAGGCTCTCTGATATACGAAGGAGCTCCAGTTTGCCTGTTCAGTCTCTGATTAAGCATACCTAGCAAAAAAAAGCTCACCATCTCTAAAGACTATTCCATTGCTAAATTGTTATCATTGCTATTAGTTTGATATTTGGATGAAATCCCTTTCCTTCCATTTTCACACCAGTACTTTTACTAGTATAATGCTGCCTCCTAGAGCTACAGGTGGTTCATCTCCTTCATCTTCTGTGTAATAGCCCTTCATATACTTGAAGACCATGATCATGTCATTCTTTAAATCCTTTCTTCTCCAGGCTGAACACACCTAGCTCTTTCAACATACCTTGTAGGATTTTGTTTATAGAAATCTCGCCATTATGATTGAGTTTTTTCCCCTCCACTGTACTTCCATATACGCCCTTCCCACATGATTGCTGCTTCTTCATTTTATATTTTTAGCACAACTGTACAAATCGAGCATTTATAAACAACAAAAGGCAAATAAAAATAGAAAATTAAAAGAAGCAGGCAGCTTGGGAATAGCAAGGGAAAGTTACAACCTTATTACATGAGCCAGGCAAGGCATCCCAAATCTGTCACCCTGCATGCTATTCCCTCATGGCGATGCTTCCCCCATCATATGTGGGAAGCATAGTCCAAGCTGCGAAGATCCGTGCTGGCTCAAATGGAACCAGCACAACATGGACAGGATCCCATGTTGGGAGGGAAGCGTCATGTAAAGGGGCCTTCTCTAGAAGTCCAGCAACATTGTGGGGCATCCATCACTGGACTAGCGGGGAAGCATCCTAGGATGCTTCCCAAACTGATGAGGTCCTAAGAGAGGAAGAGCATCCCTGTCCCCTGACATCATTTGCTGTCAACATGCCAATCCTGAAGGTTAAGGGATTCTTGCACCAAGATAAGGGACAGAAATTTTACAGGACTGCAAGCTACTGGAAGGAGAATTATGAGGGGGGGGGGGGAGTTCACATAGAATAATGTTCCAGAATTCAAGAGTACACACCTCAGTCAGAGTTTCGAAGTTAAGCCAGATAGTCAAGAGTGAAACTGAAGTCCAAGTACATAATAAGTCAAAGCTAGGAAAGTAGTCCAATATTCAGAATCAAGGTTTTAAGGTACAGCAAGGTCACAAGAACAGCAGAGTTCAAAACAGAATTGCAGGAACAAATTTAGGGTCCAGAGTTCTAACCTAGGAATAACAGCCAAGATCCAAGATATGAGCCCCAAAGTATGACATTATGTTACCGAAGAATTATCTCTTCCAGATCCCATATTTCTCCAAAGAACTTAGTTGCTGCTCATTTCATTAAGCTGCACAGATCATCACAGAAGACTGTGGTGCATTCCTCAAGGGAAGCTCAGCTTGACTTCTTCCAAGCAGCCGAGCCAGATTCACGACTTCCAAGCACCCAGCAGCAAACAAACTGTAGGCTATGACAGCAGGGCAGTTTACGAGGATACTTGCTGCTGCCACCTTTTCCACTTCAGTATACTCTTTGCCCCGTTTTTGGTTAAGGATATCTCTGTCACAGTTACAATAACTAGCTCAATAAATATGGCCCAGTTTCTGTTCCAGTATGGTCTCATCATTTCACTGGTGGGTCATCAAGTACCTAGTCATCCAACTCTAGTGGATACAGCAATTGGGCCACTCAGGCTGAGTGAGTGAGCACCTGCCTGCCAATGGGCATGCAACAAACAGCTACAAACTCATTGGCCAGTAACACCACAAGCATCAGTAGATTGAACAGCGTACCAGCCAGGAAATAGCACATCATCGTAGGAGATATAAGGCAAGGAGGCTCCGTGTTCACCATAAACCATAACCAGGCATCTGATTTATGCCCATTTTTAAGGAGGATAACAATATTTCTATTTCCCAAGATTTCTCCAAGATTACAGTTCTGAAATAATGCTTTGAATCGCTTTCATCATCATGTAATTGCTTAGACAGCTGTTAGAAGAGCAAATCCATAAAATACTTGGAGCAAGTGCTGCTGGTTCTGCTGCATTTTTACCTTTACCTTTAATTTCCATGGAGTGACAATTTAAGTGGAGTTTGCAGAATGCAAATTAGACACAGATTCTAAGCAACAAATAACATTTGTGGAAATTAGGCAGAACTTTTAAATGTCTAATTCACAAATTTCTCATAGATATTTCTAGAGTTTTGTTAAAGATACACCGGGAAAAAGTCTTGTTTTGAAAAATAGTATAGTATGTGCCAATAACTGCAACTAATTTAGAGTGAGCATGGGTGAATAGGCAGACATGGCCACTGGCAGAAGCTGTAAAAAATTGAGTGAATGCTTATCAAGGCCTGTAAGCATTCCAAGTTGGGACATGAAAAGTTAAGTTCCCTAGCCATCTTGTCTACTGAGTGTAAACGGGTAAACGCACACCAAAGTGAATTGGCGTGTGCATGTAAAAGGGCAGCGATTTAACAATGAAAATGATAAAATCACAAAATTAGTTGACCTAAGGTTTGCACCCTCATTAATCCAAGTTAAAAAATCCAAGTGTAATCTAATAATGACCCAAACATTATAAAATAGCAAGTGTATAGGATTTCTAGGCTGGATTTTCTAATACAAATGCAGTAAAGGAGATAACTTTTCAGAAATGCAGAATCTGTAATTGTATTGTTAGAAGTAAAACATCTCAGGCCCCATGGAACTGTATTATGAAAGGATGGATCATGGTGCTAATGTTGTTGCAGGTTTACCCTGCCTTACCAAGGATGTTTGATGCCTACATGTTTGTGTGCTTTTTTGCAAACATGCACATTTTTACAAACAATGGCCAGATGTCGGAGTCACCTACTTAGCTATTTTACAATCTTAGTTAAGCTAATTAGTATATCTTAGCCAACTCCCGCCTTTCTTTCCTAACAGGCAGCAACTACTACAAGCAACACAATTCTGTTTCTTGTCGATTGAGAAGCAGCTGATGGATATTTAGCCTGTATGATGAGATCATAAGAAAATGTAATCTGTAACATATAAGCAAGAATTTGAATCCTGTCGCCAGAGTCATAGTCAAATCCTCATGAAACCCACTCCCACCAAGTGATTTCAAACTATATTGTGATGTTTTCACTCAGCTTTTTCTTAATTTCACTTAATTTAGGGGTGGAGCTTGAAACCCCCTTGCAGGCCTGGGTGAGTTGGTTCAGCCCTGCTGCCTCAGAGCTCATCTTAGAGGTTTCCCTCCCTTTTTGGTTTTCTATATCAGAGCTTCTAAGAGTTAGGCCAGAAAATTGTCTGGGTTCTTTTGGCCTGGCAATTCTAAACAGGCAATCTATACCACGTATTTTACTTTATAGTCTTGTGTACCTACTTTATGGCCATTTTGGTTGAGTATTTACCTTAAAGATATCATAGCCAATACAGTTCAGAGTACATACCACAAAGCCTAGAATATTTTGCTATTATTAGTTCAGTTTTTTTAGAATTATTAGTTTATACCTTTCCTTAATAATCTAGTGCATAATATATAGCCATCTCAGCTTACTTGCCAACAGCAAAGCTTTGTACCTTTCACTACAGCCTCCACTTACAATCAAAATAGTTTTATTTCATTATAATTTGGAGTGTTTTGCCTCACAACATTAAAGCAAAGTGTACGTCATTATAGTTTTGTACTTTGCCATCTTTATTCTGTTTTGTACTAATAACCAAGTGAATTATCACAGTTATAGTCAAATATTCTACCTCATATTATTTCAAATACAACAAAGAGTTTATTTCCTGTGTAACTAAGCTCAATCAACGAGCTTCGTTTCTGCTTTATGTTATTTTGATTCATTATTCAAGAATCCTGACTGGTTAGCATTGCCTTTGTTCAATAAACATATTTTGGTTAACTTTATCCAATCTCAAGAGTATTTTTTAAAAAGGTTTTGAAGAACATCATAGGGTATACCAATTGCCGCTGGGTAGCCAGACATATAGTTACTTTCTCCCCCGGTGTGTCATCACATATATCTTGCCTTCACTTTGATTATTAATTAGATTGCTTGCTTTCCATCTAATAGCTCAGGAAAAAAATGGGCCAGTTCAGGTAAGCTTAACTACCTAAACACAGACCTAAATTCATAAATAATAAGAAACATGAACAGAAGATTGAACTAGACCAGTGTTTCTCAAACTCTGCTCCTCCAGGTGTTTTGGACTTCAGCTCCCAGAAATCCCAGCCAGTTTTCCAGCTGTTAGAAATTGTGAGAGCTGAAGTCCAAAACCTCTGGAGAAGCAGAATTTGAGAAACAATGAACTAGACCATTCAAGAAGACAAGAAGAAATTAAAAAGAGAAACAAATAGTAGTCAACAGGGCTGTAGCCAAGGAGGGCTACAAGGAACAAAAATGCCAAGGAACAAAAATGTTCAGGATTTTTAAAAATTGTTTATTAATGAATTTTAACTGGTTAACCAAATCCCCATGAGTGTCCCCTGAAATTTATCTGTCTTGAGTGTCCACTGAAGTGTATTAATGGACCCTGATTTCTAAATTATTTTGTGTTATGAAACTACTCTTCATGATTCGGTAAAAAAAAGTTTGAACACCCCCACACACCCCACCATTTTTTTTTCTGGCTTTGGCTCTGGTAGTACTTCATGATGTGCTGTTAAATCAGATAAATCTAACAAGTGAGCAAAGAGATGCTGGAAGAAAACACTACTGGATATCTTCAAGGATTTAAATAATGTCTTCCTGTATTAGAAAGTGCTGGCGAAAATGTTGCTCCCAATTGCTTGCTAAAGCTGTCAATAAGCGTCATACTGTGAACCTTGGTTTTGACTTATATGATCATTTTTCCTTGTATACTGACCCCTAATGGAAGCCCAGTCCAAAATCCTGGATGTCAAATCGGCCCCTCATGGCAGCCCTATTGAATTGCCTTAGAGGAAGCAGGGAGTTGTCCACCTCCTGCCCACCCCCATCTCAATCAGCAAGTGGGCGACCTGGCTGATGTCAAGAAGGTAGGTGGGGTGTCATGGATGGCAACAGTTGCAACATAGGGTGCAGGGATGACAGGGGGTTGCTATCACATGATCCCAGGCCATTTGACCCTGGTTAGGAACTCTAACTCAAGGGAGAACCTGAATCCTAGTGTCAAATAGCTTGGGCCCCAACCATTTAGGGCTTTTATACAGCTGTGTATAAGGGGCCTCAGTTTCATTCCCATTCCTCCACTTTGTTTCTTTGTTCTCAGCTTATGTCAATTACTGCAATCTGAGTTTAAAGTGCAAAAGTAGTTTGCATGTAGAGGAGAGAGGAAAAAAAGTTGGGTCTGGTCCTTGCCTGTGGGCTCATGCAAAAACAAATTGCTGCGGCCTCTCCTGGTTTGTGTGAACTTACTGTCTTGATCACATTCTCATGCTTCTTGACTGTACATATGTTAGTTTCACTTGTGAAATGTTAGAAGGCATGCAACACTACACCCCTCCTTCCTACAGTGTTTGATGATTCTGTAGCTTAAAAAAACATCCCATCTTCACACATATATTTTTCCTATTGTATTATACTAGCATACTTTAATGACTGTATTAACAGCCGCAGTGAAAAGAAATACATTTTGGAAATAAAATGAAGGTATAGTTTGGCATGAAATAACTTTGCCAATAATGAAAAGAAAGACAATTTAGCACATATAACTCAATGCTTTTGACAACATCACCACCAAAATAGTATGAAACATTATTTATCTTATTTTTTATTGAAAGTGGGGTAGATTTAAGAAAGGCTGACAGAATCTTTCCCTCGTGTCTTGATGATCAAGCAGTGTGGCATTCAGCCAGAATACTGTGGGAGTTTACTCTCCTTCACTGTCAACTCTACGTGGCTCAAACAATGGCCTACCTTGCAATAGTTATTCATAACTACTGAATTAAGGGAGAACTATCTGGCAAAACTGAGTCCTACTATTTTGAATTCGAACCAAATTCCACCAATTCTGATGATCAATAAGGGGGCAAAGGGAAAGCTGTCTGTGTACCTAACTTATCCACATTAGTAAGCTAGGTCTTGACATGTTGTAAATGTAACAGCAAGAGATAGTGCTTTGTTGCAAGAGGTGATAATGCTTTGTTGATAGAGATAGTGTTTTGTTGCTAGAACAAGAATGACTGACTGTTGGGACACTTTCACATGAACCGAAAGGCCACAGACAGCAATAGATGACAGAGTTGTACTAAGAAACCCTACCTTGAGATCATGACAGGGACCTTGAAATGATAAGGGGAGCCTTCCTATTTCCTCGCAAACCCTGACAGCATATTCCACTAATTCATTGCTATACATGTCTGGGCAATTAGTACAAGATCATTGATTCTGAGGTTCCACATACCATATGGGGATGAGGATTTATCCTCCAGGAATTAATGAAAGATGGACCATCTGTACCACACTTTCCCTTGGCTTTGTTTACAGCAGCACAGATCATACTGAACCCCTGATGCTTTACTCTCCAATGCTTTCCTATGGGACACAAAATGTTTCCTTTTCAGAGTACTGTACATATTAAGGCAGAGGAATATTCTGTTGACACACTATGGCCACAAAAATACAGCTTATTTATTACTAGCTCCAAGTAAATTACATGACCATCCAACTACACAATGTGCCTAACACTTTATTCTGTAGAATCAAGCTGTACATCCAGAAAGAGGAATGTATCACCAAATTATTTTCAGATGATGTCTTCCTCTGACCTACTTTCACATCACAATCATTCTATATTACACATTCCTAAATAGAGGTGAGTCGGCTCCAAATATTGCAATTAATTAAAAGGAAGCTTTGGCTTATCATATTTACAATTATTTTAAACATGGCTATGAAATATCAGCTACTACCTAATGAGATAGAGTTTCAGCTATGAAATCATGAATGCCTCTAATAGTACATAGAAGCTATTTAATGGCATGTTTAAGTTTTAGGTAAAATACTGATAATGCATATATTAATAATAATATTGATCAAGACCTCAATGGAAGGGGGAAAACACTGTGCTTTAACACCATGACATGGACATGAATAGTTTTAATTCTATGGAAATGAATGAACATCCTAGAGAATCACAGTTTTTAACTCTGGATTAATAGTGAAACAACAAGATCAGTCAAACATCAAATATATGTAATTGTTTTAAATTTTTTATAATAAAAACAAATGCTTCCACCATGGCACTAACTTTCTGTGGTGATGGGCTTGGGTGCTAATATGGCTAGAGCAGACATGGGCAAACTAAGGCCCGGGGGCCGGATGTGGACCCCTGAGTGCTTACCACAGGCCCTCCTCATTTTCCCTGTCCTCTCAGCATAAGGACATGGTGGCCCACCACATCCTTATGCAGAAATGTTGTCGACCGCGTTTTAGGGGATCGGGGCCCTTAAGGAGAGACCCGATCCGGTCCTGAGAGAACGGACCTTGGCGGAGCCAAAAGGAAAATACGAGCCGCAATACAACCTGAAGCCGAAATGAAGAAGGTCCGCCAAAGTTGAAGGAAAATCCGCCAAGGAGTCTTTATTGAGCAATTCAGCTGAAGAGGACTCTAGTAGCGATCATTCGACTTACTAGAAGTCCCATACAATCAAAATAAAGCCATATTTATACAAAATTTCAGTCTGACAGCCCTTTGAATTTCCCGCCCTGCTTCCCCGCCCATCTGATCGTTGATAGGCTAGAAGTTTGAACGAGGCGGGCTTTCGTTTCCCGCCTCGCTCCGTTGGCCCAATAGGAAGCTGCCTTACGTCTCCACTCGGGCCAATCAGGAGAGAGAGGGCAGGAGTTAGCGAAACAATGAGGTGACGGGGACAGGAACCAGAGGATTAAGTCCTGCTAGACTGATTTCTAAAGGGTGCTATTTTATTAATGGCAGCAATCAAGGGTGTCCGGGTTTCTGTCACGTATACAGATTTTAGATATGCCTTGGGGTGTCAGAGATGGAAGCAAAGATGGGTGGTGATGAGCCATATTGACAGGCTCTGCAGGGCGCCTTCCTGAGGTGTCCTGGATATTTCTTTGGGTGAGCTATGACAATGTTTGCCTTGGGGCGAATCACCTTTAGGTCAACAACTCCGAATTCGGTGACTCAAGCCCTATATTGTCCATGCAATTTGAATTTGATTGGATTTAGCGGTGGCAGATTATCCTTTTGTTTTTGGGAAAGGAAGCCTGGGTCAGAGGAAATGGGATAGGTTCTGGGGTTCATGTTGAGTTCAAAATATTTCCTATTTGATTTCATGATTTGACAATTATATGAAATAAAATGAAAAATAAAATAAAGTTGGAATATAACCCAGGCTGGGAAAAATACATATTTTCTGGGGATTCCAAAGAGTACAAATACATATAGGCAGATAGATAGATTTCATGGAAATAAGGGAGAATTCATAAAAATGAGTTACATTTCATAAAGGGGAATCATGAATGATATAAACAATTGAAAATATTTGATAAGAACGAAGTTCATAACATCTGGAGAACCCAGCATGGAAATTCATAAAAGTGGAGTTTTAGCAGCATGATTTTACAATTCATGAAGTTGTTATCTCTTGCCTCAGGCTAAAAGGTCAAACACCTTTTGTGCAGAGAGTTTTAGTAAACCGCAGTAAACTCCAGTAAAAAGTCTCAATCACCTTCTACTATAAATATATGGAATATAGAACATAAAGTCTTGATTTTTGAACTATCTTTTACAAAGTCCTGGGGGGGGGGGTCACCTCGATCACAGAAAGGCAGGGGAGGAAGGCACACAGCAGCTGAGAGCTGTTTGGGAGTTCTCCTGGACTCATCGCTGAGCCTGGAACCCCAGGTTTCGGCAGTGACCGGGGAGCATTCGCATAAATAAAACTTGCGCGCTCTTGTTACATCCCGAGTACTGCAACGCACTCCACATGGGGTTGCCTATAAAGACTGTTCGGAAGCTTCAAATGGTCCAACTAGCGGCAGCCAGATTCCTCACCAGAGTGGCATGTGAGGAGCATACAACCTCCATATGTCAGTCTGCTACCGAGCACAATTCAAAGTGCTGGCTTTAGCCTATAAAGCCCTAAACAGTTCTGGCCCAGCTTACCTGTCAGAACGTATCTCCCGCTATGAATCATCTCCAAGTTTAAGATCATTTGGGGAGGCCCTGCTCTCAGTCCCGCCTCCTTCACAGGCATGATTGGTGGGGACAAGAGACAGGGCCTTCTCAATGGGAGCCCCTAAGCTGTGGAATTCCCGCCCCAGGGATATTAGCTCAGCCCACTCCCTCCTGACCTTCCATAAGAGAGTAAAAACATGGCTTTGTGACTAAGCTTTGGAGAACTTGTATGATAGATAGATATGGAATAACGTGCAATGACTATAGGAACGGCCTGGATTACACTTGTGGATTACGTGATTAATTGTGATTGTATTGTTTTAAATGTTTTTAATTATTTTAGTATATTTTATTATTCTAGTTTAAATGTTCATTTTAATTGTACATTGTTTTTTAGGCATCAAATAGTTGCCTATGTGTAGAGCTACCTTGAGTCCCCCCCAGGGTTGAGAAAAGCAGGGTAGAAATGTCATAAATAATAAATAAATAATTAAATAAGAAGCCACTGTCAGGACAGAACAAATAAATAAAGTGGTTTCCAACTGGTAAATGGGTTAAATAAGGCAACATTAATCACTTCGTTTAGTTTATATACTGAACATATCACAAAGAAACCAAACTGGATTCAGAGAAAAGAGGTGTGAAAACTGGAGGAAGGGACATCAACAACGGAAGATATTGTTCTGATAGATACTACTAGCAGAACATAAGAAATAATTGGAATGGCTATAGCGGAAAGTCAAGGAAGAAAATGCAAAGGCTGAAAATTAAGAAACTAAAATAATCGCCACAGATGAATTATCAACTTTATGGTAGACCATGAAGACATTGAAATAATCAAAGATTTCTTATATCTTGGATCATTCATTAATCATAACAGAGGCTTCAGTCAAGAAATCGGAAGATTAGGAAGATTAGAACTTGACAGGGCAAACAAGAACTAAATAAGATCCTCAAGTAATTATATAGTGTTTGTGGATAACAAAACAAGTTAAAAACATATAGAGCATTATACAATATAAACATAATTAAATCATGTATGTATTGATGATGTCTCTGCTTTCTGAATTGAAAAGGTATATAGATAATGGGGGGGGGGGGAACGGGACCCAAATGGTTGTTAGAATTATATAATTGGAAGAGACCACATGGGCCATCCAGTCCAACCACCTGCTATACAGGAAAAACACACTCAAAGCACCTCTGACAGATGGCCATCCAGCCTGTTTAAAAGCCTCCAAATAATGAGTCTCTCCCATACTCCAATATGCATCATATTACATCTATTTATACTAAACAAAATTCAGCATTTTAGTGCCCCTTTATTTCAGAAAAATAACACTAATTATAGCAATACTTATTTATCACTGCTTCTTTTCAGAAATATGTTGAAACAGGACTCTTTATTGGGTTACGGGAGTAATCTTTCCATTCAGCAGTCCAGTACTTCCTGAACAACAATCCTCTATGAGGAAAAAAGGTGCTGGATAAGGGTCTTATTTTTTGCATATGGCAAAGCTGAACCATGAATTTGTAGATGGAATAGTGTGTGGGAGGGATTGTTCAGTGTCTACTCTACATCTTTCACTACTAGTTGCTATGAGGTATTGCTGCTATTCATGCAAAGAAATGCATGAAAAGCATAAAAATAAATGTAAAAATACAGAAGGGTGCTTCTCAGGTCAGAAAGGAGATTTGCTCCAGCGTGCGCAGCTTTCATAAGCTATTTATAGCCTGATTCCATATGCAGTGAGTGGGATGCAACATGGTGTGAGTCCAGATTGAAGCATAGCCTGTGTTAATAATGTGTTAATAATCTGTGCCTTTCACCATATGAGTCATGTAGGAAATACTATATGATCAGTCTAACACACATAGTTTCCCCCATTTTACATAAGCAACTTCCACATTGCTAGATATGTACACCTATGCCCTCAGTTGCCGGATCACACCACAAAAAAGTTGTAGCCTTTTTTGCATACATTATCCAATGGGAAATCTACATCAAGCCAAAGCTCTATTGGCAAAGAATAATGTTGGGCATACAGCTAATAACAGAAAGTAAATACTCTGTTATCCTGAGGAGAGGTCTTCAGAGGAATGTCACAGACCCCATGCTGCTCAGCTTTTTCTGGAATGACCTGTAGGAGAATGTAAATTTGCAAATACTCTAGAACAGTGGTTCTCAACCTATGGGTCGCCAGGTGTTTTGGCCTACAACTCCCAGAAATCCCAACCAGTTTACCAGTTAATAGGATTTCTAGGAGTTGAAGGCCAAAAACATCTGGGGACCCCAGGTTGAGAATCACTGCTCTAGAAGATGGACTCAAGATTCAAATGGAAGATGACCTTTAGTGGAGACAAAAGTTAAATCTTGCATTTAGATACAAGAGATCAAACTCTCCTTGTATTAATTTCTGTGCTCCCATGAAAATCAAATAAGCTTTCATTAACATGAGGTGCAGCTATAGTGTGTGTATGGAGGAGATCTACTTTCCCCCTGTGGCATGGACTTTCTTCTGCTCTCTTTCTCTCTCTGGCAGTCTCTATGCCCTTGGCAATACTTCACCTGCTTACATCATCTTAATGCTCTGGTGGCCCATTCTGAGCAATGGCTACTAGTATGTATCCAGCAGGGGATCCTTACAATTATAAGTGGTGCGGTGTGTGCCGTTTTTATAATTCACAATTCACATATGATGCTTTCAGGTGCTATCTCTTATGCTATGTTGTTTTTGTTGCAAGATTTATGTTTGTGTAAAGTCCCAGGGTCTTTGGTTGCTCTCTTGTAAGCTGAACAAAATAAGAGTTTCTTCATGGAAATCTGCACACACACAGCCAACACTGTTAGCCAGGACTGGTTGTGTTTTGCATTTGTAACATTTTGAGTAAAGATAAAGGTTTCCTCCTGACATTAACTCTAGTCATGTCTGACTCTGGGGGTTGGTGCTCATCTCCATTTCTAAGCCAAAGAGCCAGCATTGTCCATAGACACCTCCAAGGTCATGTGGCCAGCATGACTGCATGGAGTGCTGTTACCTTCTCACCGGAGCAGTACCTATTGATCTACTCACATTTGCATATTTTTGAACTGCTAGATTGGCAGAAACTGGGGCTAACAGCGGGAACTCACCCCTCTCCCCGGATTCAAACTGATGACCTTTCAGTCAGCAAGTTCAGTAACTCAGTGGTTTAATCCGCTGCGTCACCGGGGGCTCCAATGATAATATAAATACTGTAAACCCAAATTAATAAACAAGAATAAAAGTAATTACCAATAGTTCAAGTATCTATATGCCACTCTAGAATATTTTGAATGACTTGTAAATTAGGTTATTACATCACCATTATCATCTCCACATGGAAGATGCAGGAGACAAGAGCTTGCTGAAGGTTTGGTTAGCAGACCCTATTTAAGTGAGAATTGTTGTTGTTGTTCAGTCGCTTCCAACTCTTCGTGACCTCATGGACCAGCCCATGCCTGAGCTTCCTGTTGGCTGTGGCCACTCCCAGCTACTTCAAGGTCAAACCAGTCCCTTCAAGGATACCACCCATCCATCTTGCCCTTGGTTAGCCCCTCTTCCCTTTTCCTTCCATTTTCCCCAGCATCAATCTCTTCTCCAAGCTTTCCTGTCTTCTCATTATGTGGCCAAAGTACTTCATCTTTGCCTTTAATATCCTTCCCTCCAGTGAGCAGCCGAGCATTATTTCCTGGAGGATGGACTGGTTGGATCTCCTTGTGGTTCAAGGCACTCTCAGAATTTTCCTCCAACACCACAGTTCATAAGTGAGAATACCCTCATTCCCCACCCCCACCCCCATTAAAATGTGTCCCATTTACTTTACTGAGCTGGGAAAATGGATTTGGCTGACTCTTCAGCTGCCCCACTTATATGCCTATCTAAAGAAGAGTTTGAGAACAAAGGATATGGCTTTGATTTATTGTGTTTAACAGTTCAGTACCCACATCATCCAGTGTGTAGACCACACTAGCAGAAACTGACAGAGCTTATTAAAGAATCTATAGTTCTACAGGAAGACTTCACAGGGAATTATTGCCTTGTAGGAGTGAAGAGAGACAGCCCTAGAGTAAAACCCTGGAACACAACACATTTTGATAAACATGTCCAGCAGATTACGCAGTCCAAGCATAATTTTTTCTTTGAATACATTGATGTATGTGCTCGTGTATGAGGACATGGGATTGGCTGTTGTTCAGCTTCTTCATTGCCAATACATTACTTTTCTTGAAAGATCCAAAACCGTGGACAATACCCAACAACTGCTTTTAACTGTGTAGCTTTCCTCATTCCAGTAAACCTCCAAGACCATAATTTGGGTGGGAAGGTGGCAGAAGAGGAAAAACAGAGGAAAAACATCACATTCTGTTCTGTTCTGTTCTGTTCACAAGACGTAATGAAATAAAATGGGTGCATACTTTAAATTTTACCTGGAATTTCTCTGTCCTCCAATTAATTATCATTAATTGTTAATAAATGATAATATCCATTCCTTTAACTCGAACAGATTGTACTCTAACTGGCTTGGAATTTCTCTGTCCCACATCATCCCTTTTCATCTTTTTTCCCAGTCACATTTGCTTCAAGACCAGAAGGTACATTTTTTTTTTGGTAAGCAATGTTTGTATGAAATGTCCGGCCAAATGAGATAAGTCTGCATCTAATCCATCTAAACTGTTGGCTGCTCTCTCTTCCTTTATCCCACTCCCAGCCTCATGCACGCTCTTTTAATGGGCATCACAGTAAAGTAGGCATTTGAATCATGAGCAATCTTTTCCTTCCTTTCATCATGTTATAGATTTACGTCACTGGAGGAAAATTGATTCCTTTGCATGGAAATTTACTTTGGTACATGCAGCTAAAAAATAACAGCAGCCTATTAAAAATCCAAGAACTACTTTCCGCATGGCAGGATTTTGGAATGTAGTCCCAAACTCCCTTTTGGAATATAATTTAGCAAAATACTATAAAATATGTGTTATTGTCAAAGATGTTAAGACCTACCTCAACTCGGTTTCTCAACAGAATTGCTTTGTTTGGCAAACCCAACAAAAACCTTAGAAACAAATACGTTTTATTTGGCATATGGTTAATTTTGGGACTGTAGTCCATGTCATCAACTTAATGACTTTCCAGCATTTTCAGTTACATAGAGGATGTATACTGATAAGAAATGTCTATTTGCTCCTTCATGCCAACCTACAGAAATATCTCAGGAAAGTCTGCCTTGCAAGACAGCCGGTCACCATTTGTTCTAATACTGGCTTACTGCATTTGGCTTTATGCTTAAATATGTTTCTGCACATCTTTTCTCAAAAACTGGAGTTCCTTCTATGTTCCTCCCCAAATATTTAATTACCGCACAATGGCAGAGTAATCCAAAACAATGCATGATTTAAATCCAGTGTCTTTAACAACCTTTTCTTTTAATTTTTTTTATACAAAGTGTTTTCTGGTCCATAAAACCAACTACAATCTATTTCTTCATTTTCAAAGTGCCTTCAAAGCTCTTTGCTGTTTTCCTCACAATAGAATAACATGGCCATCTCACTGGAATCAGTATGATTTTTGAAAAATATCTGTCTTGCTTGCTTTTTTCTGTACTTCCTTTTCTTTGTGATTTTAGTTTACTGTAATTATTCTATTTCTTGGATCTATATCTCATATTTTCCCCCAAAGTGGAACTCCAGGTCCACTATACAGTGTTCCCTCACTACTTCGCAGTTCACTTTTCGCGGAATCACTGTTTTGCAGTTTTTCAATAAACACTAAAAGACTATCATAAATCATAAAAAATTACAATTTACAGCCTAAGGAAGGGAGGAAGGAGAAGCCAAAGGGAGAGAAAAGGAGCAACGGGAAGAGAAGAATGCGATTTATCAACACATGATTGGTTGATAAAGACTTAAAATAGTGTATAACTACTAAAATAATGTATAAATATTAAAATAAATATAGCGTCCCTACTTTGTGGATTTTCAATTATTGCAGGTGGTCCTGGAACCTAACCCCAGCGATAAGTGAGGGAACACTGTGTATATGTAGGAAAATATTATTAAAACACAAAGCAAGTATATGGTAAAACAAAATTAAATAAAAGCACAACTGAAAACATGAATTTACAACAAAATTAATTTAAAATACATTTCAAAATTACATTACCTATAAAAATACAGCAACACTGTGAACTGCCGAAACTGGGGTGGGGAGAGTATTTACCTGTCACTAGGATGGCAGGTACGATTGCTTTGGTAGGGAGTTTCAAGGTCTTGGAGCACCCATCAATAAAGCCCTTCTCACATCCTTGCCAAATGTCCTTCTGAGACTCAGAAAAGGAGCTCTCATGAAGATCACGAAGCCCAAACAATGCAGTTTTTCCAATCGCCTGGATCAGACTAGGGTTGATACGTCATAACTGGCACTTGAAAGTGTGCCCAGAAATAGACCAATTGCCAGTGGAACTGTCATAACAATGGACTCAAGGGTTTCTGGTCAACAGTCTGGCTGCAGCCTTAGGGGCCTGCTGCAGGTTCAAAACACTTCTCAGTAACAACCTCGTGTAAAGCACATGACAGTAGTTCAAACGGTAGAAAATGAACCTGCATTAGCGTGGTGAGCTATAACATAGACAGGAATGGCAGCAATTGTCACATAAACTTCAACGGTGCAAATATTTTCCTGCCAACCCTGAAACCTGGACATCCAGGCTCAGGAAAAAATCCAGAGAGACACCCAAACTATAAACCTGTGTTTTCAGAGGGAGCATAGCTCTATCCAGTACAGGCTAAACTCCTGGTCCTTGATCTTCTTCTCAACTGACCAGAAGCACCTGTTTTGTCTTGTTTAAGCTCCAGTTTACCCATCCTAATATAATCCAATACTGGCATCAATATTGGTTTGGAACTACAGCCACCCCCTTCCCCCCATTCACTGGGGTTAAAGGCACAAGACCCCTGTAGCAGTAAATAATAAATAAATAATAATAATACACTTTATTTTTTTATCCCGCCCCAACTCCCCGAAGGGACTCGGGGCGGCTCACAACAGGGACAAGCCCAAAACAACAACACAACATATTTGACAAAAACTTAAAACACTCCGATACACAAAATAAAATAATGGACAATACATTAAAACCCATAAATTTATTTATTTATTTATTTATGTGCTTATTTATAGTAAATAAATCATGAATAAAAATGCTTTTTCTGTGTTTTACCAGAGATACTATCTCTCTAGTAATATTTAGATTTCCTAGCGCCGTAGAGTCACACTGTAGGACCCGCAGATTCTGAGAGAGAACATTTGAATAAAAAACAGTGAATAATCAAAGTCACAAAAGTCAAACTTACAAATGTGGATGGGTGACTAGATTAATTTTCCTCCTGCATTTTTATGATAGCTTAAGTCAGTGGTTCTCAACCTGGGGTCCCCAGATGTTTTTGGCCTAAAACTCCCAGAAATCCCAGTCAGTTTACCAGCTGTTAGGATTTCTGGGAGTTGAAGGCCAAAACGTCTGGGGACCCCAGGTTGAGAACCACTGCATTAATTGAAGGAAAAGAATAAACAAAGGAAAGGTATATAAAAATTGACTCTGAATTCTGTGGTCATATCTGGTTTTTCCCCAGTTTTTCCTAATGTTTTGAATGACTTGGGCTGTGTACAAACTACTCACTCTCATTCTCTTCTCTCTGAAAGTGGTCGAAGAAATAATTCCAGATACCCATGTAATGGGATTCACTCCCAAATGTCAATAGTATTTTGTAGCAGGGAAGGAAGGAGATCAACACTACTTTCATGATAACACTAGATTACATGGCATCAAAGATTGATCAGTAACTAGTCAGTAACTCAGGTCAGTGGCTTCTCTGTGTCAACCATCAGTGGTTCTCAAAGTCTCAGGCAGAAGTCTTTTCCAATGTTCAAGCCTTCCTTTTTATTGGTTGTAGTAGCAAATACTACATTCACAGGAACCTTGATGTTGAATATATGTGTGTGTAGTTGGAAAAATCCATTCTTCAGTATGATTTGAAGGAGTTAAAAACATAGAGACTTGTAATACTAGAATAGGACCTTCAGGTCAAGCTGACATGGGATCCGGAGGTTGGAACTACTGATAAGAGAACCCATAAATTAACATGTGCTTGCCAAGTTTCTCTCTCTTTATGTTGGACCTCATGCTGTGAGTAAATCCTTGTTTAAATAAAGTAATTAGCCTCTCTGCTGATCTGATCGGAAGGGTTTGCTGTTTGATTTATTGATGAGCCAGCACAGAAGAAGAGCAGGATAAATTGTGTGCTTCAAAACTGAAGTTTTGGTAGTCACGAGAGGGAAAGGAGTTTGGGGATGCCTCCTTTCTGCATCGCTGACAGATGTTATCCTGAAATGGTTTTTTTGGAAAAAAGAAATGTGAGTCGGGAGTGAATCTCAAATAAGTGCCATGTTTTCAGACTTGAATGTCCACTAGTGTGGTGGTGACTAGGTAGTATGTAAAACTAACACATCCAAAACACCTGGGGACTCGCAGGTTGAGAACCACTGTGATAAATCAACAGTTATACAAATTCCATAGATTGAATGGGTCTACTCTAGCTGGAACTAGCAAATGAATTTAGGATGTAATATGTTTACTAACTGCTTACATTTTGATTTATTACTTCCATTAGTTCATTTTATGCAGCAATGCAGAGTAGTCAATGTTTCAAAATAGTGCTTTTCCTCAGAATAGATCCAGCTTACAAAGGTGTATGTCAAATGAACCTCAGGACTCTTTTTCTTTTTTTTTTAATTCTACTGCTGCATTAACAGCTATTTCTCTAAAATTACAGGTTTAGTTGGGGGAATCTCAAAGCTACATGGAACGCTCTTGGCCATTTAGTCCAATGGCTGCCCTGCAGCAGAAAAACAGGGGACCTAAAGCATCAGCGACAGATGCTGCTCCATCCTGATTTTTCCAATCCCTTCCATTTCCAATCCCAATCCCCCAGGCATCTTGTCCCATTACTGAGCTATTTTCATCTTTTCTAAAATGGTTTAATCTAAATGCATGCTGCTGTTTGCTTAGCTGAACTTTAGCTCTTTTTTTACACACAAGGCTAAGCGTATTTTTCAGTTTTACATTATTATTATTATTATTATTATTATGAAACAATTTTTTAGATTTGCATTTTGCTTGTTGATTTGAAAAAAACAGAAGGTATGCCTGCACATTTATAAAATGCCATCGATGCACTAGGAACTAAACATCTGTCAGAAGAGGAAGCCAAATCAGTTGAAACAGGGGCAAACGTATGGGTGCAAACACCCTTTTGTTTAGCTTCCCCTTTTTCCTGGAATAGGCTCCAAGGCTTATGTGATGGTAGATATCTGCTTGGTATTGAACCCAAATTTTCAAGATCAGGAGAAAGGCTTGAAAAGAATTGTAGGTAAAAGTAAAGGGTTTCCCCTGACATTAAATCTAGTCGTGTCCGAATTTGGGGGTTGCTGCTCATCTCCATTTCTAAGCCAAAGAGCCAGTGTTGTCCATAGATGTCTCCAAGGTCATGTGGCCAGCATGACTGCATGGAGAGCCATTACCTTCCCGCCAGAGCAGTACCTATTGATATACTCATGTTTGCATGTTTTCGAACTGCTAGGTTGGTAGAAGCTGGGGCTAACAATGGGAGCTCATACCACTCCCCAGATTCAAACCATTGACTTTTTGGTTAGCAAGTTCAGCAGCTCAGTGGTTTAATCCGCTGCATCACTGGGGGCTCCGAAAACAACACTAGCAATAAAAAAGGTTGCTCACTAGGGGTCAGATTACCATTTTTACCTAAAGGATGTACACAAGTTTTATCTGGCATAAGTTTTTTCAGAATGCAACCCATTTCATAAAAGGCACCTGATTATGTGGCCTACCATCCATGAAATGCTTTTAGAGTTGAAAAAAAAAATAACCGAGGGGAGCTATTTTGCTTTTAATCCTGTTTCAGAGAGTAGGGAATCACAAACAGCAAAAAAAAAAAAGTGGTCTGGAAGTGACAAAAATGTCACATCAGCATTTCAGCATTGTGAAATTTGTCATATGGGGAGACCTACAGTGATTGCCAATGGGTTTTCAGGCCCAGTTTAGGATTTTTAGCTTTAAGCTCTAAAAAGTGGTCCTCAACCTGTTGGTCTCCAGATGTTTTGGCCTTCAACTCACAGAAATCCTAACAGCTGGTAAACTGGCTGGGATTTTTGGGAGTTGTAAGCCAAAACACCTGGGGACCCACAGGTTGAGAACCACTGCTCTAAAATTACTTGAGGTCTGGCTAACTAAGAGATAGCCAGAGGCCACTTCTGCAGTTGCTAGTCCACAGTTCAGACACCCACAGGATGTGATTGTCCAAAGGACTGCTTGATGGACAGCTAGGCTGGCTTCCAGTCTTTGGAATGCCCTTTCCTTGATAATGTGATCCATCCCTCCTCTCTGTAGGGATGGATCACAGTGATTTTAGAAAGGGTATAAAAGTATAGCTCCTCAATTTGGCTGTTTAATCTGCTTTGTTTATTGTATCTATTGTATGACACCCCCCCCCCCCCCCCATATTCAAAGGGTATACATTTCAAGACCCACACAGAGACATGGATAACTGAAAATGTAGTTTGTTATGTTTTCTATGTTTAACTTTGTTGTAAGGTGTTTTTGACAACTGAATGTTTTTTTATGTTCATCTTGGAAACCGTCCTGAGTCCTCTCGAGAAGATGGGGCAGTATATAAATCAAGTTTATTATTATTATTATTATTATTATTATTATTATTATTATTATTATTATTGACACAACAACATTGTGTGACACAGCAAACAAGATAGATATGCTGGATTTCGTATCACAAAAATCGAACACTTCACAAGTGTCTAGGACTGTGTGATGTATTTTCGGATGATGCGCGCAGATCCCAGTAGGGTGGCCTTTTGCAGTTGGCAGATCGTAATTTTGTCAATGTCTATTGTTTCCAAATGCCGGCTGAGATCTTTGGGCACGGCACCCAATGTGCCAATCACCACCGGGACCACCTGCACTGGTTTCTGCCAGAGTCTTTGAAGTTCAATCTTGAGGTCCTGATAGCGGCTGAGTTTTTCCTGTTGTTTTTCGTCAATGCGACTGTCATTTGGGATGGCGACATCAATGATCCAAACCTTTTTCTTTTCCACAACTGTGATGTCGGGCGCGTTGTGTTCCAGAACTTTGTCAGTCCCACAGTATCTTTGCGTGCTCATTTTCCAATACTTTTGCAGGTTTGTGAACCCACCAGTTCTTTGCTGCTGGGAGGTGGTACTTGAGGCATAAGTTCCAATGAATCATTTGGGCCACATAGTTGTGCCTCTGTTTGTAGTCTGTCTGTGCAATTTTCTTACAGCAGCTGAGGATATGATCAATGGTTTCATCAGTTTCCTTGAACAGTCTGCATTTTGGGTCATCAGCTGATTTTCAATCTTGGTCTTAATTGCATTTGTCCTGATGGCTTGCTCCTGGGCTGCAAGGATCAGGCCTTCTGTCTCCTTCTTCAGGGTCCCATTCGTGAGCCATAGCCAGGTCTTCTCCTTATCAGCTTTGCGTTCAATTTTGTCAAGGAACTTTCCATGCAATTATTATTATTATTATTATTATTATTATTATTATTATTATTATTATTATTATTATTATTAGGGCAGTGTAGATTCAACCCTAGAGAAGCCTGCAAACACTTCTGAGGGGAAAGGAATATTTTTGGAAATGTGGGAAAGTGAAGCAGTAAATATCAAATCTGTGGATAAAGGGCTTGTAGTGTATTCTTATAGTGCTGTTGTTTCGAGTGGTTTTAATGACATGTTAGTCACACTAATCATATTTTTAGTGGAAATGCTGGGTAAAAAAACCACAAATGACTAAAGTGCACTTTCATTTACAGGCTCTGGAATGTCAGTTTTGCTACAGTTCCAACCTAAACTATCTGAATTAAGGGATTCTCAGTCTGGAGAAAAAAGTGTCTATACCCAAAGTATAGGAATCCTTTGTTCCTCTACCAAAGCTTCCCTGTTATTAGATTCATCTCTGTTGGTCACAAGCTGTCTGAGCCTGTTCAGTAGACTCTTCTGAGGAAAATGGGAAGGGGAGAAGGGGAATAGGAAGACTCAACAGTTTGATACACGAGCCTAAGATTGATAAATCTCCCAGTCTAGGCACAGGACTTGCTACAGTCCTTTCTACCGTGAGACATTGTGGTAAAACGTGCAGCTGCAAATGCTTCTGCAAATTCTAAATGCAATGTGAATGGCCATTCCCCCCTGCGCCCTCACAGAGAATATTCTGTCTGCTTACACAGACCTCCTCCTCCTATTTGACACAATTCTATGACCATTATATTAAGTGAGCATAATGCAGCAACCCACGACCTCCACATCTGGGACTCTCCCTCTGCTTACCCAGGCAGAATCCATTCACAGCCCTTGGTTTAATCCCGAAGGCAATATCTTCCAAATAATCGGCCTTTGCTTTCAATCTCTTGATCTAGTCATGTTCCTCAAATCCTCTCAGACCAAAAGCAAAGCAATCTTTATGGCCTCATTTTATGTTTTTATTTGCTTTTAATCTTTGGAAATGTATTTGGCTGGAGGGGCTGAGTAAATGTAGTTAAGATTAGTTTGATTCTCTAATTAAGCATTCAAAGCTTTTATGTACATGGCTGTTTGTATCTAGTCATTGTTTGTAAATTTACAGAATATTTTTTTTCTGAACCGGCTTGCATATATGCAAGACTTTTGTGATTTAGTGTGCTATTCCCTCAGTTATGGGGGATGCATTTTCCCTAATTTTAGCCTCGCTCTGCTTTTATTGGCTTGCTAGCTGGGTCTAATTTGTACTGAATTTTGGTGATACAGTACTTTGTTTTGGAATGTGTATGTTCTCTCCGGTAGTGGGTGTATAAATGGAATAGCTCAGGAAGGTCCGATACCACATACATTAATAAGACATGCATATTGTGCAGGGTTTAAATGCCTTTAAATGATAACATCTCTTATTGCTGTGAGTTGATAGGCAATTTAAAGTTGTGTACACATGTGAACACACATATAGGCTACGGGAGGTGGATGAGAATTTAGTTTTAGCTCATTTTTAATGAGAAATTACCAAAATTTGCAAAGTTTGGGGATAGAAAAAATGAGCATAAAGAAAAGTGTGGGATAAATAAAAACCAACAAATTCACCCATGTAGGCTTAATACTTAAAAAGCTGGGTTTGAATCCAACTTGTCCAGCTTTGTTTCTGATGCTAAATTAGGGCTGTCACTTCTCAGCCTTAACAGCTATAGGACAGGCAGGTGCAACATGATCCCAATGATACTGGGAATAAGCTATATTTAGTTCATATAGTATTTTATGTAATATTTTGTGGAGCCCCTGGTGGTGCAGTGGGTTAAACCCTTGTGCTGGCAGGACTGATGACTTGAAGGTTGGGTTACGGACCTGAAGGTTGCCGGTTCAAATCCAACCTGGGAGAGCGTGGATGAGCTCCCTCTATCAGCTCCAGCTCCATGCAGGAACATGAGAGAAGCTTCCCACAAGGAAGGTAAAAACATCAAAACATCCGGGCATCCCCTGGGCAACATCCTTGCAGAGGGCCAATTCTCTCACACCAGAAGTGACTTGCAGTTTCTCAAGTTGCTCCCGACACAAAAAAACTGTAATATTTAATGTACATTTAATAGAATTTAATGGTGTATTATGTATTGTATTTAATAATCTAGTTTGTATACATTTATTTGCTTGTCCTGTATATGAAAGACCTATGGTCTAAGCATTAAATAAACTACTATTTAGGTACAACATGATTATTGGGAATAAGCTATATCTATTGAATTTGAACAGTGCAATGAGTTAGGAATTTCATTTGATTTGTGTTTTTGAGAAATCTCTAGAAATATTATCATATTTATGATAAGAACAACTTGAGATTTAAAACATCCGACAGTCCATACCTATCTATGAGCAGGGAAGTTTTTGAGCCCCTGGTGGCACAGTGGATTAAACTGCTGAGGTGCTGAACTTGCTGACCAAAAGGTCAGTGGTTCGAATTTGGGGAGTGGTGTGAGCTCCCGCTGTTAGCCCCAGCTTCTGCCAACCTAGCAGTTCGAAAACATGCAAATGTGAGTAGATCAATAGGTACTGCTCTGGCAGGAAGGTAATGGCACTCCATGCAGTCATGCCGGCCACCTAACCTTAGAGGTGTCTAAGGAAACGCCGGCTCTTCGGCTTAGAAATGGAGATGAGCACCAACCCCCAGAATTGGACAGAAATAAACAGGGGAAAACCTTTACCTTTACCTATGGGGAGTAAGTCATAAGAATTAGTTCTCTTGCTTTCGAGCCACAGTCAAGGTCTAAAATTGAATTTGGGTTCCCTACCTACAAGTGAGTTTTCAATGCTTGGGAATAGAGTAGTAACTGACTACTTGTTTAACTGCCCTCATTTTACCACCACGACAACCCTGTGAGGAAGATTAGCATGAGTGTGTATAGCTGAGTAGGAAGTTGAATGTAGTTCTATTTCATCACCGTAAATAAATGCTGTTGAAAGATAATCTCTCAAAAGAAAAAATGATCTTGGGTTGCATGTACACTGTCAAATTAATGCAGTTTGCCACAATTTAATTGCCATGTTTCAATGCGCGGGAATACTGGCACAAGGTCATTCTCTCCCAAAGAGAAGTCCCTCACCAATCCACACATTCTAGGATTCCATAGCATTAAGCCATGGCAACTAACGTGGTGTCAAAGTGCATCAATTCAACAGTGTAGATGCAGCGATCCTAGGGGGCTGGGTAACAGAATATATGAATTACTGCCATCATGTCCCATTTGGCCCCATTTTCCACACTTTTTTAAAACTTCCCCTCCCCTCTGAATTACGACTTTTTTTCCCTTTGAGGTTATGCAGTGGGAAAATGGGTTGTGTGTGGTATTCTTTGACTCTTGCTGCACAATATGGCAGTAAAGCTTTCACTACTGCAATGAACATCTGTAGGCATATCTCTGCATCTTTTTTTGGGTGTGTGTGTGTAATATCATAGGGACTCTGGTCTAAATTACTTAATTGGAAGTTTCTGAGCACTAAAGGAGAAGCTAATGTGCACAGTTTTCTCTTTCTAATCCAATGATTGTCAACCTGGGATCCCCAGATGTTTTGGCCTTCAACTCCCAGAAATCCTAACAGCTGGTAAACTGGCTGGGATTTCTGGGAATTGTAGGCCAAAAACATCTGGGGAACCCAGGTTGAGAACCGCTGCTCTAAACCTACCTAACTGGCTGGAGATAATGGGAATGGCGATATAAATTTTAGTTATACATCTTAAAGACACCAAGCTTAGTAAGTTTAAAAGGTAATCAATAACTAATTAAAAGACAATATGGTTGTCTTTGATTGATTTAATCAAATTAATTGAAGTTTGGTGTGGTAGATGAGTGTTGGACAATAGAGACCAGGGTTTCATTCCCTGCTTGGCCTTGGAAACCTACTGTGATCAGTCATAAGCGGAAAATGACATGAAGGCACACAATAACAGCATCAATTAAAGCAATAAAACTCATTATCAAAAGAATTCCCACATTGCTGCTAGTCTTCTTTATGAACTAGATGAAAATTGTTCTGTAAAAAGACAGCACTGAACTTAAAATATAATTTACTTATTTGTATATTGTGTCCTTCTACACACAAAAAAGCCAACTGCTGTTAATTGAAAGTAAGATGGATCTATATAATTGGCATTAGGTTAACTCATTAGACCACACTGTCTCAATTATATTACTAGCAAAGCCAATGGATCTTGCAAAATAGTGTGTGTGCTCTCCAGTATCCAGAGCTTCATAAACCGGGCCCGCTCGTCTCTGACCCTGACAGCAAGCTCTAAAACTGTCACTCCAGATCTCTTTTCACTTCACCTAGATCTCAGCCTGAATTAAAATCAAAGGAAGATTTAAAAAAATTCTAGGAGCAATTCAGAGCACAGTTAATTTTCTCTTACTTCCATTCATTACCAATTGTATTGAAGAGAATTCAATTCTATATTGAATCAAGGTCTTTATTTCTTAGGTAATGCAGATTATAGAACATTAAATAATTTGTTTTTAGATAAATACCATATTTATTATTTTACATATTTTATTAAAAATATAGTATACAGTACCATCTATAAAGACCACAGCGTACAATTCATAATGGTGAGAAATAATCTCAACATAGTAAAAGCATCTTGAACAATGTCTCATGGGCAACATCATTGCAGACGGCCAATTCTCTCACACCAGAAGCATGTTTCTCAAGTTTCTCCTGACACAAAAAAAATGTAGATTTCCATCAAATTGGTCAGGCCCCAACAGCTTTCAGGAAAGGTCTTGTAAATTTTTACTGGGTGCTAGAATAACACAAATAAGGGGGTTGTTTCACAACTGGGGTGTCACAACAGAGTTTCTCCCACTCCATTGCACCACCCCGACTGATGGGAGACAGAGGAGGGTCTCTCCAGCAGAGATCTCAATCTCAAGCAGCCACATACAGCAGGAGATGCCTCCTGTAATATTAGAAAATGAAATGTGGTGCTGGAAAAAAATTCTATGCATGCTAAAATGATAAATAAATGGGCGCTAAAGCACTGCAACCACAGCCAAGATGACTAAATTGGGATTAAATTGAGTATGTCCTTCTTTGGCCGTATTTTGAGAATATATGCCTTACTAGAAAAGACAATAATGCTTGGCAAGATACCAGGCTATAGGAAAGAAGTAAGACCACAATGCAGATGGATAAACCTAACCAGTGAAGTCACGATACCCGGTGTGGAAGATCTGAGCAGCACTGATGACAGGGTGACTTAGACGTCTCTCATGTGGTCTCTATGTGTCAGAATTGACTTGATGGCAGTAAACAACAACAAAAATCTTTTGATTCCTGTGGATCTGGAGTGCCAAATCTGTATATTTTGCTTCATGCCACATCAATATTTTTATAAAAAATTAATTTTCCCCCTTTAGATTTGTGAAAAACATGGGCATTATTTACGTTACTAAAAAAATAAATGCAACCAAATTCACAACAATCTGTATTGGTCACACTGAACAAAGGCAATAATTCCCATTATGTTGCCCTTACCTTTTTGTTGTTAAAGATAACTGTAGGAAAAGGAAAAATGTAATCATTTTATTTTAGTGCCACAAACTTGTTTTAATCCATAGGAATTCAAAACCAGATTTTTGGGCCTAAACATTCCAAAGTCTTCTGCCTGTAAACATGTATCTGTGTTTTTGTTTTACATCTATCAAATACAAAATGCTCTTTAAATTGAGCTTATAAAGAAATTTGTGGAATTATTAAAAAAAAAACCCTAAAGGAAATGCAATTCTCACCTATTCCTCCGAGATATCACTATCCTGCTTGACCATACATGTGTTTCTGTCTGATATGCACATAAAATAGGATATGAATAATGGCAAATCATTGTTGCTGTTGTCTACATTCACGTCATTTTTGACTTGGTTACTCAAATAACCCTGTTTTCTCTGTTCAAGAGCTGTTTGTAATTTCTCTGAATCTGGGGATAGTGTGACTTGTCTAAGATCATAGTGGGATGAGGGGTTATGATGTATACAATATCAATGGCTAAAAGATGAGGTTTCTGCAAACCAAGAAGTTCGAGTTTGGATCTCCTCATGGCCACTGAACTCATTTTCATTAAGCCATCACTCTCTCTCTGCCTCAGTTCACCGTTTAAAAGTGAGGAGATCATACCAGGGACAAACTTTTGGGACAGGACAGGTAAAACATAAAAGTTTTCCCCTGACATTAAGTCTAGCCATGTCCGATTCTGGAGGTTGGTGCTCATCTCCATTCCTAAGCTGAAGAGCCGGCGTTGTCCGTAGACATCTCCAAGGTCATGTGCCCAGCATAACTTCATGGAGCGCCATTACCTTCCTGTTGGAGCAGTACCTATTAATCTACTCTCATTTGTATGTTTTTGAACTGCTAGTTTGGCAGAGGCTGAGGCTAACAGCAGAATCTCACCCCCACTCCCCGGATTCAGACTGCTGACCTTTTGGTCAGCAAGTTCAGCAGCTCAGCAGTTTAACCCGCTGTGCCACTGGGAGCTCCCGATACAGGACTAGTGATGTGAAATATTTTCAACACAGCAGCCAAATGAATTAGAGCTTTTTAAAAGACCATTACTTAATTTGCTTCATTGACTGGGATACGGAGCTATAATTTTAATATAACGTGTACCATAGGGGGATCATTTCCAGAATAAGTACACATCTATTGCATTTATCATTGTTTCCTTTTAAAAACCCTGTGTGTGTGGGGGGGGGGGGATGCTGTAGTTGAACTACTTGGCAGAGGAAGTCTATAGCAGTCAATGTCATGGCGCATTTAAATGATTTCCTTTTCCCCTACAGATTGCCATTGGAGAAGACAGCAAGGTCATTTGCTCACCTCCCAATTCCCTCCCCCTCATCCACATTTCGGGTCACTTGATTATTTCTGTCAGGATCCTCTGTTGTTACAGAAGTCTGTATTCAGTTCACTGGCTCTCTACATAGGCTGACTATTGTTACTAATATTAGTGAAATAGGTCTGTCCATATTTCCTTGCACAAAGAAGTAAAGTCAGTGTATGTGTTGTGTATCAGATATATGGTGATGCAAGAATATATCTCCACAATATTGTTAATATTGTGACAATGACTACGAATAATATTCATAGTGTGCTCCGGATTTTTCATTGTTGTTGATTTCCTTCCTTCTTGCTTGCTATTTATTTACTGCCTTTCTGCCTCAAAAGTAAGGACATTTTAAAATATATTATTTTCCATACTTCCCCCATCTCAGAATTATGATAATATAAAATTAATTTCACAGTGAAATAATGACTTCAATTAAAAATGTGCTAATACTGTAACATGCTATATATATCTCAGGTCTTTCTTCTTACACTTTTTGCCTGGAAATGAGGCTTTGTTTACAATATCTGACAAAGTAAGTGATCATAGTAGGTTTCTAAATAATTTGCAGTAATAAAAATTTTACGAAGACTATTGATTCCAAGACATATTTGGGCCTTGATTTTCCTGTGCGACTAGTGAAACCTCATCGGCTGGATTACAGTCAGCAACGAGAAAGGCAGAAATCATGGGTTTTATATTTTCCATGGGTTATACAATGTGAATTTAATTCATAGCTCACACAAGCACCAGAAAATGAAATCAAAAGTCTTTGTGTATGAAAATGGTATTGATAGCATAAGCAGGAGTTCCTTCTCCAAAGAACGTACCTGAAATTCTACAACACAATGTATATATTACATTTTATTCTGATGCGATAGCAAATCACGGAATCTAGGATTCTATACAGCAAGATGTGGTAGAGAGGCCATTTTCTATGCAAACTATTAAGGCAATCTTTGATTTCAACTGTACACTTGCAAACATCCATGTTCAGATCAAAGGAAACAAAGGAAACCCTTATTCCAAAAAATAAGAGACAGGATAAAGAATATGATTATGAATTGTAAGATGTATATTCATTTTGTTCTTAAGGGTCATATACACACACACATATACATACGTATACATATACATATATCTCACAGAAAACCCAACTGAATTCAATGTGATTTCCTTCGCTGTAAACACATCTATGATTTTGCTTTTCTGATTTTACTGAGAGCAAAATTCCATCCTTCCTTGCTCATTCTGAGAACATTTATCAGACAAAGTAATAGATATCTATCAGCTAATTTGGATGTATTTTAGCAAAGTCATCAATATGAATAATATTTTGAAGTATTATGTTTGCAATACCCTAATGTTGCAATATTAAGCATTTGCATGTTTGTGTGTGGATATGTACCTTCAAAGTTGCCTGTCGATTAATGGCAACCCCATAAATTTCACAGGGTCATCTTACAAGAGGTATGTATCAACACGATCAGTGAACATCCCCCCCCCCCCCGAATAACTACACTTTCAATTACACTGAATAAATAACTTAACCCTTTCTTTATTTTATATACATATAAAATATGGGGATCAAAATGCAAAAACAAAAATGATACAAATCAAACTGATTTTGTTCGGATAAACAAATTAATTAATAGCATTTTGACCGAATAGAAAATAACTTTGTATTAAGTATTTCACTTCAGTACAAAAATATTTTGTTAAAATTAGAAGTTCGATTTTCTAGTAAGTTTTCCTGCTTTTTAAATCTGTTTTACAAGGAAGATCACTCTCTAATAAATATTAGTGTGATTCATATTAATATAATAGCTGGTCCACGTTGAAATGTTATATAAGAGATGGAAGCTGCATCATTTTAGAATATCTGATCCACAATAAAATGTTGAACAAATAAAAATCAACGGCATTGATTTTTATCCATAATACTTTAAAAATTATATATTAGTACTAATGAGAGTAAATAGATCCATTAACACCAGGTATATTTATTAATGATATGATGTGAATTAATCAACAGTGGGATGTGAATGTTCCCAGTGATCAAGGGAATGGATCTTGCATATTTCAAATGTATATTTCCTTTAGTAGTAGTATGATATGTCATATGTCAGATGTCAAATTCATATCAATGCACATTTTATGGTACTGCATGATTTTATACTGGCCAACCTTTCTACTAAACAAACAAAAAACGAAAACTACCTTTCACCTAGTATCAATTCAAACATTTTCTTCAAAAATCTAACGTTATATGTTCACTGATCATAAAAGAGCAAGAATTAAAAGAAGGAACGATATATTAGATCATTTACTGCACAAATAATTTAAAATTATTACAGGATTTCATTGCTGTTACCTCATGTTTACAAATACACGTACACACATATACATGTGTGTGTGTGTGTGTGTGTGTGTGTGTATATATATATATATATATATATATATATATATATATAAGACACACACCCCATATATATCACCAGAATTTTGCATATTTAAGAACTAATTAATTCCTCTCTTCAGTTTTATATCCAATTTAAAGAAACACTTATTTTGGAAAAAATATGTATGCCAAGAAATAGAGTCGGTTATGCCCAATCATTATACTATATTTTTTATTATCACTATTATTTCAAATTATTTGATACAATGGAAGATACATATTTAAGTGCTAAACAATCCCATTTTATCAAAAAATAATGACATCTAAATTTAATATCCAAATTAGTTCGATTTCTGTGAATATTTTTTGACATAGAAAATGTTAACTCCATTGTGCCTTCTTAAGGTAGGTTCTTGAGGAGATCTCTCAATATATCTCTTAAAAGACCTTTGGGCACTTCAATTCCATTTGCTAGATATTATCTTTATTATACTTTATGTTTCACACTTAGAGAGGAAACACTGCTAAAAGTTATTGTACTGTACCAAAACAATATTCTAAATCTTCTTACCTCCAAAAAGCAGCTTTGGAAATGATTTAGTTTGATGTGGGTCTCAAACAGATGGTCACTCTTTCCACGTTGAGAAAGGATGAAAAATGCGAATGGATAACATTACAGGGATGTCTTGTTCAAATGCATAGAGGTCTAAAACCTCATTGGCCTTCGGATGAGAATCATGTGACATGGGATGAAGTGCATGTGACCTATTTTCTCCCAAATCCTTTCATTTCCTTGAAATGGAATGCAACCAACAGCGATGGTTCTGTAATTTTGATGACATTTCTAAAAAAGCCACTGAGCAAATCAGTTACCCTCGGGCCACAAGACCTCAGCATAGAGGAGTTCCCAATGATCAGGAGAATGGATCCAGCAATTAACCAATTATTACTTCTTCACCATTTGGAATCCCAGCTTTCCGTTTGCTTTATTTAACTGACAGATGGGGAACAAACACTCTGATCTTCAACACATGTGCACATCTCAATTACGGTCTCCATGCAATTGTAGCTAAATCACATGCGTTAGCATGTGATATTTTTGCAACTATCATTGTATCTTTACGTAGATGCATATTCAGTTACGTAACTATACTAGTGCCAGTAGCCTAATGGTGGTGTATCATGATTGGAAATGCATCATGGAAATATAGTTAGAATTTCAGTGCATCTACATTGTAGAATTAATGCAATTTGACACCACTTTAACTCCTATGATGACTCAATGCTATAGATAGAATCATGTGAGTATGCAATTTTACTAGATATTTAGCCTTCTCTGCCAAAGAGTGTGGCAGCTGTACCAAACTAAAAATTCCATGATTCCATAGCACTAAGCCATAGCAGCTAAAGTGGTTGGGAAATTATTTTGCAACCCTCCATGCCAAATTATATTCATTTTGCATTGTAGATGCCCTTTTAAAGACTTGGTATAAAAGCTGCCAAATTATCGAACGGTTTCAAAACCAATAGGTTGAATGGTATTAGAGAACTAGAACAAAATCTACACTAAAACACTGCAGTCCTTCAATGAATGTCTTTGAGGCACAAAGTACACGATCCAGTGCTGGTCAGAGGGGGGAATTTTGGAATTCTGTATAACTGTAAGGAGGCCATCCTTTTCCAAATGGTAAACTCCCATGAATCCCCTGAAGTTAGTCTAGATGTCTGAGAAATTCTCAGGAGCTTTTTTTTTTGGCAGCATGGAGTGTTGTAAAAGTAAGGAGGGAAAATAATAATAATAATAATAATAATAATAATAATAATAATAACAACTTTATTTTTGTACCCCGCCTCCATCTCCCTGAAGGGACCCGGGGCGGCTAACATGGGGCCAGGGTGAGGTAATTACAATAGAACAAAATAAAATAACACACATCATCAACAAGTAAAAATTAAAACAAAATAAAAACACAATTATAAATTCCAGATGTTTTTTTCCCTAAAGAATGCCTAATTTTGGATGCTTCTACACAGCCATTTAATCAAAGTCAGGATGTGGATTAAAGAGAACAGATTTGCTGCAAAGTGCTTACACGGGCACCTCAAAAACCCGTTTTTCTATATTTGTGGTGGCCACAAATAGCAACTGAGTGTGGATCAGTTTAATCCAAGGAATAATTATTTTCAACGTTTGTGATAAAGATAGTCTCTTTATGTCTGAGGAGCTGTGGGTTGGGCCAAAGGGGGATTCTACCCCCCAGCAGGAGGCTCCAGATGGTGGAGACTCATTAGTTTCATTCATTAAGTGACATAAGAGTCAAACAGAGGTTGCACCACTCACCGTAATGCTGTTTCAATACATGGTCTCCAGAAATAGCTGCCTATAAATTTCCCTGTCCCTTCCTGATAGTTTTGTTGCTTTCAGCCCTACAACTTGATGACTAGCAGTATGTGTTTTCCTGCCTAGGATTGGGAACAGTTTAAGACCCTGTTTGTTGTTGTTGCTGTCGTTGCTGCGGTTGCTGCTGTTTATACCCGCTTTATCTCTTCTGAAGGAGACTTAAAGCAGCTTACATTAAAAGTATTACCACATAATTTAACGTATACAAATATGCAAACATTAAAAAAGAATAAAACATAACAATATTAAAAAGTCACAGTTAAAATCCATTAAAACATTGTTGTTGTTTATTTGTTCAGTCACTTCCAACTCTTTGTGATCTCATGGACCAGCCCATGCCAGAACTCCCTGCCGGCCATGGCCACTCCCAGCTCCTTCAAGGTCAAGCCAGTCACTTCAAGGATACCTTCCATCCATCTTGCTCTTGGTCAGCCCCTCTTCCTTTTCCCTTCCATTTTCCCCAGCATCATGATCTTCTCCAAGCTTTGCTGTCTTCTCATTATGTGGCTAAAGTACTTCATCTTTGCCTCTAATATCCTTCCCTCCATTAAAACATATTTAAACTAAAAACCATAGCACCCCCTGACTTGATCTTTAAAACCTTCTTCTTTAAAAGCCTGCCTGAAGAAAAAGGTTTTAGCCAGCACAGGACAGCAGAGAGGGGGCCATTCTTGCTTCCCTGGGAAGAAGGGAGTTTCAGAGTTGAGGGGCAGCCACCGAGAAGGAAGGCCTGCTCTCTCATTTCCACCAACCATGCTTGAGATGGAGGTGGGACCGAGAGAAGGAATGGACTCTCCTGAAGATCTCAGGGCCTGGGCAGGTTCGTACAAGTGGATGTGGTCAGCTAAATAGCCCAGATCTGAACTGCTCAGGGCTTTAAGGGTCATAACCAGCACTTTAAATTGTGCCCAGAAACGGACTGGCAGCCAGTAGAGCTGCTGCAACAAATGGGTTGTCTGCTCCCCGTAGCCAGCCCCAGTTAGCAACCTGGCTGCAGCTCTTTGGACCAGCTGAAGTTTCCAAGCACTCTTCAGAGGCAGTCCCACGTAAAGCGTGTTACAGTAATCCAGATGAGATGTAACTAAGGCACGTACCACCATGGCCAGATCTGGCTTCTCAAGGAATGAGCGCAGTTGGCACACAAGCTTTAATTGTGCAAAGGCCCTGCCAGCCACCACCGATACCTGGGCCTCTAGGTTCAATGCTGAGGAAGATCCCCAAACTGTGAACCTCTGTCTTCAAGGGGAGTGTAACTCCATTCAACACAGGCTGAATCTCTATTCCCTGATCTACCTTCCGATTAACCAGGGCACCTCTGTCTTGTCTGGATTACGTTTCAATGTGTTTCTCCTCAACCAGCCCCTTACTGATGACAGGCACTGGTTTAGAACCAGGACAGCTCCCTTGACGTTAGGTGGAAAGTAATAGTAGAGTTGAGTGTCACCGTACTCCAAAACTCCGGATAACCTCTTGCAGCAATTTCATTTATATATTAAATGGCATGGAGGACAAAGTGGAACCCTGAGAAATCCCACAGGACAGCGGCCAAGGGTTCAGACAGGAATCCTTTAGCACTACTTTCTAGGCACAACCCTCCAGGAAGCACTGGAGCCACTGTAAAACAGTGCCTGCCAGTCCCATCCTAGCGAGACAATCCAGAAGGATACTGTGGTCAATGGTATCGAAAGCCGCTGAGAAATCCAGGAGAACTAACAGGGACACATTCCCCCGTTTAGTTCTCTGTGTAGGTCATCAATCAAAGTGACCAAAGATGTCTCTGAAACCAGATTGAAACAGATCTAGATAATTTGTTTCATCCAGAAATCCCTGGAGTTGAGAGGCCACAACACGCTCCAAAACCTTGCTCAAAAACGAGAGATTGCACACTGGGCAATAATTGCCCATTATGGCGGCGTTCAGAGATGGTTTTTAAAATATGGATCTCCCAACTGCCTCCTTTAGGCAAGTTGGAATTTTGCCTTGTTCAGAGGAGGCATTGACCACCACCTTCACACAGCCAGCCACTTCCCATCTGGCCCATTTGATCAGCTAGGAAGGGCAATGATCTAGAATACATGTGGTAGATCTCACCACTCCAATTTAGGACTGGGAGAGATAATATAGTGTGGTACAGTGTTTTAAATATAGGAAGAATTCAAATCCACATTCAGCCATGGAAAGCCATTGGGTGACCTTGGGCAAACCACACTCTCTCAACCTCAAAAGAGGACAATGGCAGATCTCCTCCTGCCAAGAAATTATTACAATAGGCTTGCTATAAAGTTGCCAGAAGTTGATGGTGACATGAGGACACATAACCACAATTGTGCCATTCCAGAAAGTGAATAGCACTTTTGACTTCCCTCCCCATTTCTAAAATACTGAAAGACTCTTTTCCAAACAGCCTTATAAAGTATGCTGTTATATCAATAAAATATTGATGGTTTTGATGTTGGGAGAAAATATACTGTTGTAAACAACTGTTCAGTCAATAGTATTTTTCCATTCCCACCCTCTGTTTGGAAACCATGTCATGCTATCAATAATATGAAAAGGCATGCTGAAAGGACAGATAGTGGCACTAACTAAGAACCTATGTTGACCTTCAGTAAAAGACACTGGACTAAATCAAGCACCAAGTAATCTGCTAAATAATTATATAAGAAGGCAAAATCATTTCAGTTTTCTCTCTCCCTAGCAAGCCTGCTGGATTAAAAGATAAAAAAGAGCGTTGCTTAGATTAAAACCGCTGTGATGCTTAAGAAGAGGATGTATTTAGGATAAGGTAATACAGAAAGGTCCTTGTAACATTTACTGTGGTGTGTAGTCAATGAGAAAATAAGCTCACATAATGGCATCAGGCTTTAAATGGCAACTCTTTCTTTTTTTACATATAGAAACAAGCAGGTACCATGTGTTGTACTACAACTGTCTCTGAGATGTGGCCATGTGATGGACCTACAGCTTTGGGAGAAGACCAAAGTCAGAAGACAGGCTGAGGTGGGGCAGACTGATGCAGTTCAGATGTAACTTAGCTTGGTTCCCAACTCAACCCATGTCAAGAGGCATGTCAAGAGGTAACTCCACAGGAATCCTCAAAACCTGGACTGTCCTAGGATTCCCTGTTCTGTGAAGAAGCACTGTGGATCTACACATTTGTGCATGTGAACAGTCCCTTCCTAGAGATGCTACATGTATTGCTAGGAAGGTTGTGGCTGGCATTGACATTGATGTGTGAATGTGGGAAACCAATTGAAGGTCAGAGCTTTGGTTCCCTCACAGGAATACATGAAAAGTGGACAGTGTCATGTTCCTTCTCCTTGCTGTTCACTCTCAAATGAAGTACAGTAGAGTCTCAATTATCCAACATAAACGGGCCAGCAGAACATTGGATAAGCGAATATGTTGGATAATAAGGAGAGATTAAGAAAAAGCCTGTTAAACATCACATTAGGTTATGATTTTACAAATTAAGCATCAAAACATCATGTTATACAACAAATTTGATAAAAAAGTAGTTCAATGCGCAGTAAGGTTATGTTGTAATTACTGTATTTACAAATTTAGCACCAAAATATCACAATATATTGAAAACACTGACTACAAAAATGCGTTGGATAATCCAGAATGTTGGATAAGCGAGTGTTGGATAAGTGAGACTCTACTGTACAACTGATTCCCCGTTTTTTCTCCTCAAAACAAATGTTATAGGATACAGTATTCAAATAGGATGGGTGATACCTGGCTTGATAGCAGTTCATGTGAAAGGGATCTAGTAGTCTTAGCAGACCACCAGCTGAACCTGAGTGAGCAGTTTTATGTAGCAGGTAAAAGGCCAATGTGATACTAGACTGTATTGATAGAAGTATAGTGTCTAGATAGAGGGAAGTAATAGTCCCACTCTATTCTGCTTTGGTCAGACCCCAACAGGAATATTGTGTCCAATTCTGGCCACCAAAGATGAAGAAGGATATTGACAATCTGGAAGATGTACAGAGGAAGAGGACCCAAATGGTTAAAGGTCTGGAACCCTCTAGGAACAAATAAGGGAGCCGAGTATGTTTAGCTTGAAGAAGACAAGGTTGAGAGAGGACATGATAGGCATGATGTTATGTGAAAGGATGTCACATTGAGGAAGAGACAAGCGTGTTTTCTGCTGCTCTAGAGACTAGGACATAGAACAATGGATTCAAACTGCAAGAAAAGAGATTCCACCTGAATATTAGGAAGAACCTCCTGACAGTAAGAACTGCTCAAAAATAGAATATGCTGCCTGGGAATCTGGTGGAGTATCCTTCTCTGGAAGTTTTTAAATGGAGGCTGAATGGCCATCTGTTGCTAGTGCTTTGATGGTACATATTTTCTTGAATCTAACACTCACTTTTTGGACTAAATTACATTGCTAAAATTGAGATGTGCATTAGAGTCGATGACGCACCAGAATTACACACCTAAACCCAACTGGGCTGTTGGGCAAGAGTTCCCAGCTGGAGTCAGAGGAGGTTGAGGCAGCGGTGGACATGATATACTAGTAGGAAGCTGATGGTGGCCACAAAAAAGCCGGTGAGAAGCCCACACAGAGGGATGTCTTTTCAAAGCTACCACTGCCTGGCATTACATTAAACAAAGTTTTTTTTCCGTAACGCACACCTTCAAAATTGAAGTGCGCATTACATTCGATGGAGCATTATACTTGAGTAAATATGATATATTCCTATGTGGCAGAATGGGGCTGCCTGGATGGCCTTGGGATCTTTTTCCCTGTCTGGCTCTGTACAGCTACTGTCAGTTACCTTACCAACAGATAGCAGCTATTTTACTAACTGACATCACTTAGATAAATATTATGGCATCACAGGAGATGGTAAACCCATCTCCCATACATAAATGCACTATTTTAACCATTTAGCATGCTTTACTTTAATTATTAATTTTACTGTTTTAGAAACTGACACTCCTTGGCTGTTGGACTCATCTTTAAGGATTTTTTAATTTGTTTAAAACAGTGTGTTACACTTAATAAGAATATTTTTTTGTAAAGTATTTGCAAACATTAACGAAGAAAATTAGGAATGACACATAATTGCCAAGAATGAACCCTGGTAGCTGTACTGGAGCAGTGCAGCACTGAAAGCATCAGATGCTTCCTCTCTGTAGCCTCCTCTGCATGAAATTCCTCTTTGCCCCCAGCAAGGTTGATCGCGTTCCGCATTGGAAAGACTATTGCTTTCTGACTAATTATTTCAGAAGGGCATGAAGAGGCACCCGGAAACAATGGGGAGAAAAGCGAGCAAATGTTCAGGATCTCAGTTTTCCCTTAGGCCCCCGATACCACAAAAACAAACCCTCTTCCTAAATCAATACAATTAAATATTGGCTCACCTTCAAGTTCACATTAAGCAGAAGGGTCATATCAAAACATCATTGGGGATGGGGGCAGCCGTGATCATTCTGAGCATCAGTAAAAATTAAGTGGGGTTCAGAGCACTAGCTACTTTTAGTAAGTATTATTTGGGATCATCACAACAAAACTACCATTTTATCAGTATGTTGATTCATCAAGTAGGAGTATGGCAAATTTATTCTGTTCCAGAAAAATGTATCTGTGTGGGAAGGTAGGAAAAAAAATCCCCCTTTCCCAGGGGCATTTTTGTTCTAATAAACAAACAGTTTCCCCAGACAAAACAAACAGACCTTGTGACACAAGGTTTCAGATTTTGTTGCTAATGTGGAAAATAGGCATGTGCGATGTATTAAAAATTGGTTCTAAAATGGTTCTTCAAAACTAGGGGACATTGGTGCTTCATTTCTACAGTGTTTCTAATGTTTTGGTGATGAAAATTTTGGAACTCTAACGAAATTAACTAAATTTTGGTATTACAGTAGAGTCTCACTTATCCAACATTTGCTTATCCAACGTTCTGGATTATCCAATGCATTTTTGTAGTCAATGTTTTCAATACATCGTGATATTTTGGTGCTAAATTTGTAAATACAGTAATTACTACGTAGCATTACTGCATACTGAACTACTTTTTCTGTCAAATTTGTTGTATAACATGATGTATTGGTGCTTAATTTGTAAAATCATAACCTAATTTGGTGTTTAATAGGCTTCTCCTTAATCTCTCCTTATTATCCAACACATTCGCTTATCCAACGTTCTGCTGGCCCGTTTATGTTGGATAAGTGAGACTCTACTGTATTTCGTTAATGGCAATTGTGAAGGTGCAATAAGGAAAACAGCATTGTCAATGGGGAAACCGGAAGGCCCCAATGGCGCTTTGGGTTAAACCCTTGTACCGGCAGGACTGATGACTTGAAGGTTGGGTTGCTGACCTGAAGGTTGCCAGTTCGAATCCAACCCTGGAAGAGAATATGAGCTCCCTCTATCAGCTCCAGCTCCATGTAGGGACATGAGAGAAGCCTCCCACAAAGATAGTAGAAACATCAAATCATCTAGGCGTCCACTGGGCAACGTCCTTGCAGACAGCAAATTCTCTCATACCAGAAGTAACTTGCAATTTCTCAAATTGCTCCTGATATGAAAAAAGTGGGGAAACTTCAAGGCCTTCTCTCTCCCTCATTTTTTGAGCTATCATAATGCAACTTCCTTCCGTGGTATAATACATTCCCCACTCTTAGCCCACCAAATTTTAAAATGTTTTGCATATCCATTCTTTTTAAAGGAATTTTCAAAGTTCTTATAAAAAATATTTTTAAAAAATACAATTTTGAATTTTGAATTTTATATACAATGACACTAGGTAACAGGAGATCATTCCCCTCAACTTTCAGAAATATTAATATATCTACTGATTTGTGGGAATATTTTTAAAGTTTTGTCAAAAGTGTTTTTTAAGCCACAGCATAGAATGTCTCTCATAACCAATCGAAGAAACCAATATTAAATAATTCAACATTTTCATAGAATCCCAGATTGGAGGGGATCCCCAAAGGCCATCTAGTCCATCTCTCTTTTTCCAGGCAGAAGGGCACCATCAATACTCTATTGATAGTTGGCCATGGCATGCAGCCTCTAAATTAAGAAATAAATTATTAATGGTTGGGGGTCACCACAGCATGAAGAACTGTATTAAAGAGTCACGGCATTAGGAAGGTTGAGAACCATTGTTCTATAGTTTTGCGAAGGAACCCCACCGGAAGTAGTTCTACATAGTGGGACGGGAGCTGGCGTGCTCCATCCCAAAAACTATAGAGGATCCAGTGTACGCCGCCGCCGAAAGTTACCTCATCTGATGAGGTTAAAAATCAACTCAGGCTGAGGAAAACTGCTGCAGCTTCTCCTAATGTGTTTGAACATCCTTATGTGAGGAGAGGTAAGACATAAAATTATTATTATTATTATTATTATTATTATTATTATTATTATTATTAATGATTTAACTATATTTACGACACTGAGGGTCCTTCCAGACTTACTGAATGCTCACTGAAGCAGGTTTAAGTGTTTGGCGTGGAATTAAGTTTGCACACCTATAATAGTAATAATGATAATAATTTTATTTCTTATTCGACTCTCCGCACAGCTTGAGGTGGGTTACAACATTCTTAAAATACACAATCAAAACACGTAATCATTTTAAAACACTGTAAAATACACATATTAAAGCATATTTACATACCATACATATTAAAATACACAAACAAAAATTAGACATACATTTGATGTTTAAAAATTGTCATTAAAACTGTCTGGGTAGGCCTGCCGGAAGAGACAGGTCTTCACTTGTGTCTTAAATTCTGACAGCTGATTGAGTTATTGGAGCTCTAGCAGTAGGTCATTCCACAACCATGGGGTGGCTGATGAAAAGGTTCTCTGGGTGATGGTTGCCAGTGGGGCTCTGGCAGGCTGGAGCAGATGCCCCCAGAGGACCTCAGTGTTCAGGAAGGATTATACGGGAGAGTAGAAAACCTGGACCCAAGCCATGTAGGGCTTGAAAGTCAAAACCAACACCTTGTACTTTGCCTGGAAACTAATTGGCAGCCAGTGGAGTGACTTTAGGATAGGTGTGATATGTTAATTCCTGGATGTTTCCATAACCAATCTGGCTGCCATATTTTGAACCAGCTGGAGTTTGCGAACTTGATACAAAGGTAGCCCAATGTAAAGTACATTACAGAAGTCCAATCTTGAGGTTTCTAGTGCATCCGCTACCATCTTTAGGTCCTCCAAATCTAGGAAGGGGTGCAGCTGGCAGATCAGCCAAAGCTGATAGTAAGCACTCCTGACCGTCGCATCTACCTGAGCTGACATTTGGAGAGACGGATCCAGAAGCACTCCCAAGCTGCTAACACAATCTTTCAGGGAGAGTGTAACCCCATCCAGAACTGGTTGACACACCTCCATCCTCAGATTAGGACCCTTGATGGCTACCGTGTTTCCGCGAAAATAAGACAGTGTCTTATATTATTTTTTACTCCCAAAGATGCGCTAGGTCTTATTTTCAGGGGATGTCTTATTTTTCAATGAAGAAGAATTCACTTTTATTGTTGAACAAAACAATGAACACTTATTCTATACTGTACAGTAGTTGTCATCACAAACTAACATAATCAAACCAGACAAACTGTGACTTCTGTCAATAATTTCTTGTTACTACCATTTTTTCCATATACAACTGGTATGTACATTTACCAATCCTGCATGCTCTGGTGGGTGGCAGGCATGCTTCCAAACAAAAACTTTGCTAGGTCTTATTTTCGGGGGAGGCCTTATATTTAGCAATTCAGCAAAACCTCTACTAGGTCTTATTTTTTGGGGATGTCTTATTTTAGGGGAAACAGGGTAGCTCCTCTGTTTTGTCTGGATTCAGTTCAATTTGTTTTTCCTCATCCAGCCCATTACCTCCTCCAAGCACACTATCCTTAGATGTAGCTGTTTTAGAAGGCATGGAGAAATATAATTGGGTGCCATCAGCATACCGATAACACCCTGGCCAGTGCCTACAATGATCTATCCCAGTGGTTTCATGTAAATATTAAAGAGCACTGAGGATAGAATGGCACCTTGTGGGACACCACATAACAGCTTCTTTTTAGAGGGGCAGCTGTCCCCAAGCAGCACCATTTGTTTTCACATGAATATTGATACTGGTCTTTCATGCACAGGAACCTAGAAAAATGTTTTACGTTAGGAGGCTTTGAACTTTTGTTTCTTAAGGAACAACAACCCTGTCCCAATGCACACACTTCCACAATGCCTCTAGTCGCTTTGGCATGTGAAAGCAAGGGGGGTCTGGCATTGAAAGCCAAAGACTTTAGAAACCAACAGGGCTTGTGCAAGCCTTTGGCTTCACCTAAAGGAGCTCTTTGCATCCTGGTCACTGAATCCCCCAATACTAATGTGTGCACAAGTCTAATTTTACCCAGCCTGTTAGCTCAAGAGCAGGGGTGACATTGGAAGAGGCTGCATGCTGAGCTCCCCCCCCCCCCCCCCGCCCAATCTCTCTCTGACATCCTATCCCACAAAAGGAGAGCAAACCATCCTTTCCTGACCTGTGTTCCCATCCCTCTCCTTGCTGTATTTTTTTACACAGACAGAGGCAATGATTTTAATGTCCCAGTGAACAAACCATCAGAACAGATCAGCCTCAAAGGGCAGACTTCAATAATGTCACATCCTTTCCTAGGCACAGATGAGGCAAGAGGAACCATTTCAATTGCTGCGTGTGGATGTCATATCACTTGTTATGATTTTTTTAAAGCATTCTTTGAGACCTAAACCAGCCTTTATGTGCAATAAAACAAGAATTTAAATAAAGAAAGACTTTTCCAGACCCTTTTGAGATAGACCTCCCCACAGGAAGGCAGAAAGAAAGATACTGAAAAGCAAGAAGGACATAATAGGAAATTAGAGGAAATGAAGCCATCAGAGTCTGTACAGAGATGAGCTGAGAAAAGCTATACGCCTACATGAGCAAATCTGACATCTCCCTCTGGCTGGGAACCTGATAAATGGAGACATTGTCCATTTGGCTAAATGAGAGAAAGTTAGAAGATTTCTAAGCTGACAACTTTTACCATCCAATAGCGTGCTTGCAAAATTGTCATTGTACCTGGTTTAACCATCCCACTGTAACCCTCCATGTGAAAATGAAAAGAGCATTAGCCATAGGGGTAAAAAAAAAAACCCTACTCTGCAGGTCTGCAAGTAGTACAGGGAGTTAAACTAGATGTGACAAGGCACATTCATGACTATGGCCTCACACTTCTGTCTAAAAAATTATGGCACCAGGGAGAGGGGAATTGAATCAGGACCACAGAACTGGGGCTGTGCCTTCATTTCATTATTAAAACAATCCCCATGTCTGTTATTTACCCTATAAATAAAATCATATATGGAAGATATGGTATGAGATCTTTATAATATAGGAAATTATCACATGAAGCTGCTATTCCAAGGCAGTTACACAATCATAATGTGCACCCTTGCTATCACACTTCTGCTACACCATATTTTTTAAAATACGAGTATAAGCCTAGTTTTTCAGCCCTTTTTTTTAAACCAAAAAAGCCCCCCTCAGCTTATACTCGGGTGAGGGTCCTGGTTGTCTTATATTTGGGTCAGCTTATACTCGAGAATATATGGTACATTTATTATTTTTCTCTATTATTATTGGTATTATTACATTTATTATTTTTCTCTATTATTGTTGCTACTATTACATTTATTTTACTCTATTTTTATTATTATTATTAATACATTTATTATTTCACTCTGATCTTATTATTATTATTATTGCATTTATTATTTCACTCTGATCTTATTATTATTATTGCATTTATTATTTTACTCTATTTTGTTATTACTTGTATTATTGTCCTGTATTTATTATTATTATTATTACATGTATTATTTTACTCTATTATTATTAAAAGGATACATAAGCACATTTACATTGAAGAAGATGAGAATAATGATTTGATCAGAGTTGGACAGTCTTATCTTAAATTTGAGCTTTATGTAAATATTCAAAAACATTTGATGCCTCAATTAATGTAATTTTATTGGTATCTATTTTTATTTCTGAAATTTACCACCCTTGGCTTATACTGGAGTCAATGTTTTCCCAATTTTTTGTGGTAAAATTAGGTGCCTTGGCTTATATTCGGGTCGGCTTATACTCGAGTATATACAGTATATTTTTTCAAGTTATGTTACAAATGTGGGTATAAATAAAAATGGAGCTACTATTAAAATAATTTTAAAAATATTGCCTCAGGAATAGCAAAGAAGGGGAAGAGGGAGAGGAGGAGAATTTTACCCCCAGTGCCACTTCAGTGCTTGTATGCTGGTACAGAAGTGGTAAAGCACCATCACAAAAGATAGGTGATAGGGCCATTACAAGATTTACAAACTTGATAAAGGATTGGTACAGCCAAAGGATTATAGCACTCAAAAGGTTTCCTTATCATGATGGATTGAACATGAACTGAGTTGAAGGACAACAGGGGGGCATGAGAGATTGTCCCTACAGTATGACTGATTAAGTGTGGACTAAGCTGAGGAACAACAAAGAGAACCTCCCTGACATAGGTGTGGTGAGGCGTACAGGAACTAAAGACACGAAAGGAACTGTGAAAATTACATGAAAAGGAATGTTATGTTTATTACCATGAAACGAAGCTATAGACTAGAATTGCTCCTAAATGATATAAAAGAAGAACCTCTTCTGATATGGCTTTGTCATCAAATGAAACACTGCATCAACGTTCCATCACTTCTGCAAAGGAAATTGATCAGTTCTTTGCGAGAAGATTTATGAGTATGGGAGTATGAGTAAATGTGTGTATGAATGTTTACTTGATGCCAAGGTAATGTATGATTTTAAATGTTGACTAAAAGTGACATGCATATCTGGTGTCACTGGTATATTTTTCAGAGCCTATAGTCTCAAATGTACAGATTATTCGGTTTTCCCTCTTTTCCAAAGAAAGAACACAAACTGTGCATTTGTGACACCACCAGATGTTTCGTGTCTGCCCTCCATCTTGATCTGCTCCAAAGGAAGGCATGAGGACAGCAGGAGACCATTTCCAGGAACAGACAGATCTGTGTGTGGACTTGCTGTCAGGTTCCGGGATTTTTTGCCCCACTTTTAAAACCCACATTTTGGCACTGTCTGTAAGTGCCTTTAGTGGACAGTAAGTTGAACATGAGCCAACAGTGTGATGCAGCAACTAAAAAAGCTAATGGGATTTTGGGCTGCATCAACAGGAGTATAGTGTCTAGATCGAGGGATGTCATGGTGCCCCTCTATTCTGCTTTGGTCAGACCTCATCTGGAATAACACTGTGCCCAGTTTTGGGCACCACAATTAAAGGAGAATATTGACAAGCTGGAACTTGTCCAGAGGAGAGTGACTAAAATAATTAAAGGTCTGGAGATCATGAAGCCCTCTGAGGAGCGACTTAAAGATTGTCTGTTTGGCCTGCAGAAGAGAAGAGTGAGAAGAAACGTGATAGCCATGTTGAAATATTTGAAAGGATGTCAAATATGCAGAAGAAAGCTTGTCTTCTGCTGCCCTGGAGACTACCACTCAATGTAGCAATGGGTTCAAATTACAGGAAAGGAGATTCCACCTGAACATTAGGAAGAACTTTTTGGCTGTAAGAACTTTTCAGCAGTGGAACTTTTTGCTTCAGAGTGTATGGAAGCTCCTTCTTTGGAGACTTTAAACGGAGGCTGGATGGTCATCTGTTGGAGGTACTTTGTGCTTTTTCTGCATGGCAGGGGGTTGGACTGGCTGGCCCGTGTGGTCTCTTCCAACTCTATGATTCTAGGATTCTGTCTGCATGAGTGTGCTAAAAGTGAAATCCTAATGCTCAGATTAGGATTATATCCCCGTTTGGCACTAACTGAACTGTTGTGGAGAAAGTGTCAAGCCATCATTTATTCATGCATCTCTTCTTAATTTTATTTGGTACCTTGGTAGACATTCTTATTGCTATCAGTGACTAGATCTGGTGCCTTATAAGATGCAGCTAGTGCAAACATCCCCAGTTAAGAATGACATCAAATACAGTATACCTAAGAGGTAGATCTCCACACAGTAAATATAAGTCTTCTCTCTGAACATGAGTGTTGTCGAGCAAATTTAGGGTTTGTCCCTGGAGCAGGGACGAACCGATGCCCTCTGACCGCAGGATTCGATCCTGGCCAGCGGGGGCACTGCGAATTAAAACCCTATTTCCCACAATAATCTCACCCAAATTCTTGAAGAGAGAGAACCAAGTTGTCTTTATTTCGAGTCAGCTGACGCGGATGTCAAGACGCAATCATTCGCAGTGATGACATGTCACATAATACATTGCAGCAATTTTTATAAGCAAAAAGACAGGCGGAGCAATTCAAATCTCTCTCCCCGCTTTTCCCCGCCCAGTTCCACTCTGATTGGCTCTTTGACTGGGTGGCTCGAAATCCCCCCAATCAGATGGCTTCCTACAGTCTACCAATCAGGGACAAGGGGCGGGCTAAGCAGCGATTAATGGACAGCCAAGCAGATTAAGAAAGGATGGATGAGTCAATATGTCTAATCTACATATATGTCTGACACGCTGGTATTGACAAAGGGAGAGCTGTTTCCTGAATAATTGTGTGGATGAAGGGTGAGCTATTCTTCCTTCTGATGGCCTGCTCCGAACTCAGAAGGAGGAACAGCCCGAATAATTGTCCATGCAAGAGTAGGTGATAATCTCCTTTGGGCAGGGGGGTGTAGCTGTCTGCACGTAGCTGAGTCAAACCTCAGTCACTCTATTTTTTCATATATGAGGCATTTTGGGAAGGGAGACATATAGGAATACATTCATAGAATCAGAAATCATATTGCCCACTCCCAGCCACCCAAAGGTCTAGAGTTCATAAAGATTCATACAAAATCCAGAATCCAAAGGAAAGATTGTAAAGCATGTGGTTTAAAACTGGCTTTTTTCCTTTGCTAACTCCTTTGTCTGGGTAAACAAAAGGAAGTGCTTCTGTCACTGGTTAAAGAAAAGATTAAGGAAGTTGTTATCTCTTGCCTCAGGCTAAAAGGTCAAACACCTTTTGTGCAGAGAGTTTTAGTAAACCACAGTAAACCCCAGTAAAAAGTCTCAATCACCTTCTACTATAAATTATGAAATATAGAACATAAAGTCTTGATTTTTGAACTATCTTTTACAAAGTCCGGGGGGGGGGGGGGGTCACCTCGATCACATGAGGATGCATGTATGTCCAAGTCACATGTATACTCTCCACTTGGTGAAACTTCCCCATTTGGCTTCTACTGATTTTTTACCTAATACATTGCTTAACATGAATGGTCATTCTTCTAACATAAACAATTCCATATTTCTCTCTTCTTTTCTGCAAAACCAAAGACCCATATGCTAAAAAAATATACTCATCCAACCTTTGTTTAAAAAACTACAGATAAGAAGACTCTACTATGCTCCCTGGCAGCATATCCCACTGTTGAACAGCTCTTATTGTCATGAGGTTCTTCCTAATGTTTATGTGGAATCTCTAGTCTGTGTCCTGGGCTCTAGAGCGGCAGAAAAAAGCTTGCTCCCTCCACAATATAATGTCCTTTCAAATATTTGGATGTGGCTATCATGTCTTTTTTTTCTCCAGGCTAACCATACCCAGCTCCCTAAGTGACTCTTCATAGGCTTGGCTTCCAGACCTTTACAGTGTGAGATGAGCCTTGGTTTGGAGTCAATTGTATGGCCTGAAGCAACTAGCTACTTCCTGTTTGTTCATTCATCATTATGAAAAGAAACTCAAACAAACTGACGGTAGAATCCGCATTGATTTTTATGGGAAGGAGATGATGTTTCCATATGTTTGTGGCCTCTATTGGTCTGAGATGGGCAGCAGTGGGATATACCTTGGAGTGCCAAAGCATGCCTGCAGAGCACATAGTGTGCCATTTGCCAACTGTTTTTATGGCAGAGAGAAAAGCACCATTTTCCAGTGCTTTTGATGCACATTCCCCTGCGTTCAGATTGTAGTTAGCCCCAGCAGAGGACAAAAATTCAAAGCAGCAAATATAGGTCATTCCTTTGGGGAGGGGGAGGAGTGGGTGCAACTGTGGCAGAATGAGGAAACACAACTGTGTGGCTTGGCACAGACATGTCAGCCAGCCTTGCTGCTGCTCAATGTCATTTGTTTGACATCATGAGACTTAGCATGCGTCACAGAGAGAAGGAATTAATATACAATAGAGGGTTGATTCCACAGATAAATCAACCTTCTTCCAACATGCAGCCATAGGATGAATATACAGCTTCTGAAAAGGGGAGCAAGGAATAGGATGGTGAAGCAGAAGACAAGAAAACAAAACAATACACAGAAAAAATGCAAAACAACAAAAAATCAAACCTTTTTTACAGAAAAAAATACAGAGAGCAGAAATGAGGGAGGGTAGAGAAAAAATTAAATGAGAGAGAAACATGGTTATTAATAAGCAAGTGTGGGCTGGCAGAGAGGAGAATGGGACCTGGGGCTTTTTCTTTGCAATTCAAAAACAGCCAAACCAGAGCCTTTGCCTACTTAGCATACTCTGCTCGCCTGCACAATAATTCAGCTGGTCTGATGTGGGCTTCAGCTATTGTATCATGATAAGCCACACATACATCTTTGATGTGATTTCTTTTGTCTTTTTCCACAGGCCATTATGTCATGGGTTGTATCAGCATTACCACCATTGTCTGCATGGGCTGCTGTTTTTAATAACAGTTTAGTAGCTCATTCACGCAAGTACATACATTGATATATTCCAAGGAATTACTAATGCTTACATTTGCAAATTAATCTATTGCAGAAAAATCACAGAGTTCTGCAAGGGGGGGGGGGGGTTGCCAGTCAGCTACATTTACCTACTAGTGAACATTGCTTCCTAAGATAGCTGACGTGGTTGATTGGCAATCCCCCTTCCCTTGTCAGTGGGGCATTTTATGCTTATCAGTTACAACTGTTTGCTTCTTTCCTGAAAACCTGATAGAAACTTTGAACATGTTTAAAGGATTTTAACTGGAAATTATTAAATATTGTTTATATTTAATCTTGTTTTAATGTTTGTATATTTGTATATTTTAAATTGTATGCTGATGCTTTTATGTTAAGCTTGCTTGGAGGGTGCTTCCAAATAGGGGAAAAATCCAAGACGAAGCGGGTTTAAAACCCCTGCTTTGGTGTGGGTTTTTGTGCCCACACCTCTATCCAAAACCCAGGCTTTCCCGGGGGGGGGGGGGTGCCTAGATGCCCCTCCCCCCCCCAATTTTGTGTTCCTCCCCCGCCTCCTGGCACATCATTTCTATGTGCCAGGAGAACTGCTGGAGCAGCTTAGTGGCAGCCTGCTACGTTTAAAAAAAATTTAAGACTAGTGTAGGTGACATCTCGCACCTTTGGGATCCAGAATCCCAAAAGTGAGAAGTGGCTGTGGGGGCTGACCCCTGGGAGTATCTGGGGGTGAGTCCTCACAGACCCAATATCCCATTAGACCCGGGCCTAACTGCAGTTGTTCCAAATTAATTCACTTTTACCGGTGGCGTCATTTGGACGCCGCCGGTAAAAGCTTATCAGGGGCTTATCTGGAAGGACCCTGAATCTCCTGTGGGAGAGATAAAGGGGGGTACAAATAAATATAATAATAATAATAATAATAATAATAATAATAATAATAATAATAATAATAATAGAAACCTGGGTATGGTTTACGAATGGGACACTGAAGAAGGAGACAGAAGGCCTGATCCTTGCAGCCCAGGAACAAGCCATCAGAACAAATGCAATTAAGGCCAAGATTGAAAAATCAGCTGATGACCCAAAATGCAGACTGTGTAAGGAAGCTGACTAAACCATTGATCATATCCTCAGCTGCTGTAAGAAAATCACACAGACAGACTACAAACAGAGGCACAACTATGTGGCCCAAATGATTCATTGGAACTTATGCCTCAAGTACCACCTTCCAGCAGAAAAGAACTGGTGGGATCACAAACCTGCAAAAGTATTGGAAAATGAGCATGCAAAGATACTGTGGGACTTTCGAATCCAGACTGACAAAGTTCTGGAACACGACACACCAGACATCACAGTTGTAGAAAAGAAAAAGGTTTGGATTATTGATGTCGCCATACCAGGTGACAGTCGAATTGATGAAAACAACAGGAAAAACTCAGCCACTATCTGGACCTCAAGATTGAACTTCAAAAACTCTGGCAGAAACCAGTGCAGGTGATCCCGGTGGTGATCGGCACACTGGGTGCCGTGCCAAAAGATCTCAGCCAGCATTTGGAAACAATAAACATTGACAAAATTACAATCTGTCAACTGCAAAAGGTCACCCTACTGGGATCTGCACGCATCATCCAAAAATACATTACACAGTCCTAGACACTTGGGAAGTGTTCGACTTGTAATTTTGTGATATGAAATCCATCATATCTACCTTGTTTGCTGTGTCATACTGTGTTGTTGTGTCAATAATAATAATAGAAACAGCCCATGGCTCAGCAACCAGGACTATGCATGACCACCATTTTGAGTAACACTGCGTTAGACAGCTCCAGCTCCAGAAATTATTTATTATTATTTATTTATTTATATTGTGTCTTTCTCCCCGTGGGGACTCAAGGCGGCTAACAATCCCATACTTAGTCAAGTTTAAAAAGCACAATACAAAAGTTAAAAAACAATTGAATAGTAAATGTGGTAAAAATATATTAAAATACAATAAATACACTTAAAACAGCCTTTAAAGTTCACAGCTCTCTCAATCCCACCCACACTTCCCAAAACCTGCCACTTATCCTTCCCCAAATGCCTGCAGGCAAAAGAAGGTCTTGATTTGCCTAAGGAAGGCCAGCAGGGATGGGGCCATGCTGGTCTCTCTTGGGAGGAAGTTCCACAGTCTGGGAGCAGCCACCGAAAAGGCTTTCTCCCATGTTACCACCATGTGCGCTTGTGTGAACATGTGTAGTGTACATTATACAGGCAGTCCTTGGGTTACAAACATCCAACTTACAAATAACTCATAGTTAAGAACAGGAAGTGAGAAAAGTCTACCCCCTTGAAAGGGAAATTCACTCCTTAAAGAGTTATTAAAATGGGGAAAAGGTGTCTTCACTGAAACTTCATTACCAATCCTTGTTTCCACAACAAGCCAAATTTTCCAAAATCCTAATGATCACAGGAACAGAAAGTGAAGTGAAATCTTCTGAACAGACAGCAAAACAAACACCACAGTGGTGTTAAGACTTTCCTATTCTCTCCAAAGCTAAAAAATATTTGGCTGGAGTTAATCTTGAAAAATGTACCTGTTCTGACTTTCATAATTTTATTTATTTATGGCATTTATATTCTGCCTTTCTCACCTCGAAGGGGACTCAGGGCAGATCAAATACCACATATACGGCAAATATTCAATGCTAATTATAACTATGATAAGACAGAAAACAGATAGAGAGGTATATAGGCCTTCCCATCTTTCTGCATCTTTGGAGGCTGTGCTCGATTCCGGCCTCCAGAGGTGCTGTTGCTCCATCTCCCTGCTGAGAGCTTTATTTGTTCATAAACTTCCTCCTTTTTTTACTGAAACGCTGAGCCTAAATAAATACTTCCCCGCTTTTAACACAGTTCCTATTTATCTACTCACATTTGTTTTCAAACTGCTAGGTTGTCAGAGGTCAGGAGCTCACCCTGACTTGGGTTTCAAACTCTCAATCTTCTGGTTGACAGGATTATTGCAGCTTGGTGATTAACCTGCTGCGCTAAAGCCCTGTCCTTAAAGATTCATCTTAAGAACAAACCTACAGAACTTGTTCGTAACTTGGGGACTACCTGTACAGTTGGCCGTTCATATTGTGGGTTTAAATTCTGCAGCTGTGATTATTCATGGATTTGATTAGTATATCGTTTCTAGGAATTTCTAGATCATCCGGGGTGACTCTATAGCCAACTGCCATTTTCAGAAACTACCTTCACCATCTCATCTGGGCAGTGGATATTTCACATCAGCAATCAATCAGGGTCTTCCTTGGTCAACATTGTTTACTAAAAATAAATTTCGATAATTTCCATAATGGATTTTTTTTTCTTATTGGTAAATTCCTTTCATGGTTGAACAGAAAGTGGATTTTTTGTTTTAAACAAACAAATCATTTTGATTAACTCTCCAAATTTTCAATATTAGTTGTTGGGAAGGAAGTTTTTATGGGCGTATGATGTGGTCACGTGCAGGCATGCCTTCAAATTCTTTATTGACTTTTGATTATCCTATTAACATCACAGGGTTTTGTTTTGTTTTGTTTTGTTTTTTAAAAAACAAGGTCTATTCAGAGGTACTTTGCTATGGCATTTTAACAGATTAGCCTACTTTACAAGGTCGGTGTACAAATAGCTCCAGAGCTTGCTTGCAAAAACTAAGCAGAGCAAAGGGAGGAGCAATCAGGCAGCCATTACTGGAAGTACAGTCTGACTGGCTGATGTAAATGGGGAGAGTTGCTTAGCAACTGGAGATGGGCGGGGCCAAAGTGACAGTTGGAGTTATGCAGCTAGAGAATTCATCTTTCAGTTAGGAAGCCAGTTGGTTGGTGTTTGGAGTTTAAACATAGAGATAGGTTTGGGAAATGTGTTTTTAAAAGGAACCCTCTTTGAAGAATATAGTTAAAAGCATTCAGGGAAGGAAGACTGAGAACTATATTGAGACTTTATAGTTTAGAGTGCTGGTGTTAAATCCCAGGAAGAGTAGATTTAAAGGTTTAAATTGACCTATTTGTATTTCCTGTGTGAAGGAACATATTTCCACAGAATTTAAGTTATAAAACCATCCTTTGTAGAAGAAGAACCTGGCTTGTTATTGAACCCTCTACACATCTTTGCTTTTCAAATACAAATAAACATAATATTCTTGTTTTGCTTCATCTGAAGAGTTTGTGTGTCTTCTTGAACATCTCAACAAAGAGGTGGCCTGTCAGTTTAAAATCCTGACAGAGGAGGTGGCTGAGGTGTAATAAAATGGTGGCAGCCAAAGCAATCTGAATATTATATTGGTGGCAGCAAAGAAGAAATATAAATGAATGAAACATATAACACCTTATGAACAAAATATCAGTTTTGTGCATCCCCTTGCTCGTATCCTCTGCAGTATTCCTCTGAATATTGCTAGCTGTACTTGGTATTCCTTGGCAGTCCACCTTCCAAGTACTAACCAATTCTGACCCTAAGGCAGGAATGAAGGGGTAGGAGGAAATGGCCATATAAGGAGGTACGAGCAGGCCAGGAACACAGCCGATGGGTTAACACATGGTTTCCCTGAAATCATGTGTTTTGAGAGAAACGAAAGTAATGAAATGTAATACTGCACCACAAATATGCACCAATGGTTTGATATGTGGGCGGTCGTAAACTGAACCCACTGAATTGTATAAATAGACACTCGACCCTGTCTGCGGGGTTCTCCCTTTTCAGCATCTAGTTGTGCGTGGGATGAACCTCTGCAGCTGCAGGAAACTTTTAGTAAACTGCTTTCTTTGGAAAAAACCTCCAGTTGTCTGTCTCCTACTTCCACTGCGTCCGCACAGACACACAAGCCGAGAAGAGGGGAAGTCTGGTTTCCGCTACATTTTCTGGTGACCCCGACGTGATTCCACAATAAGACGGACCAGGAGATCGGAGACGGATCCCGTTGGCGGGACGGTCCCAACTCGGCGGTGGGGGCCAGAGGCAACTACCGTGAGACGAGAAGGGGCCCCTGAATATTGTAAGACCGGCTGCGGTACTTGCCTCTGATGCCAACGCCGGCCGACGGTGGGAGCCGCAACGACAGCGAGGTTCCAAAGAAACCAGGCAGGGAAAAGGATCCAGGGAAAAGTCCAGGGGCGAAGGTTGGTCCGACGTCTACAGCAATCTGGCAAGTATAGTGGTTAAAATGAGACACTAAGGGAACAGCGCCGGGAGGGACACAAAGGTTCCCAGGGAGGTATAAAGGGGTTCTGTCTTGTTATTCCTGACACACACCGTTGAGTGTCCAGGTGCCCAGTCCAAGGCAGTCCCCTCTATTAGGCAGGATGGGAGGCAGTGGGTTCAAATCCACCACCCCATTACAGTGTATGTTAGACAATTTCGGCTCAGTTGCAAGTAGAGCCGTAGAAGGAATTCCCCAGAGAACAAGACTTGTGAGGGTGCCCCAAGACCAAGTCGTGCAGGGCTCATGAGGAGTCGCAACTCCCGGGAAAAGGAAAAAAAAAAAACTGTTTGATTTCTTTGTCATGTGTGGGGAATAATGAGTTTCAAGTTCTGCATGTTTCGTGGTAATATTGAAGTGAAAATGAAAAATGAGTCTATAGATTTACACAAAAAATGTTGAGCACAAATATCTAGAAATGTTTTATTACGGTTGAAAAAAAAATCTGATTCGAAGAGGGTCTGTGTTAGTTTGCTTTTGCTGACAAGCTGCAGAGAGGCGAGAAAAAGGGAGGGAGTTAAAGTGGTGTTGAGGCTCAGAAAGTTTTTTCCTTGTTATTTCTGAGGAACAAAGGCTGTTTTCTTAAAAAGTTTTCCTTTGCACCTGGGCCTCATGCCAAAAAGATAGTGGGAAAATCTTGGCAACAGTTCAAGGTAAAAACTCCCTGTTATTCTTGTTAAAACTCAGGCGAAATGCCCAGAGAAAGATAATGGAATTCCAGTGGACAGCCAAGGTCAATGAAAGCCGCTGTAAAAATGTAATGTGAATTTAATATGAAAAAAAAGAAAGAAAGAAAATGATGATGTAAATGTGTGTATATATATATATATATTGGGGTTCTGTCTTTCACCTGGATCTTAAATCCTTGCTTTTGGACTTATTTTGGGACAACTGGGTGAGAATGTTTCATGAGCTGAGATAGAGTGTGTGACTTTATCTAAACAACTAACCACTAATCAGAATTCCTGTGGACCTTGTGTGAATGAGATGTATGTGTTGAATTCAAAATGCATAAAGAGTTATAAACAATGTTAGTAGATTTGTTCAGAAGCAATTCGGAAGCTGTAGATATTTTTTTTGGAAAAAAAAATGGTCTTAGGCTTGAAAAAAAAAATCCTTGTTTTGAAAGAACAATGCTTCAGTGTTTTTAGAGAACATGGTGCTACAGACTTTAAACCCCTTACAGGTTATAGGGAAATGTTGGAGGTTCTTTTTTTTTGCAGCACTTTGGAATACAAGGAGAGGAGTTATTGGTTGTAGAGACTTTGTATGGAAAACTGTCACAAGTTGGCAGTGCAAGAAAAAATATATATATATATTTGTTTTTGAAAAAAAATTGACCCCATATTCCTGACACAGAAGGATTAAGAACTGACATTGATTTTTAAATTTTTAATTGACATTTTATTCAAAAAGGGAGCTAGTGCCCAAGTGATAAAAAGTTATCCTTTTGAGAACCAAAGACATGATATAATTGGCTACGTCTCATGTTGCTTCATAATAATTTTGTGAGATTTGGATTCTGGACTTTGTGATTTTGGCCCAACTCTTTCTAAAGGTTACGGAAAGGAAGGACTAGGACTTTTGTAAACGGGACATTAGATCATGCAAATAGGGGCATTTTTTTCCATCGCCCCCAGCCTGGATTTTGCCAGATTTGAGAAGCGGCAGGAGGCTTTTCAACGTGTGTTACTAACAAATTTTGAGCTGTTCAACGAGTCGGTGTAAAAGGGGAATTGAGTAAGTTTAACACTGCAGCAGGACTGGAGTGGAAGATTGCATTGCAGCAAGTGGATACACGATTGTTAAATCGTTTGCGGAAAGGAAAAGAAAAAGATGCGGAGAAGAAAGATTTTGTTGGATTTCAAGACAGATGAGTGTGTTGTCAAAGGCACAGCCTCTGAGGAGGCCTGCCTTGGATGTGGGCGAAACGACTAGAGAGAGTGCTTCAAGAGCCATACAGCCTGGAAGGATGAGTATTTCCCTCCCCTTCTTTTCCCTCTCATTGTTTTTTGCTACAGGTCCTGAACTCCTGTATGGGATAAACCCAGAAGTCTATGAGACATGTTTATTGAGAGGCCTGGGAGGGCCTATAGGTGTTGCTGAGTGCTAAGGCTGTGATGGAGTGTGGCATCAGGCTGGAGGCTGTAAGGGCTGACCAACTCAACAACATACAATTTTCTATTTTGACCCAACTCTCCTGGATAGGACCTTTTGTAATGGGACATTGCAAATAATTCGGATTTTTGACGGATTTGAGAGACAATGAGGGACTTTTTCATATGCCATCTAACAACCTTGCTTTTTAAGCCAAAAGGAGGATATAGCACGGAGGCAATGTGACAAAGAATAAAATAAGTTAACCATTGCAGCAGGACCAGAGTAAAAAGGATTACTGCAGATCGCGAAAGAAGGCCCATGGAGGAATCATTTCTCAAGAGGCCATGGAGGGGTCGTTTGGGAGCTGAATAGTGGCCTACCTGCCCCACCCGTGGAGAGACAAGGGATTTCAACAAGATTGGCTGAGACAAAAGTGATGCCGAACAGGATGATCGACAGATGGGTAATCCGTTCCCCCTCCCCCATTCTCTCTCACTGTCTTCCTGCTTTCTTTTTCAGCTTTTTTTTTTTTTTTGGACTCCTGTTCCTAAATTGGAGATCCATAAGGCATTGTTACTGAGAGGCCTGTTTTCCAAAAATGGAGATCCATAAGGCATTATTACTGGAAGGCCTGTTTTGGAATCCAAAACAGTTTAAGTCTACCCCACCCACACGCTGGGTATACTAAGTATGACAGCTAAAGCCCTGTAAGAGATGGGAATTTTCTTTACAGACTTTTTCTTTACACAGAGACAATTCTTAGAGACTAGAGACTTGATTGGACAAAGAGACTTTCTTCAAATTAACTGAACATTATTCCTTTGATCAAGGAAGAGGAAACACATCCCCAGTTTGACTTTATGCCAAAGACTGAAAAGACCTGAAAGTTGGACATGTATGTGAATGGCCACCTCTGGCCATAGCAACAAATCCATCATCGGAAGAAGCCAAATGACTGGGCTAGATCAGAATTCTACTGTGGACTATGTCCTTTCTAAAACCTGATTAATATTTTTAATCCTCATGTGTTGTTTACCTCTGGTGATGAAACTATGTACAAATGCTATTCTGCGCTCATTTTCCACTGAAAAGATAGCTTGGCTGCAAGCTAGAAGGGATTGGAGGGACCCATAAGTCTGCTCATTTAGTTTGCTTCAGCTTTTGTATACACGCTTCGCAAAAAAAAAAAATGGGGGAATAAGGCAGGAATGAAGGGGTAGGAGGAAATGGCCATATAAGGAGGTACGAGCAGGCCAGGAACACAGCCGATGGGTTAACACATGGTTTCCCTGAAATCATGTGTTTTGAGAGAAACGAAAGTAATGAAATGTAATACTGCACCACAAATATGCACCAATGGTTTGATATGTGGGCGGTCGTAAACTGAACCCACTGAATTGTATAAATAGACACTCGACCCTGTCTGCGGGGTTCTCCCTTTTCAGCATCTAGTTGTGCGTGGGATGAACCTCTGCAGCTGCAGGAAACTTTTAGTAAACTGCTTTCTTTGGAAAAAACCTCCAGTTGTCTGTCTCCTACTTCCACTGCGTCCGCACAGACACACAAGCCGAGAAGAGGGGAAGTCTGGTTTCCGCTACAACCCTGCATAGATTCCTTTCAAATATTTAGGCTAAGCAGTGATATCAGTATCAGTGAAAAACAAATGCTAAAGGTGCTCTACACATAACTGTATTTTAAAAAAGATAGGATTGTGAGGCAGTGCCTAGGACGAGTATGAAAAGGAACAGGAGTTTTTCTCTGCTGTGTAGTACCTGTGTTATTTTAGGAGAAGAAACACCCACCCCTTCTGTCAATCTCAGTTCAGTCTTAATCCCTGTGTTTTATGGTTCTCCATTCTTTGCAGCACAATTTGAAAAGTGATTGTCCAAGAGGGAAATAAGTGGACCTTGAACTGCAGATCGACTTCCTGATTTTTTAAATAGGTTGAGTTGGTCTGGAAAGCTGCAAGAAGGCTCTTCCTTGATGGGAGGGGAGACAGATGCCTCACTTGCATTGTATTGTCTCTGTGCCCTTCCTTGCTTACTACTTAATAAATAAACCGTAGCCAATTTCTTCTGAAGAAGAGAGGACAACAGAAACATTTCAAAAGGTAAGATCTTTAGTAGAAGAAACAGTAAAAACTGCTGTACAGTGACCCATGTTAGGAGAGGAATTGGCTAATATTTAACTTAGAAAACCACTGCCAGAACCCATGGGTGAGTGTGCAGTTGGAGAAAAACAGCCTTGCTTTAGTGCTCGCTTAAGATAGCTTTACAAAACAGCAAAAGTACATAATATATCCAGGCCTTATAGAATCACAGTGATTTTGTGATATGAGCGATTGTTTTAAAACTGCTGGTTTGCCACTAATGGAAGTATTGGCCAGAGTCTTATCCAATTCCATTTATTTCCTACTGAAATCAATGGAATTTATTTACATCAGTGTTTGGCTCCCCATTTAACAAATAAATCAACTCTGAGTCTACCAATCGAATTCAAACCATTTTTTCTATAAGGTGTATTGAGGCTCAAGATCTAGCAAAGCAATTACAGTACAGTCTCACTTATCCAAGCTAAACGGGCCAACAGAAGCTTGGATAAGCGAATATCTTGGATAATGAGGGATTAAGGAAAAGCCTATTAAACATCAAATTAGGTTATGATTTTACAAATTAAGCACCAAAACATCATGTTATACAACAAATTTGTCAGAAAAAGTAATTCAATACACAGTGATGTTATGTTGTAATTACTGTATTTATGAATTTAGCACCAAAATATCATGATATATTGAAAACATTGACTACAAAAATGGCTTGGATAATCCAGAGGCTTGGATAAGCGAGGCTTGGATAAGTGAGACTCTACTGTACTTGTTTTTGGTTAGTTAACTATTATACTGCATTGAACTGGTGTTTTCAAAACCAAAGATGCAAGAAGATGGTGTAGGGCTAGGGACCAGCATTTAATGTAGCAGTATAGCCAGTGTTGTGTGTTTTCCGGGCTGTATGGCCATATTCCAGAAACATTCTCTCCTGACGTTTCGCTCACATCTGTGGCAGACATCCTCAGAGGTTGTGAGATACCTCATAACCTCTGAGGATGCCTGCCACAGATGTGGGCAAAACGTCAGAAGAGAATGCTTCTGGAACATGGCCATACAGACCGGAAAACACACAACAACCCTGTGATTCCGTCCATGAAAGCCTTTGACAGCAGTATAGCCAGTGCTAGTAGACCCTTTCCTCCAAAGAAAGTACCCCACAACCCTCCATGGGACACTGAACACGGTTGCAGCAACTGAAATAAGCTCAAAACAAATAGGGAAAGTGTAAATGTTAAAACAGGCCTTCCTTTAAATATTTCTGGCCTTGTTTCCCAATTGAGACTAAGAAGCCAGGAGATTATAAGTTACCGAAGTTTATTGCTGCAGCACAAAACTAACAGGTGCTCTCTGAAACAGCCAGATGTACCATACACAGAGAAAAGAAAATTGTTGCAATTTATAGCTCACAGACAGTGACACAGAAACAAATTGACATACTTTTTTTATTAGGCCCATCTCTCAGCTCCTCCCAGTTCCACCTCCTGGTCTTATCCCTCCTAGTTGATGCACTGAGCATGACCAAGATTCTTCAGCCTGAGCCCTAATGTCTATTCAGAGTTTGCAACTATTTTATCTTTATCTGTTACTTTCCCAAGTCGAATTTAGTATCTTTGTTTGTAAAGCAGACGTCTCATTCTTAATTTTTCCTCCTCCCTTCTACTTGAATGAGCCCTGAATCACATTTCAAAATGGCAATTAATACAGAAATTATCCTTCTAACAATTAATAAAAATTATATTTCAGTCAGGTGACTTCAAAAGGAGGTAAGGGAAACTGAGGATGTTTTAAAAGCAGCTGAAAAAGTTATTTGGCAGATGAGTAATGAGGGCTGTTAGAGGGACAACCGAAATGTAAACTATACATATTAAAATATCATAAAACATTGAACATTGCATCAGTCCCATAGTCATTGTTCGTCCACTTCATTTGTACGTGTATCATGATAAAATAGATTGGGTAAAGGTAAAGGTTTTCCCCTGACACTAAGTCTAGTCGTGTCTGACTCTGGGGGTTGCTGCACATCTCCATTTCTAAGCTGAAGAGCCAGTGTTGTCTGTAGACACCTCCATGGTCATGTGGCCGGCATGACTGCATGGAGCACCGTTACCTTCCCACCAGAGCGGTACCTATTGATCTACTCACATTTGCATGTTTTTGAACTGCTAGGTTGGCAGAAGCTGGGGCTAACAGTGCGCACTCTCTTCACTCACCAGATTTGAACTGCCGACCTTTCTGTCGGCAAGTTCAGCAGCTCAGCGGTTTAACCCACTGCGCCACCACGACTTAGATGCACCCTAATGCAATATATTTAGTGATCAAGTGAACTATGAAAATCAAAGTAGGCATCTTCTGTCCCCCACGTTGTTCAGGTTATTCCTATCCTATTTCTCTTTTTTCAGCTTTCCCAGCAAAGAGTCTGTTTTCATACAAAAAGAGATCAGAGATTTTCTTACAGTTGCAGTACAGAAGACGTAAAGTGCAAAAGAGCTGTTCCTGGTTTCTGTTTCCTTGACCCCTTCTACACTGCCATATAACTCAGATTATTAGATCAGATAATCAACATTATCTGCTTTGAACTGGATTATATGAGTCTACACCACCATATAATCCAGGGCCCTTCCACATTGCCTCTATAGCCCAGGATCTGATCTCAGCATATCTATTTATCCCAGTTTATCTGATAGTGGGGACTCATTTCTTTCAATTTAAAGCAGATAATCTGGGATCAGATCCTGGGATAAAGGGCTGTGTGGAAGGGCCCTTAGTTCAAAGCAGATAATGTTGTAACTCAGCTGCAGCGGCCTGTATCACAGCAGGAGTTGGAGCCTGATTCAGAGTCTGATTCGGATTTTGGGCCCATCCAGGACTTGGATCAAAGCCCAATGCCTTTGCAGGTGCCTGAATGAATGGCGCCAGAGAATCCACTAATTGGCGAGCATTCCGATCCTCAGTCAAGGTTGGTTTTGCCAGATGTTGTTGATGCAGGGGAGGATGCTGCTTTTAATGGGAGATAATCTTTTGCGAAGGAAAGGAGTCAAAAGGAGGGTGTGAGACGGAGTCGACATTTGGCTCTCAGGCGCACTAATGACTAACTTTCCCATGTGAAGTTCTATGCGCCCCAACTCTCATTGACTTGTAGCCTTGAAAACTCTTTAAAGGTGCTTCACTCCCTGCTTTGGTTGCGGTGTCAACTTTGCCATTCTTGGAAGAAGAATCTATGTTCCTGCCTCTTGCTCCTTGCCTTGTTCCCATGCCTGGTTTTGGAATTTCCAGGCTGCGTTCGTGCTCAGTGACTCTCAAGCATATCTTGCTTTGTTAACCTCAAATCCATGACTCCTTGGTGATTACTTCCCTTGTGGATTACAGTTTGTGGGTCTGCAGCGTCTTGTTCTTGTACCTTGCAACTTCTGGCTGACCCAGTTTGGATGGGGTTACGGACTAACTCCAGCTTCTTGGCGGAGCTATCAAGTTCCCTTTGTGGATTGCAATATTGAAAGACTTTACTGGACTTGTGTTGAACAGTTATAGACTTTATATTGTGGACTAATTCCTTTATTGACTTTATGCTTTCTGCTTATATCTCCTTCAATAAACTGCTCTGCTTATGATTCTGGCTCCAGTGCGGTTTTCAGGGTGCTCTCGCTACCTTGGGGTGTAACAGATAATTCGGGTTTTATATGGTAGTGTAGAAAGGGCTCTTGGAGCAAGATATACCGAACCCACTCCCCATGTCAACAGAGGTATTGGAGGGAACCAAGGACAGAAGGGAGCAGTGCTGGGCAGTGGAGGTTACTGCATGGAAACAAACAGAGCATTATCCCATGACAGTTTATACTAAAACATTATAATTTTACAATTTTAAAAAGAAAAAAAATGAATTATTGGGGGAGAAACAGAAGATGACCTGAACGTATGTTACATAGCAGTAGCAAATGCATTCCTTTTATCATAACCCAGTAGAGCAGGGGTTCTCAAACTTTTTCAGCCTCAGAGACCTTTTTGCAGCACAAGTTTCTTGTGGAACCCTAAGAAATGTTATTATATTATATATTAAATTATATACAATGTGTGTGTATATATATTAGGCATGGGCAAATCTTTGAAGAACAATTTTGACCAACATAAACTTAACAGTATTTCAGTGGAGGACCCCAGGTGCCAACTAGTCCAACCCCCTTCTGCTATGCAGGAAAAGCACAATCAAAGCACTCCCAACAGATGTCCATCTAGCTTTTGTAATAATAATAATAATAATAATAATAATAATAATAATAATAATAATAATAATGCATTGTTTAAAATAATCTCTACTATAAACCAGCGGTCATATGGTAAATTGAGTAGAAATGCAGGTATATATAGCAATGAAGTGATTTGCACAAAAAATGTAAAAGCTAGCACATTTCTACAAGTGTATTTTAAGAGTGGAAGGTCTCTATTGTTAAACCATTTCAAAAAGAGGAACTCTTCCTCCTCTTGGGATAAGGTTTATTGCAAAGCTTCTTTATACTATAGTATAGTTTGATTCCTTTTATGTACACTTAAATTTAGTGAAATGTTTCCTTTTGCAACTACCTTCTCTTTGCTTCAGGTAACGTGAAATGCTGTCATCATAACATGATGAATATCATCAAATCATCCCTCTTTCCCTCCTCCACCCAATGTCTCTTTCTTTCTAGAAAATGACGCAGAGAAGAGTGCAGAATATGGAAGTCACTACCTGCCTGGATGCTCACAGCTCCAAAGACTCTTATGTTTTTAAAATAGTTCTTCTGGGTAGTTCCTCTGTAGGAAAATCAAGCTTAGCCTACCGTTATGTGAAAAAAGACTTCCGGGACTCTCTTCCTACAGTGGGATGTAAGTGAATTGACAATGTTGTATTAAAGGAAACATTTTGGCCCATGTCTGCATGATATAAAATGACCTAGAACCATTTTGCTTTTTCTGTCTTACCTAAATGATTTCCATGACGACCATACAGAATTTGCCCCTGGGACATGGGCACTGTTGCCTTTGTAAAAACTGTAGCAACAGAGTGACATCCAATGATACAGCCAATACAGTGCACACCTAAAACAGGGTCAGTGGAGGGCTGGGAGTGAGCCAGGACCAATCTATATGTGCCCCTACACAGGCTGTTGACAGGCAGCAGCTGGGTAGTCAAAGAATGGCATAAGGTACTCAAAAAGTCTCTGAAACACTTGTATAGGGTAAATGGTGAGTGGTATCTGGTCACACTCCTCAGTAGTTAACCACTAATGGTTCAAGATAATGGAAATCAGCAAGAATTGAATATGACAGGCATCTCAGGCTTGAACTAAAAGAAAAAAAATGGGTTTAAGATTGCAAGACATGTCAAGGCAACAAAGGAAAGCATGAAGAGCTTGTTAAAAGGACTTTGTTATACGGCTTATAGGGAAGAATGAAATAGCTAGAAGCCAAAACTGGGATGTCAGTGTCGACTTCCTCTACCCTATGAGTGAGATAGTCAATGTATGGAAAATTGAGAATCAGAGGTTTATAATAGAATTTACATTTTCAGAGGACTTTTCTTCAGCACATTATTTACGACCAATACAGTAGAGTCTCACTTATCCAACATAAACGGGCCGGCAGAATGTTGGACAAGCGAATATGTTGGATAATAAGGAGGGATTAAGGAAAAGCCTATTAAACATCAAATTAGGTTATGATTTTATAAATTAAGCACCAAAACATCATGTTATACAACAAATTTGACAGAAAAAGTAGTTGAATATGCAGTAATGCTATGTAGTAATTACTGTATTTACAAATTTAGCACCAAAATATCACGATGTATTGAAAACATTGACTACAAAAATGAGTTGGATAATCCAGAATGTTGGATAAGCGAGTGTTGGATAAGTGAGACTCTACTGTATATAGTATTGTTGTTTGAATGCTGGACTAGATATAAGCTTCAAAATTCTCTGGTCCACCACACTAGGTGACTTTGGGCAGATCACATCCTCGACATGTTGTTGTTTGCCTTCAAGTTATTTTGAATTTATGGTGTTCCTAAGGCAAACCTTTTATAGGTTTCTTTTGTTCAGAGTGGGTTTGCTGTTGCCTTCCCCTGTGAATGAAGCAGTGCAATTTGCCCAGGATCACCCAGTGGGTTTCCATGGCTATTCAGTGATTCAAAGCCCGGTCTCCAGAATTGTAGTGCAATCTTATTCTAAGTGTCAGAGGAAGACACTGTTAAACCTTCATTAAAGATTTTTTGCCAGGCAAAAAACTCTGGTAGCATATCTTGGAGTTAATGGCACATAACAAAAACATGTTCAACAGTTTTAAAAGAATATTTATTAAGTTCTGTAATTTAGCTATAATAATGTTTCTTAATATTTATATAGTGCTTCCAAATTATAAAAGCATAATCATGCTTTTATAATTGCAGCAACCTTTCAAAGATCACTACTATGTATTACAGATGTAGAGCTGAGGTTAAGAGAGACCAATAAAGAACCAGGGGAGAACCAGGGAATTTCTGATGCCGAGCTTCGTTTTCTAGCCCCCTTGTTATACCAGTGTAGTGTCCCACCTACGTCACCAGATATTTCCATAATGGTTCTTACTATGAGGCTGAATCAGCCTGAATTGTTGAATAGATGAAGACATCTTGTCTCTATTTGCTTACAGTTTGTAATCTCTTGCTTTTAGGTTCCTTCTTCACACAGACTCTAAGATTAGATAATTCTACCATTAAGTTGGAGATCTGGGACACCGCAGGACAAGAGAAGTACCATAGTGTTTGCCATCTGTATTACAGAGGTGCTAATGCTGCTATTCTGGTTTATGATATTACCAAGAAGGTAAGGTACAGATGTTCAGTATATGCTTTCACATAATTTTCCTTCCTTCTAAATGTTTACTATCTCTAAATGTGTTACTGTCTAAAATGTATTTTAGAATGTATTTTTCAAAAGGTCTTATTTTTACTCTTTTATTTATTTAATTTTTATGTGAATTTTATGCAATGTCTCCCAAAAATAGATTAAACCAAGTCAACCTGTAGTTCTGCAAGAAGTTATACTAACAGTACTTAACATACTAGATTGTCTATACTGACATATGGATTTGTTATCCCACTTGCTGCTGTCATCAACATTGAATCCTGATACATTTCCACAGCTGCCTGATGATGGCCTGTCCCATTCTCAACCTTACTGAGATCTCCATCTTGGCACTGTTGGCCATTGTATTAGATCACTACCTCAGACTGAAGATACTCTTAGGGCCTTTCCACACAGCCATATAACCCAGAATATTAAGGCAGATAATCGACAATATCTGCCTTGAACTGGATTATATGGCAGTGTGGACTCAGATAACCCAGTCAAAGCAAATATTGTGGATTATCTGCCTTGAAATTCTGGATTATATGGCAGAGTGGAAGGGCTCTTAGACTCCCTTACCTTGCCTTGATGCAAATCAAGGATGCACTGATAAAAAAAAGGGGGGGGCTCTTCTGATTATCTAGAGCAGTGGTTCCCAACTTTTTTTTTTACCAAGGACCACTTGACCAGGGACCACTTTGGCCAGGGACCACTTTCTATTGTTATGACCAAAAGAGTTACGAATCTGTTTTTGGTCAACTTTAGATTTGGTTTGGTTATTTGGGGTGGTGATTCAGAAAACTGTATTGGATAGACTGCATTAGATCTAGTTTCTGATACAGAGCATATGCCATCCAGTAGTCACCATCTGTTTGCCCATAGGAAACCATATTTAGTAATTATTTAGTTCTTGGGGACCACTGGTGGTCCATGGGCCATTGGTTGGGAACCAGTGGTCTAGGGATACCTCTTTCATAAAACTTAGGGTGACTCTACATTGGCAGATAAATCCAGCCACACACACCTGACCAAACATACTATGGTACCGCATTGGCATCCATACAGTCCAGCTGTGCAGTCACCGCATTGGCACCACTGGATTGTCACGTCATCTTCTGTACCACTGTTGCTGATGTAGGTCATGTGAGGGAATTGTGAGTGCTCTGTTATAACATCAGCAGAAGTACCTACACAAATAGGAAAGTTCTACCACCTTCTTCTGATAACGTGGCATCTCTATTGGGTACGCAAAATGATCAGAGAAGCTCACATGTAAGCTGGAAGGTGTCCAGAGGAGGGCAACTAAAATGATCAAAGTTCTGGAGACCAGGCCCTATGAGGAGCATCTTAAAGAACTTAAAGAAGGGCATGTTTAGCCTGCAAACGAGAAGGTTAAGAAGAGACATGATACCTATGTATAAATATGTGAAAGGGTATCATAAGGAAGAGGGAGCAGACTTGTTTTCTGCTGCCCTTGAAACAAGAACTCGGACCAATAGGTTTAAATTACAGGAAAGGAGATTCCACCTGAACATTAGGAAAACCTTCTTGACTGTATGAGCTGTTCAACAGTGGAACTTTTTGCCTCGGAGTGTGGCAGATGCTCCTTTCTTGGAAACTTTTAAACAGAGGCTGGATGGCCATCTGTCAGGGATACTTTGATTGTGCTTTCCTGCATGGCAGGGGGTTGGACTAGATGGCCCATGTGGTCTCTTCCAATTCTATTATTCTGTGATTCTATGTAGCCCTGAGGCCATTTTGGAGTAGTGACATGTTGGGCATGATCAATCTCTGAACACAGGAAAGAGTGATGTTGGAGCCATCCTATTGGGCTGTGAACCAGTTGGAATTAGACAAGCTGTTCAGACTTCTCTGAAGCCATGGGAAACTCTGGAGCTTCAACCAAACTCCACAAGATCCCCCAACTTTGTCTGAAGTGGAGCAAAGCTGAATTAATTCAGGATACTCACTGGAAGTAAATAAATGGCATGGGTACAGCCAGGAGTCAGTTCAATGTGAATCCAAGCTTTCATTCTTATGTAGACCACCTTTGAATACTCTGATTTTTTTAATCCTATGTGAGCATAAGAAGACAGCCTATCTATCTGTTAAATTCAGAAATCATACTTATATGATTCATCAAGTATACTAATAATTTTATATGCAATTTGCCTTTTCAGGAAAGTTTAGAGAAAGCAAAGGTATGGCTAAGGGAACTGGAAAAGGAATTCCTCCAGGATGAAATAATAATAGTTTTGGTTGGCAATAAGGTAGATCTTTCACCAGAAAGAGAGGTCACACTACAGGTAGGGGGTTGTTCTGTTTCTAAACGAATGCCTGATTTCTGTAAATATGTATCTATATGTATCTATGTTGACCAATGGGTGGTTTTGAAAATTTTTGTCTCTCGAAATGAACAATTCAAACAAAGGCTTTTAAATCCATTTGCCCCTATTGTTGGCTATAAGCCTATATAATATAACCTACTTATCTACAGTGGATAGGTTCCAAGACACCAACCCTATGGATATCTGAAACTGTGGATAATAGCAAACCCTGTATACTATGTTTGGGCTGAAAGCAAGCTATAGCATTACACAGATACTTCCCAGGGAGGGGGAAAAGTTTTTTGGAGTATGGTTAAAGAAAACCATGGACATCAAATCTGAGGATAAGGGGATTATACTATATTTTGTTTATAAACATATTTTCTCCTATGTGGAATAAAAAGTCAGTTGTTCAAAGAGTTTGAATAACGTTGTTGAAGGCTTTCATGGCCAGAATCACTGGGTTGTTGTGAGTTTTTCGGGCTGTATGGACATGTTTCAGAAGCATTCTCTCCTGGCATTTTGCCCACATCTATGGCAACCTCACAACCTCTGAGGATGCGTGCCATAGATGTGGGCAAAACGTCAGGAGAGAATGCTTCTGGAACATGGCCATACAGCCAGAAAAACTCACAACAACCCAGTTTGAACAGCATTAATTTGATAAAAAGGGTTTTAATAAACTAATAAAAACATACATTTAAAAATAAATAAAAATAAGAAAAATACAAACAAAAGGAAATAAAGGGAACAGGATTGAGTAGAGGACAAAGAAATTCAATCCCATGCAACGTTTAGAAGATTGGAAGGAAACAGTAAGACTACAAGGGATTGTTGATTAGTTTGTGTCTTTACCAAAATTATCTTGGAAAAATAATAAGTATTTGCCTTATTACAGCATTCATCTAATGCAGCCATAATCAATAATCATTTCAAAAGCGAACTAGCATAGTTTTTATCAGCTGCCTTGACAGGGATATTTAAATTACGAAAACGTATATGCCAACTACTTTGCTAACATAGCATTGTTTTACATATTAAAAACAAAAATACATATCTTACAGGGAAACAAGTTTTGTAATATGGAGCTAATACTTGGTCTTCCCAACTAGTGGCCTGCACATGTCAAGTAGAACACACTGCAGAAAGTTTATTTTCACCCTGGATTTGCTTTCTAAAAAACAAGGGATGGGACAGTTTCTAGAGGAGGAGGCATCTTGCAGCATGTGCCTTGTCTGAAAGACTTTGAGCCACAACAATTCCTACTTTGTACAACTGAATCGTCATAGATTTTTTTGCCAATTAAGATGTAACTGCATTATAATTTTCCTATATTATTCTAAAATCTTTAATGCCAACTTTTGCACTCTTGCCAGGAAGCAGAAGACTTTGCAAACACAAAAAGCATGTTGTATATGGAAACATCAGCAAAAACCAATCACCAAGTGACAGAACTCTTCACAGCCTTAGGTAAGTTTAACCCACACAGTTAAAAGTAAAATTAAGGTTATTATTTTGTTGATGTGTTAAGATAAACTGGAATAATCTACGATGGCCTGCCAGCCAGAATGCAGAATGGTACTTTTTTCCAAGGCTGGGCACTGGTAGTGAGTCAAAGCAGTGACAAGGTTTGGATGAGTTGGCATTGGGAGGAGAAGATTTCCAGCCCAGTCTGTCCTAATTCTCCAGTGTCTGGCTCCTGGTTGGCTTCTTACAGCCAGGGTGCTTTGAAATGGCTGGCTTGCTCCATAGGTTCAGTTGTTCTCAGCCAACCTTCCAAGATCATTCTGGCTCAGAGGACCGACCCAGAAACTGGGCATCCTGCTGCTAACTATGAAAGTAACATAGCCTCTGCAGTTGTGTCCGTTTCCTTCTGCTGTATGGTTCTGCCATGGCCTATAGCTGTGTAAGCTCCTCTGGCATAGTATACCAATACGATTTTGGCTTAGGACTCCACTTCTATGTATACTTACTAGGCCTGTGCGATCAATGAAAAAAAAAAATCAATATTCAATACTAAATTCGAAGGGGGACGGACAATGATTCATTTCTAAAGTGTTTCTAAAATAGCGTTAGAGGTTTGTATCATAACTATAATGATACAACTAATTTTAGTTACTTTTTCTTTAAGTAATTGCCGGGGGGGGGGGGGAGTTTCCAGGACTCCTTTCTCCCTCCTTTTTAGAGCTATCGGGATGAAATGTGTTACAATGGTATAGCACATTTACCACTGTTGCCCCCCCCCCCCCCCAGTTTCAGAACATTTAACTCATCTACTGATTTGGGGGAATTTAAAAAAGTTTTTATGAACAAAACTTTTATTTAAAAAACCAGTAGAGCTATTGATACAACATAACCGTCATTCCCCCCAAGTTTCAGAAAGATTTGCACATCCACTGATTTTTAGGGAATTTTAACCAACATAAACTTAGTAGTACTATTTCACTGGAATACCCCAGGGACCCAGTCAAATCACCCTCAATAGATGCCAAACCAGCCTTTAACTAATAATAATAATAAAAAAACAATAATATGAAACCTACTAGCTAAACTGGAGTTACTGCCTCTCGATTTTGCCTATCTCACAGGGTTGATTCAACTCCTAACAATCCCCTTTTATCTCAGAATCCCTTTAGAGAATGGACACTGGTTTTTTTCCCAACAAAACTTTCAGAGAGGAGGAGAAGGCACAAGGCAGTAAGCAGAATTCTAGGAAATATAGTTTGGGAAGGTGAGGAACTCTGTGGGAGAGAATTCAAAAGTCTCCGTTCTCAACTTCATTTCTCAGTGTGGTCTCTGCCTCTCCCTCTGGGCTGGCCATGTGCTGGAGGGGCTTCTTCCTTGCCTGGCCCTCCAGCCAGGCATTCCTCCCTCTCCTTTGTCACCCACTTTGGGGAAAGAGCAGGGCTTCTCCCTCAACTCCGGCCTCACCATCCTCCTCAAGGCCATTTGGGGAAACCAAACCCAGCTCTTTTGGGGCCACGATGGAGACTTGGAGCCATTTACGAGACTCACATAACTCTTCCAAAAGTCATCGTTCAGTGTTCTAAATCTTAAGTTTTTTGCGTGGCCACCCCGGCGTTTCTTAATATTGCTTTGAATCTTACGATCTGTGCAGTGGATACTAGAATAGGGCACTTACGCCAAACTATGATCATGTTGTTAGTTGCATTTGCACAATGACCCCAGAGATGTAGGAATGTTGCAATTCATCTTTAAATAAATATGTTTATGATGGTGTAAATACATAGACACAGAAGTGGAATCATACAGCATCCCCATCAAGGAGCTATCGGCCTCATTTATATGACACCCAGAAGGAAGTCCACAACTTTCCCAGACAATTGGTTCCATTATCAAAACAATCTTATTGGCAAACCACTATTTTTAAATGTTCAATCAAAATTTGCCCTCATGTAACATCAAGCCATTATACTTGAACAGGGTTATATGTCACATCTCAGTATTCTCTTGATCAGTTCTCTCAACCTCTCCTCATATGTTTTGTTCTCTATTGCTCTTATCATACTTGTTGCCTTTCTCTGAGTCTCCTCCAATATGTTTATATCCTTCTAATAGGGTACATAGAACTGAATGCAGCAGTTCAGATTAGGTTAGATCAATGCAGAATATAGTGGGACTATTACTTCTCTCAACTTGGACATTGTGCTTCTGTTAATGTAGGATAAAAGAGTGTTCCCCTTGTTTGCCACAGTATGCCTAACAGGGGTCAGCCTATCTATATATATAAAAGAGTGATGGCATCAGGGCAGCGGACAAAACAACAAAACTACAGGCCCCCCAACCTCGAAATTTGACAACACAACCCATCATCCATGCCTCTAGGTTGATACAACAAGAAGAAAAGAAAAATAAAGTCCTAATTAGAGAGAGAGGAGTAATTGCTTTTATCCAATTGCTGCCAGTTAGAAGGCTAAGCTCCTCCAACTTGGTCTCCTAGCAAAATAATAAAAACACTAAAAATTAATACAATAAAATACTATAATAACAGAAAATAACTAAAAATAATACAAGAAAATAATAAAATATAATAAATAAAAATATAACTTACAATAAAATTAATAAAAAAAATGCAAATAAAGTCAAATAAAAATTACACAACAATTTTCAACCAATACTACCACCACTTTGCCACAGCAACGCGTGGCCGGGCACAGCTAGTATTCTTATAAATCAGTGTCCCTACTTTGAGGAGGCCCTTATATCAGCCCCACCTCCTCCAGGGGCACATTTCCTAGAGATATGAGAAAGAGTTTTCTTGGTGGCTGTTTGCAGGCTGTGGAAGACATATGTATCCTATAGCTTCATTTATTTAGTGACATCTCCTGCAAGATGTGCTGTGACAGGCATCTGAAGGGCAAGTCCCTGCAGATGATATCATTGCAGTGCTCCCAGCTACAGGAAAATAGCTGATCCCCAGCTTTCGTACAACATGAAAATGTCTAAATTTGGATGTGTGTGTGTGTATGACACACACAGGTGGGTTTTTGGTCACTGCCTATTTGGAACAGAGTTCTATCCTCTATAATGAGCAAAAACATGAATTGCAATAGCCTAAACTCAATGTAATTCGCTAGTAGGTTTCCAGACCTAATTTTATTCCGACAAGGCATGTTACTTTAGCTGGGCTGTTGCGGGAGGGATTTAACAGGATGGGTGCTTTTATAATTTTTATGATTGTGTTTTTATTTTGCTTTAATTGTGTTTTAATTACAATTTTATTTCTGATTTTTAATTAGTGTTATAAGTGCCAGATTAATTAATAAGTTTTACAAATCCTGGAAACAAATTAATAGCCAGAAAAGGTGAGGTGGTAGGGATGGCAATAGGCCAGTGACAAGCTATCATCGCAGATAAGGGGTAGCTTGCACTTTGAATAGGAACTCAAATAATTTAACAAAATGGACTTAATCTGTTTTCAAAAAATGCAGAGAGATAACAGTTTTCCTCTTTTACAAAGCTCATGAACTGTTAAAACAAAGGCAACAGAAAGAGAAGTCCTTACATGCAACACACAGGAAGAAATCAAGCATTGATCTACAAGAGTCAACATTTAACAGCATAAAATGCTGTCAGAAATAAAGCCAAGCATTCTAACATGAGATGGTAAGCACTATTGGAGCTGCTGTGAAAATATAACATTTTTATTTAGATAATTAAGGCTTCCACCTGTAGAAGCATGTTACAGCCTAAATTCTGTTTGTTAGTCCCAACTGCAGTAATCCTGTCAAATCTAATTGTTGAATGTCATGTCAGCATGTAGGTAAATGCCATTAATTCAGTGGGTTCTCTATAATTGGGACTACCAATAAGCTCCAGGCTCCTATCATTTTCCTGTGCTCTTTGTAATATTAGATAGAGCATATTTAGCAATGGTAATGGACTGAGTTAGTACTTGTGTCAGGTTTTCCAATAGTCTAACTATTTGCTTCAAAGAAGAGTTTTATTATTCTCCAAATAGTACTTTATTTGTTAACAAATATTCATGACCTTCTTTGTCGGAACTAAATGATGTCTACAGAATAATCCTTACAAAAGGTCTGGCATACTGAGCTGTTCATAGATTTATCACCCATACCCGTAGCCTTTTATTTTATGTGAGAAGATTCAGTCTCCCAGTTTCATTTAAACCTAGGCATAAACACACTTTTATTACTTCCTCATTTTCCTGATTTCCCTTTGATATTCCCAGCCAAATAGTCTACTATAAACCTTATATATTTCAATATAGTATATATACAATGGTTGTGTGTCCCATATTGACATTTTTGGCATGACTTCAAAGTAGTCGCAATGACTTCTGAATCATCCATTAGTTATTCAGATGCATTATAATTTTTCAGAAAGAAACTGTAGAAAAAAAATGTATTATTTCCTAAGTATGTTTGGACTCATCAGTTCAGAGAAATCTAGTCCGTTAGGCTGCCTCAACATCTGATGCTGCGAAAACAGGCCAAGGGGAGTGTAATGGATCTTGTCTACCGTAAAGGGTTGGTGAGTGGCCTACCTTGCAGGGCTGGTGTGTGGCCATTTGCAGGCCTTGCTTGCAAAAGCTCAGCCAAGCAAGGGGGAGGAGCGATCATGCAGCCATTATTGCAAGTGCAGTCTGATTGGCTGATGCAAATGGGGAGAGTTGCTTAGCAACCAGAGATGGGCGGAGCCAAAGTGACAGTTGGAGCTAGGCAGTCAAGAGAATTGTTCTGTTCAGCTTGGAATCCAGTCAGAGAATTGGTTTTTGAAGTATGGAGATAGATATAAGTTTTGGGAACTGTGTTTTTTAAAGGAACCTCTTTGAGAAATATAGTTAAAAGCCTTCAGGAAAGGAAGGGCAGAGAACTATATTGTGACTCTATAGTCTAGAGTATTGGTGTTAAATCCCAGGAGAAGTGGATTTAAGAGTTTAAATTGCCCTGTTTCTGTTTCCTTTATGAAGGAACATATTTCACAGAATCCATGTTATAAAACCATCCTTTGTAAGAGAAGAGCCTAACTTGTTATTGAAACCACTATGCATCTTTACTGTTCAATGTTAATGAAACCGCTATGTTTCTTTACTATTCAAATACAAATAAACAACAACTTCTTGTTTTTCCTCACATGTGTCTCGTGTGACTCTCTCAATATTCTAACATAGAAGAGGCTCCTGAATAAAACATCGGTGGCAGCATTAATAGAGGTAGTGAGTTCAAATCCTCCATATTTTTGATGGCAGCAGAAATCAAAGCCTACGCAATTTTGGCAATTCTGAAAAATCCTCTAAAATTCATATATATTTGAAAGCAAATCCTTGATAGAGAGCATGGCCTGGATAAGGGAATTGATCAGCACCTTGTTATAGCAAGGCAGGGTACCCACGGCACTGAAAAAAGCAGTGGTCAGACCCCTGTTCAAAAAACAATCCCTTAAATCTACCAATCTGGACAACTATAGGCCAGTGGCAAATTTACCAGTTATTTGTAAGATCCTGGAACAAGTGGTGGCCAAACAACTCCAAGGATTTTTGGAGAACACTGACTTTCTAGACCAATTTCAATGGGATGAAAACAGCTTGGTCAACTTGTTAGATGATCTACCAAGACAGGAGGAGTGTGACCCTGCTGATCCTCCTAGACCTCTCAGTGGATTTCGATACCATCAACCATGGTACTCTTCTGGAGCGACTGGCAGGGATGGGATTAAGGGGCACTGTGTTGCAGTGGTTCTGGTCCTTCTTTACGGGCCGCCTCCAGAAGGTGGTGTTGGGGGAGTCCTGCTCGGCCCCATGGCCTGTGAATTGCAGGGCTCATCTTTATCCCCAGTGTTAACATCTATATGAAATCGCTGGGAGAAATCATCCAGAGTTTTGGAGTTCTGTACCATCTCTACACGGATGATGCCCAGCTCTACTACTCATTTACATCTGAGGCCAAGGAAGCAATTCTGCACCTAAACCGATATCTGAAGGTGGTAATGGACTGGATGAGGGCAAACAAATTGAAACCTAACCCAGATAAGATGGAGGTACTGCTGGTCTTACATAAGATCAATCTGGGAATACGGTCACAACTTGAGTTAGAAGGGGTTACACTCCCCCTGAAATCTCAGGTATACAGTTTGGGTGTGATTCTGGACTCAGCTTTAAGCCTGGAAGCTCAGGTGACAGCAGTGACCAGGACTGCCTTCGTACAATTAAAACTTGTGCGCCAGCTGTGTCCGTTCCTGGCCTAGTCACAGAGGTACATGCACTGTTTACATCCTGTTTGGACTACTGCAGTGTGCTCTACATAGGACTGCCCTTGAAAAATGTCGAGATACTTCAATTTGTTCAAAGAATGGCAGCCAGACTTCTCACCGGAGCTGATTCCAGGGAGCATACCACCCCTCTGCTGGTTTTAACCTATGAAGCCTTACATGGTTTTGGTCCAGGCTATTTGAGACACCATGTTCTACAATACTGACCGGGCAGACCACTTAGATCTAGAAAGGAGACTCTCATTTCCACTCAGCCCAGTAATACGTACGTTATGGTTAAAAATCTCTAGAGAAGGCACTTTTTTCCAGAGCAGCTCCGAAGTTATGGAATGAGCTGCTGGAAGAAATCAGATCAGCTCCCTCCCTGATGTCCTTTAGGAAAGGAGTGAAGACTTTCCTGTTCACAAAAGCTTTTAACTGATTTTTATTGAGTCCTGCATTTATGGGAATTGAGGTATTTTAATTTAATTGAATTTCAATTGGCTATAAGATGAATGATACTATGAAACATCCTTGTAACTTTTTATGGTTTTATGTTTGTTACAGTGCTTATTTTAATGATGTTGTGAGCCACATTGGGTCCATATGGAGAAAGGCAGCATAGAAATTCCTGAAGTAAATACATAAATATCCATTTCACTTTTTTAAAAAGGCATCAGAGGTCTCTTAACATCTAGAAGATCTAGAAGAGTTAAGCACAAGAGATCCACTGAAAGTGTTAGATCTGACCTCTGAGGATCCAGCTCTGTCCCTCTGTTGTTTCTACCATTGCCAATTCAGGTTTGTCTCAGGCCTTGAAGTTTCCAGGCTAAAACCTGAGACCGAGGGGTCAGCTCCTAGCAATGTGATTAAGGATATTAAATACCAACCACAGTGGCTTACAATTTGTCATTCAAACACACACATACCATATTTTCCTTTATGGAAATTGACAAAAATCCTACCTGAAGGGAATGTTCCCAGATCAAGATAAAATGAGAAGATTATTCCTCCTCACTTAGTGAAACAGGAAACAATACATTTTATCTAGTCTATTTGCTTCCAGTCCAAAGGTGGATACAGAATAAAGTGGAAGGTCTTCACAATACCTAGAAAATCCAATGGATTCTTTGCAAGTTGCAACAACCTTGCAGAGCTGAGGTTTTCTGAGATAAGCTGGAAATGTGCACACAGCCCTTTCTTCTTGCCCACAGATGGGTCTACCAAAAGTGGAGAATTTGTATCTTTGCCTTCCATCTTGAAATGATCCATGGAAACTGACAGGTCTAGTTGTTTCTCAGTGATGTTCGCTGCATGTCCTTTGATTAGCCTGACAGCTTCCCAACCTCAGTTATTTTCTTGGTTCCCTTCTCCCTGTAATGGCCTTTCAGCATCATTAATGTAAGAGGAGGGAAGCTCAACCTGCAGCCATCCTTAGACCCTACACTGCAGGCGACACTCAGCTTGATTACTTCTATGCAACACTAATGCCTGAGGAGCTGTAGTGCATAATGTTTCAGTTACAAGGCATGAGATGGAAGGAGGTAATCCACCCAGGAAAAATGAAGGCAGACAATCTGTGCAGCATGATTGATGAAGTATTGCTGCAGTTTGGATAAAGAAGTGAGAACAACAATCGAAAATGAAGTCCGATAAAGCCACAAACACAGAAAGGATGAGCTGTGTAGAGGTGGCTCTGAGTATCCCCAGTTGTGTGTCTTTGCTAATAGATAATATTATTAGGCAATGCTTCACATGCCTATAGTTCAAAAACAGGAAATGATTAGACCAAAAAAAGCCACACCCTCTCCCCTCTCCATTGCCAGAAAGGTCATGTGTTGAAGCTAGCTAATAGAGATAAGATGAACTCTAAAACCATTATTCTTAAGTACAAGATAGGTTCTTGGCATTCGTATGCATATGCTGTTCAGTGTTTTTGCTTTTATTAATATTTTTGCTTCTCTGTAAGCCCAAATAAATTATTTTTCTCTTGATCCAAGCAACACCTCTGTCAGTTTTTTGTTTTTGTTTTTTGCTGCCCTTGAATTTGGAGACTGCTTTCAATGCCAGATGGAAAAGAGAAGCGCCTTTGGTAATCAGAGAAAATTCTGAATGAACTTTTGCAGGTGATGTTTTAACATTTGTTTCAACTTGGACTCCATTTCTGAAACCAGACCAGAGGTAAAAGATGTTGTGTCATTGTCCATGAGGATGTGTTCAGACTCCAACAGCATTGACTGACTTCTTGGAAAATTGAAAGCGAACATGTGTAAATTTGAGCCTTTGCGCAGCTTGCCTACTTGCCTAATGGAATCTCAAGATTAGTTTGTGCCTTTCAGAAGAAACCCATATTGAAGAAAACTGATTATGATTTGGATCTATCCTTTCCCAGTTTTGAAATGGAAACTGTTTCTGTCTCCTTGGTGAATTCCCTGAATCTCTCAGTGACTATCAGTACTATCATCCACAATATAATTCTTGTTAGGATGTGTATGTCATACTACACATTTTTGTCTGAAAGCCCTGATCCGTAAGTCTTTGTCCTCTCTATAGAGGACTTTATCATACAAGGTATGATAATAGCAGTCATAACAACATATTTAAGTTAAACGTATCACATGACCCTGCTCCTTTCCCAGTTGGAGACATCCTGGAAAGTGTTTCTTTTACAAACACAAATAATCCACCGATGACTTCCTTTTGCAAAAGAAAGCCCCCCCCCTCCCGCCAACAGTCTTCTCCTGTTACAATTGTGATTCACCTGACTTATATGATCAGGTCTTCAGCCTAGCTTCCTGTGCCATCAGAGTTTTGGACTGAAACCCATACATCATTTGCTTTCAAGTTGATAGTTCGGGTTCTAGCCTTCAACTCTGGACGGTTTAGGACCAGGTTACCTTAGGGATCATGTGTTCTGGTTTAGGTCTCCCCCCAAATTAAGACCATGGACAGTATTTTTGTTTATGAGGCCAAGTTAGCACACGAGGCAATACTTTTTCTGTGGTAGTGCCATCTATTTTCCAGTTGAAATCTGCCAGCATGTCATTTTGAATGTCCTTCACTGGATGCTGAAGACAATTTTATTTCTATGAGCTTTTATGATGCAACTTTTAATTTTATTGCTGATATTTTAATATATAAAATATTTTGCTATTGTTGTTGTGTATGATTTGCTTTGTTATTACTGCATTTAGAAATTATTTGTTGTCTTTATTTATTAATGATGTTATATCATTGTATGGTTAAGTTATTCATGGTTCTGGATACTTTTAGCATAAGAGAGGTATATAAAACAAGAAGAAGAAAGAGAAGAAATTAGATTTCTGTAGACTTTCACCAAGTTCACATTCCATGACCCAAGTTAAAATTTACCCATTCTGACATATCCTCAGATTCAGATATAACACAAGTAGGATAACCCTCCAAGTGTTCTTGGACTGTATTTCCCAGAATTCTCCATCATTGGCTATGCTGGTTAAAGCTCCTGGGAGTTGCAGTCCAGCAATATTACTTTACCCAATTATATATATAACAAAAAGGAAATAATGTATAGGAGATGTAGGAGAAATGTGCTCAAAGGTCTATCTTGCAACAATGCCATATATGTAACTGAAAATATGCATATCTATTTACAACTGTTTACCCTTTTCCAAGTGTTTATACTTCCTAGCCTTTCTCTGTTGTCCCAGCTGTACCAGATTGTAGACTGGAATGAATCTTGTTACAACAGGGACCATTTATGTTTTGTAAAATGACACGTATGCACACTGGTAGAAATATAAATAATTAAAGAAATGAAAGGAATACGCCGAGAGAACATGAGTGATTTAATATATAAAGGAGGGCAAAAGGATATAAGATCTAATGGAATCTGTCAGTCAAACACTGTTCCTTTCTTTTGGTTTTAGCCATAAAAGAAAGAATGCAGCAAGGGACAGTGTTTTATTTGACTTCAAGGGGGACTAGAATAGTGTGTTTATGATGTTATTTCATGTCACCATGGCAAATGATTCATACATGTAGCGTATCAACCATCTTGGAGAGCAACATTATACTCTTCTATTGGGAAGCAAGCATGCAGGTGCCTATGGACAGATTTCTGGATGGTCTCTCCAGCTGCTCTTCTCCTTCCAAACCGTCCCACAGGTCGGATCCCCCGCCCAGTGTACCAGGAAGGATCAATGTCAGGATCTGGAAGGCAAGGCCCAGAAGAGATAATGAGGAGGCATTGTTTTTATTCCAGACATGGCTCTACTGCAGTCTAAAGCATGGATGGAGTCACTGAGGAAAGGCACATTTTAGTGAGTCAGCATTCGACCCTTTCAATAAGCACACATCCGTCACTTTTTGACAATTATTGTCTTGGGAGTAATCTGTCTTTCTGGTTAATTCCACAAAATTACCATTGGTGATGATACGATAACACTGGTGGTGATGATGGCTATGGTGTCAATGATTATAAGTGATGGCAAAAAAGTAACTAGTGAAGACAGAAGCTCAAATACATACTAGCAATTGGCACCTATGGCTATGGGAGGCAAGAAATTACGAGAGGCATAAAACAGCCTAAGATCTAAACTACATCCTACAAGTTTTGGAAGATCAGTAGGAATTCCCACAGTTGGGAGTGGGCCTCTGATAAAATGCCAAACTCTTGTCTTCAATTTTGTCTTGTCCTTCAATTCAATTTTGTTCATTCAGACCCTTTAACCTCCTCAAAAATGAATGTTACATGTGAGTTAGCTGAATTCCAGAGAAAACTGTTATTCTATGTTGTGTGGATTTGTACCCCACATGCTAGAAATTTTCATCAGAAATCAATCTAAAAGACATGGCTCGACTGTTCCATAGTAAGTACTGTACCTTAACTCTTATCAAAAAAGGAACCTTTGCCATCTCTGAGTAGAGCGACAAAAGGTAAAAGGATTGTCCTCGAAGAACTTAAAAGAAGCACCAGTCTCCTCTTCTCTCTTTGCCATGGCATCACTTCTGGACCTCTTGAAAGGGTGGCAGTGGCCGAGAGCAGTTGCCTTTCAGAGATAGCATTGGTGCCTATCTCTCTCCATGAAATGACCCTTGACTTCTCCACGGCTCATATCAAAAGCCATAATTTTGCCCCTAAAACCTGCCCTTGAATTATACATGAGTATATATGGTACTCTAAAGATCCAGAAAGCACACAGGCTCTACAGGTATATCTCCCCAATAATAGTAATAATTCCAGATACAGCATAACTGGCAGCATGCTTCGTCTTGCATACCTTCTAGCTTAGTCTACATAAAAGGAGAAATTACATTTCTGCAATTGCATCACTATTCTACTTTTATGAAAGATCTTATCCAGGTACTGTAATGGATGGAAAGTGTACATTTATTCTTGGATCATTTATTCTGGAAGACTTTTGAGGCAAATTCAGCCTCAGCACCGATCCCTTAAAGTCTGCATGGTGAGCCATAGGCCTGAAGGCAAAATCCTTCCCTCCAGGAGTCTCATCCTGTTTTTTTGGGGGGGAGTTCTCTAGAAGTCCATGCCCTCTTCTCAATTTCTGTGCTTTCCCCTCATATTCTAAAAATGCCTCTCCCAAGTTTTGTTACAATAAAAAAGCTTTGAACCCATATATACTGGACTTTTTTATCTCACTTCTGATAACAAAATTCATGCAATTTGCCCTCTCCCCATCCAATATCTTTAAAAAACCCTAAATTTGTCCCTATAACTGAAATAGGTGCCTAACCCTTGCCTTGAACTCTGCCTAAGACTCTGAAGGCACCATATTCTATTGGATCTTGGAAGCTCAGCAGAGTCATGGGAGGTTAGTATTTGATTGGGGACTGTCAAGGAATATCAGGTGCTGTAGGCTATATTTCAATGGAAAGCAATAGTAAAGCTCTCCTGAGCATGTCTTGCTTAGGGAAACAGCAAAATTCATGGAGTCAACAGGGATTTGCATGTGGCCAAGCAACATCAGACTGTGGTCAAGATGGCAAAAACAACTGATGAGCAAGAACAGTGTGCTTTTGCCTGAGCCTAATAGGGAAGGGCAAGATCCTATCCTTCTCCTCTCCCTGACCCCACATAGCACCCTGAGTAAATTGAGTGCAAGCTTCTTATGCACTTTGAACTAATTTTACATGAACCAAAGTAAACTGAGGACAAAGGAGGAAAGTGGGACGGGGATAGAGAAACTAGGCACTGAAAAAGTGGGATGATAGAAGATTGATGTGTTGACAGACCGTGCACAAAGAATCTGCAAACCTCACCTCCTCCAAGGTGAACTAAACCACCTAAACTGGGTTCTACAGGCCAATGGATACCCCATCATAGACATCAGAAGAGCTGCAAGGCCAAGAACAAGCCAGGAGAGTCAAGACAAAGATCCACCCAGAGGAAAGGTGTTCTTACCATACATCAAGGGAACCACTGACCGCATAGGCAAACTGATGAAGAAGCACAACCTACAAACTATCTACAGAACCACAAAGAAAATCCAACAAATGCTACGGTCAGCGAAGGACAAGAGGGATCCTCTCTCCTCTGCAGGAGTCTACCGGATACCATGCAGCTGTGGACAAGTATACATAGGGACCACCAAACGCAGCCCCCAAACACGAGTCAAAGAACATGAAAGGCACTGCAGACTAATTCAACCAGAGAAATCAGCCATAGCAGAGCACTTGATGAACCAGCCTGGACACAATATATTATTTGAGAACACAGAAATGCTAGACCACTCCAACAACTATCATGTCAGACTACACAGAGCAGCCATTGAAATCCACAAGCATGTGGACAACTTCAACAGAAAGGAAGAAACCATGAAAATGAACAAAATCTGGCTACCAGTATTAAAAAACTCTAAAATCAAAACAGTAGATGGGAACCAACACTCTGAGGGCAGAAGACAGCTAATGACTGAACAAAGGATGCCCCCAGGCAAGAGACAAAACCTTTCCAATGCTAATAGGGTGATTAACTGAAACATTAATACTGGCTTCCCAGTAACAAAGGACTCTTGCCACACCCTGGACTCTCCACAGATATATATTCTTTCCTTTCCTTTCCTTTCCGTAGTTTATCCATACCTCACAACCTCCGAGGATGCCTGCCATAGATGTGGGCGAAACGTCAGGAGAGAATACTTCTGGAAAATGGCCACACAGCCCGAAAGACATACAACAACCCTATGATAGAAGATTCATTAAGACTGTCCTTGTCCAATCAGGAGATTGACCTGAAAGTACAAGGCTGTGCCACATTTAGCTTTCCAACACTGTAAACACACACATGTTTTGTTCAACAGTAACCTAACCCCGTGTTATTTCTTGATCACTTTTAAGACACATGTTTTGTTTACACCCTAGCATGGAATGCTTGACCAATAGGAACATACTTCTAATTTCAGTGGATTCATCCAGGTTTCGACTTTCAGTGTCCGGGAATACTAGGTGGTCCAGCAGCAAGCACAGGAGGCAGACAATGAGCAGCCTCATTCCTTTCAAGTTCTTTCCCTCCTCAAATGTCTTGTGGCTTATGACCAAAGGAAGTGGACACTTAGCTGTAGGTACAGGGATAAAAAGAAGGAAAGAGTTTTTAGTAAAGGTCAGCAGCCACAATCAAAAATAAAATTAAAAATGTCACCTCTACAGAAATACAAGAAATGTGTAAGATTATTTTTAAGAAATGAATGGAAGATGTGAAAGATGCATTTCAAGAAATGTTAGGTTTCCTGAAAAATTACACTAATAGTCAAACCTAGATTTTATCATTACAATCATACAGATCCTTCTTATATTGGTTAATGAAGCTGATAACCATCTGAATTACCAGTGTCAGTATAAACAAAATAAATTACTATCAATTTTTCTTCTGTGGAATTATTTGTGGATCTTTCAGTTTAAATGCTCAGCCTAGGAGCAGGTAGATACAACTAATTGGTTTTAAAAATTGCATTGGTGCATCATACACTTAAAACATCATACACTGCTACTAATACTACATTCTAGGAATAATACTGTACCTATATTATAACTATAAATGGAGCCCCCAGTGGCACAACAGATTAAACCATTAAGCTCCTGAACTTGCTGACCAAAAAGTCAGCAGTTCAAATCTGGGAAGTGGGATGAGCTCCCGTTGTTAGCCCCAGCTTCTGCCAACCTAGCAGTTCGAAAACATGCAAATGTGAGTAGATCAATAGGTAATGCTCCGGCGGGAAGGTAATGGTGCTCTAGACAGTCATGCCAACTTTGGAGGTGTCTACAGACAATGCCGGCTCTTCGGCTTAGGCACTATTTGTATTACACATAACAAGGGTACCAACTCTACAAAGAAGGTTGTTTTGCCTTCTCTACTGGGGCATCACCAAACTACCTTCATAGCATTGAGCAGTTAATGTGGTGTCACACTGCATTAATTCTACAGTGTAGATGCACCCAGAATCAAAGAAACCAGGACCTTGAGTTGCTGTGCATCATTTGGGCTGTATGGCCATGTTCCAGAAGCTTTCTCTCCTGACGTTTCACCCACATCTGTGGCAGGCATCCTCAGAGGTACCTCACAACCTCTGAAGATACCTGCCACAGATGTGGGTGAAACATCAGAAGAGAAAACTTCTGGAACATGGACATACAGCCTGAAAAACACGCAGCAACCCAGTGATTCCGGTCATGAAAGCCTTTGACAATACCAGGACTTTGAGTTTGCAAGATTTTAATCGGGCTGTTATTAACTGGGTGCCTTAGAGTTTTCTTATTCATAAAGTTGCTATAAGTTGAAACTAACTTGACAACATGTAATAAGAACAGCAAAATATGCACTTACCATACGAATGTACTTTTATAGGACTGTTTTGTATAAACTGGAATCCCAAAAAGATAGGTTTCTCAATTGTGCGAAAAAAGCTCTGGGACAAGCAGGTATGTACGTCTGCATGTATGTATATATTGTACAGTTATTTTATATGCCTCCTACTTTCAATATCATCATCATCATCATCATCATCATCAACAACAACAACAACAACAGAAGAGCAGTATATAAATTAATTAATAAAATAAATAAACAGCAACCAGGCTTCTCAGTGCCAATCCTGAAAACAATTATGATGTAATTGAAAACATAGCTAAGTCTCACCTACAGAATTAGAGGCAAATCAAGCCATAACTTAGCTAGCTGCTGTTTTCCAGCAGTCCAATAAATGGATAACTAGCAAAATGGTCATCTATCTTAATCTTTTGCACTGTGGATGCTCATCGATATCTATAGTTAAAACGATGGTATATAATCCTAAATGATTTTTCATTTGGGAATCCTGCAGTTTTCTGCAGGTGCTGGACAATTAAAAGTTCCCTTGCTTTCCTGGCATAAACACAAATTTGTTTCAAAAATAAGTTCTCTGAACATTGACCAAAATGCTCAAATAACTACTTAGGAAATCTTTTGACTTGCATTACTTTAGCAAACCATGGTCAGCATACATTAAACAGCTGCAGACACAAAAATGGGAAAACTCATGCATGCACACAAACAGCCAATTTGATGCAAATTGATCTGGAAATGGAATAGGCTCTGCTTTAGAAAGGTCCCAATATTACTTGGATGAGGCTAGAGGTGCCATGCATACTAGGTGCTCTATTCAGCCTTGCTTGCACCCACTTATAGAAAGATGGACAGAACTAATAGAGTGAACTGAAGAAAAATACTTACTTTTTTTCTGTGCGGGAGAACAGGAGAGTGACACGGTTTTCTGTCCTTTCAGTGAGAGGACTCAGTCTGAGTTCTTTGCCTTTTTATCCCTTGCCTTTGTCCCTGTACGGTCGCCCATGACATCAGCAGTGGGACATGGCACCTCAACAGCATTATATCCCCTCCCATTACGAATTAACACTCACTTGTATCACCTCAAGCAAGGAGATTTTCATGACTCAGTGTATTTTCTTGCTTTGAGCAAATTAGATTGCTTGGAACTAGACTGGCCATTTTCCTTATTATTTTGCACTTTTCCATATCATTCCTACATATTGTAAAAATATAAACTTGAAAATGGTTTTAATCAGTTACAAGTTCAGATTTTTAATTCCTGCCTGTTTCTTCACACTGACACTGCTTCCATTCCAATAATCTCACATAATATATTTCATTCACGTGCCTTTTTATCTATCTATCTATGAATGATCTATCTATTTATCAATCAATTGATCGATCTATCTCTTACCTGCCTGTTGACATCAATCTATTGACGATTGCTGGTTTGCAAATATGTATATTTTCCTATTTGTGACTGTTGCAATTTCATTTTTCTATTTCTCATCTATCTATCTATCATCTATCTATTTCTGTGGTTTATTCATTCAGTCACTTCTGACTCTTCGTGACCTCATGGATCAGCCCATGCCAGAGCCCCCTGTTGGCTGTCCCCACCCCCAGTTCCTTCAAAGTCAAGCCAGTCCTTTCAAGGATACTATCCATCCACCTTGCCCTTGGTAGGCCCCTCTTCCCATTTCCTTCCATTTCCCCCAGCATCATGCTCTTTTCCAAGCTTTCCTGTCTTCTCATTATGTGGCCAAAGTACTTCATGTTTACCTCTATTGTCCTTCCCTCCATTGAGCAGTCAGGCTTTATTTCCTGGAGCTTGAACTGGTTGGATCTTCTTGCGGTCCAAGGCACTCTCAGGATTTTCCTCCAGCACCAGAGTTCAAAAGCGTCTATCTTCCTTCACTCACCCTTCCTTATGGTCCAGCTCTCGCATCCATAGGTTACTACGGGGAATACCACTGCTTTAACTATGGGGACCTTCGTTGCCAGTGTGATGTCTCTGCTCTTCACTATTTTATCAAGATTGGTCATTGCTCTCCTCCCAAGAAGTAATGTCTTCTGATTTCCTGGCTGCAGTAATCTTTGTGCCTAGAAATATAAAGTCTGTCACTGCCTCCATGTTATCTCCCTCGATTTGCCAGTTATCAATCAGTCTGGTTGCTATAATCTTGGTTTTCTTGATGTTTAACTACAACCCAGCTTTTGCATTTTCTTCTTTCACCTTGGTTATAAGGCTCCTCAGCTCCTCCTTGCTTTAATCTATCTCTATCTATGAATAAATATAGAGAACAAACTGGCAGATATTAATAATTTTTCACTAGAATAAGTTAAGTAATTTTGGACACTATATTTGTGTGTACCATTCTTACAGCTGTTTCAGAATGTACAGCTTTCCCTCCCAGTGGAGTTGTGCTTCACCAGGGAGCTAATAAATCCACGTACATTTTTTTTAAAGAATTAGCAAAAATGCCTTCATGGGAAATGTTTTGGGGCATGGAAAGAGGGATGCTTTACTTGTGACTATCCATCACTAAGCAGTTGTTAGACTAGATATTTGAGTACAATAGGACTCCCTTATACATGGAGTGGTATCCAGTTTCCATTAATCATGTGTCCCCCCCCCCCCCCCCAAAAACTCGGTAATTAAATATTATAGCATTTGTTGTTAGGACACTGAAACCATGTATACAAAGCCACTTTACGCCTCGTCCAGAACTGCTGACTTAGACAGCCGCTTTCAAAGTTCCCAGCTGAGATTTTGCCACAAGCTTTGTCTCTGAATTGTGACAACATGAGCACTGAAGACCTGATTCATGCAATGTAGACACTCCTTAATCATGTTTTAAACGATTTACATTAATTAAGAATGTAAAGTGATTTTTTTTGTTTTCTTCTATAACTATACAAAATATCTCTCTGTGAAGAGAGCATGTGAGCTGTGTATTGGGGGTTATCCTTGGCTTTGTGTATATGTGTGATGCAGCAGCAAAGAACATAAATGTGGCGTTTGTTTCCAAAAGGTACCAAATTAAAAAAAGGAAATATGAGTGGCACATTGTTGTCTAGGATATAATATTATGTACTGATCAAAACTATCAAAATGTATCAGATCATTTCAGTACAGGGCGTGGGAAATTGAATTTTATAGCAAAGAAATGTATATCCTCAGCACGTTTTCCCTTGATTCCTATAGGCTATGGATCTCCTTCCAACTCTTATGATTTTATGGTTCAATGGGCCTATTCTATTGAGAATACCATAATTCATAATGTTAGCAATTTAGGCGTGGGTGCATTACTGTAAATACTTGTCAAAAATAGAAGCATGAAATAGAAATTGGCTTCTGTTAGTAACAACCTTGAAGTCAGATTTCTAAATATTTCCTAAATGTGAATATTTTAGTAAGTTGTGTATTTACCAAAAACAGAAATATAGTAACAATGTCTGAAAATCATTTTTAAAAGAATATAATTTAGAAATATGGCAATTAGTCAGATGTAGAATTTAATGAATTTTATTGCAGTTCTAGATCTAAACATACATACATACGTGCATACATATACATACATACATATATACATTAGGATAGAAAGCAACAGTGCTATTTGATGCATGGTACAATTTTTGAGGAGACAAAATTGCACCTTTATACTCTGTTCATAATCATTAGTCAGTCTATTTAAGTTGAAGACACCTGAGCGAGAATATGGTGAACTAATTCCAACTAAGGCAGACTCACGTTGCCCGTGTGCAAGCTAGAGAGGGCTTTTCTACTTGTAAAGATTATGTAGACGAGGGCATTTCAGCAGTTATAACTGGTTACGTTACATGGCAAACAACACTTGCTGAAATCCACTTTTCCACACAACCATTAAAGTTATAGTTTTCAGTTTGGCAACTTTAAAGCAGGCTTACTGAATAAACAGAACATACATAAATCTTTCAGTGGGTCTACTCCTGCTGGGACTTACAACTGGATTTTGACCAAGGGTTCTATTACTGATTTGACATAGTGATTAGCTCATGAATACTGCCTATTTTCATGGCTAAAATATGCCTTATTATTCTGCATGGTGTGCTAACCCGATAGGGGAGGAGACTCCACCTTGCTATGTGACCACAGTTATAGCGTTATGCTCCCAATTTTATTTCCTATGGTTCCATCCTATGGAGTCCTGGAAGTTTAAGGGATGGTTCTTTAGAATCCTCAGTCAGAAAATTCTCCTCTGGGACCACCAAACCCTAGCATTGGAGAAGCTGCTCTTCCCTACCCAACATCTTCTGAATACATGATACTATAAATTAGAAGGAAGTACTAGATCAGTGTTTCTCAACCTGTGTGTCCCCAGATGTTTCGGCCTTCAACTCCCAGAAATCCTAATAGCTGGTAAACTGGCTGGGATTTCTGGGAGTTGTAGGCCAAAAACATCTGGGGACCCACAGGTTGAGAACCACTGTACTAGATAAAAGAAATCCACCAAGGTTGCTTAGAGTGAGGTCAGTAACAGCTAGGAACATAAGAAACTCCCTTGTCAAACTAAACCAGTTTTTCTTGTAGTCCATTATTGGGGCTGTGACTGTTCACGTTTGCCAAGGAAGAGCTGAGTGGTTCCCATCACATGTATTTTATTTTTAACGAAATGCCAGAGGTTTTATTTATGTTTATCCACTGAACTATGGTCCTTATAGAACTGTTATCTTCTTCTTTACCTCTCATTTAGTCATCACTATCTTTGCAAAATAGTTTTTACTATTTTGAGGTGAATTCTGAGAAGGTGTCTTCTCTCAGAACATGTGTATAAAACTACTTCCTGTTTCCTGGCATATCCCAAAGCAACAAAGAGTTTTGTAAAAGTCTACCGGGTTAGGATACTATGTTTACTGCAGCGTAAGCTTTCATGGTCTAGAATCCAGGATCCCATGTATTGGGAGCACTTAACAAAAATTGTACTATAATAATATTTTAATCTTCAGGATGTCATAGAACTCTTTTTCCAATTAAAATATGTGGTTTTAATTAATGGGAAAACACAGAGGATATTTAAACCCACGAAGAACTGAAAAGCAGCTATACCTACAAGTGATTGTTTTGTTTCTTAGTTCAGTGTACTAAACTAACAGATACCCTCACCCGCTCCAGCATCTGCCTGGCCATTGCAGATCAGCATTAAATTCTGGACTGTTCAAAGCAGTGCAAATAGCAGAAACAACACATTGGACCAACTGGTCTACATAATATGACTTCAATCCACTTGTCCAGATAAATCATAATATGGACACATAGCACATGAAAAAAACACTTTAGCTACAACTCCTATTTAACAGATGTGGGTCAGTAAGTTTGACCCTAAAGAAGAAATTTCTTATAACTATGCTGGGTTCTGATGTGGTTGTAAAAAAATGGGATCAAAACCTCCAATAAACATTGCTTAGGGAATTATTTTCAAGAGTAGTTTGCTTCTTTTCTCTGTTTCTTGGTGTAGATCGGGAAGCAGAGTGGAGGCAAGAAAAAGGGGATGAAACCTTCAGAGTGAAGCCTATTTCATTAAACTTGGAAGACCTTTACTGTTTTCAAGACCGATGGGTCATCACAGGTTTCTGTAAAGTATCAAACATCAATATGAGTCTTTTTGCAATCAAAACAGAAGTATCATACTAAAATTAACTCCTCCACCCCACATTTCCCCATACTCATCATAGCGTACGGTGCTAAGATTATAAATTTTCAGGGAAGAGTGAACATGGTGACAAAAACCAGGTTTCTGTGTGATGTTCCCATGCCTAATTTAGTGTCATAACTCTCAAGGATTCGTAAGCATGTGACTAGGACGTTTAGCCTCAAATCAATTGACTCAAAAATACTAGTCCTCAAGACAGCTAGAAGGGCTGCAAATGGCAGCAAGACAAAACAGTTGATATTGATAAAATGTAGATTTGGAAACTCTCTCCATGATCAATTTCATAATGAACATTAAACACTGAACACCTTAAAACATTCAAATGTTATCATTTCCACACCAATCTTTACTCCCACATGGACAGCATCCTCATCACCTTTTCCTTCACCGATCACCGAACTGAAGGATCATCCCCATGTTGCCACTCATTGCCCCTTGCTAAATACCAAGCTTCCTCCAAACATCTGGACATTGTGATCATGTCTGTGGAGATCACAAGAAGGCTCCAATGTAATCCGCAAGAAGAAGGGTGTCTCTGGACTACCTCCTTCCTGCTCATAAGGGAATCTGTTTATGACCTCAGCAGACTCAACAAGGAAAGGCCAGGCAATCGCAAGGAGCTTTGTGGCTGATGAGGCATGGCAGCAACAACACACAGGTTTTACAGTTTTAGCCTGGCTGGACATCTGACATGCTTCAGACAGGACCTTACCAATTTTGAACTGTCTACATGTTTATGGGTGACTATAAAATTTTAAAAACCCTACCAAACCTTCTTCTTCCTTCTAGTCATATTAGGGCACTTAGAGGCTTGTGATTTTTTTATGAACTACACTAACTTTCATTATTTGGACTGTTATTTTCTGCTTATGAAAGACACTGATTTATTTCTTGTCTATCTGCCATTCTGTTCTTAGTCAGCATAAAAATAAAGATTGGCTTTTGGAATACTTGCCGAAAAGATGCGATCAGCTTTTCTGTTTCTTCCATTGGGGTTTCGTTGTGTCAGAGACCCTCTGTAATAGGAGTTCCGAGCAAAAGATTCAGCATTATCTGATAAAATGAACAACAAAGACATTTATTATGACAGGATATATTCATGGATCTTAATTACTTCAGAAGTGTTCCTCCAACTCTCTCAACCATCCCTTTGCTCCAGACTCTGTTTGACAAAGTTTAGTATTCTTGCAAAAGCCCAAAATAGAGCCCACAAGCCTAAAGATTGCCCATCCTTGGAGTAAAAAAGGTGCTTCTTTTAACATACCAACAGGTATTCATGAACCTTTTATGTTGCCACAGAATACTAAATAACAGTCTTCCTAGGTTCAACATTTTTGTCTCTTTCATAGAATCATAGAGTTGGAAGAAACCTCATGGGCCATCCAGTCCAAGCCCCTGCCAAGAAGCAGGAAAATCCCCAACAGATGGCCATCCAGCCTCTGCTTAAAACCCTCCAAAGAAGGAGCCTCCACCACACTCCAAGGCAGATAGTTCCACTGCTGAACAGCTCTCACAGTTTGGAAGTTCTTCCTAATGTTCAGGTGGAATCTCCTGATCTCTTGTTTCTCAGAGCTCCTTAGTACTTCTCCCGCACCAAGGAAAGGGTGACAAAAGAAATGTCCCCAGATTATTACAATTTTATCCTCTTGTCATTAGACATTGAAAAGTCCACTCCAGCCCAGGCCCCACTATTTTATGTTCTTTTAAAGCATAGGATGGTTTATTCTTTGGCCAAATAGAAAAGAGATCTTGAAAAACCTAGATCCAAAAATGAGCCCTTCATCAATTATATCAAATGGGAGGATGACTGCTTTCCCCTATTTTCCACTATCAGTTGCAATACAAATAGTTTATAAATAGTTTAACTGGTCTTCAGCCACCTATGGACACACCCCAAAGACAACAGAGATGGAAGACAATCGTCCTCGAACTACGAGGGATCGCCTAGGTAAGTAAATGTTATTTAATCATACTTGGCACAAGCATTTTAAGTGTTCAACTTTCTTAATGTAAAGGGATCTTGTTCATCTGCTGATGGAGATTTCAGTCTATGAAAGCTTCTGCTTCCAGTTCAAAGATGGTATATACTTATATTCCACACTAACACAGTCTTTTAAGAAATGTGAGGAAATATTGTTTACTACATTTCTTTATGTGGTTATGATCTGTAGTACTGGTGGTCCCTGTTTCTTCACAGACCAACAACAGACTCTAGCCCAGGGGTCCTCAAACCTTTTCAGCCGTGTAATCCGTTTTGAAACAAAAGTTTCTCGTGGAACCCCAAGAAATGTTTACATATTATATTATATATAATGCATATATATCACGCATGAGCTGGGTCAGTGGCAGACAGATGGAGTGTGTTTGTGTGAACCACGTCACACAGTGCGCTCTCTCTCTCTCTTTATACAGACACACACACACACACAATATTTAAAATGAAGAACAATTTTAACCAACATAAACTTATCAGTATTTCAGTGGAAGATCCCCAGGCCCATCTAGTTCAAACCCCTTCTGTGATGCAGGAAAAATACAAACACCCTCAACATAATAATAATAATAATAATAATAATAATAATAATAATAATAATAATAATAATAGCAGAAACCCCAGAGGAAGTGGGGTGTGGGGTACCTGCAGGGCCCCTAAGCACCTCTCACGGCGCCCCAAGGGTTTCCTGGAGTACAATTTGAGAACCACTGCTCTAACCCAACCCAATTGTATGAGTGAACAGAAAGCTTTCTCCAAAATACAATACTTTCTCCAATACATAAAGGAGCATGTGCTTTACTTGAAATTTCAAGCGAAGAGGTGAATTTTCTTCTCAACACATGTGGCATAGCCATTACCTGAAAGGAGAAAAAAAGTGGTATATGTATATATCAATATACAAAAAAGATTAATCCCATCATTCCTTCAGCATGATTTATTTGATATACATACTGGCCACAGCTTCAAATTTTCATTCATGAATCTGCCTCTCCATCTCACCAAATATTTACTTATATAAGAATAAACATCACTGAAATATGAACATAATTAGAAATGTTTAAAAGACTCATTGTTCTCCCCACTCCTCTTTACTGTTTATCCCCAAATGTTTTCAAAATGTTACAAGACTTAAAAAAGTACAACTAGCATGCTGGCACTGAGTCTAGCTTTGATAATTAGTAATAAATGATGAAACAGCAGGTTGTAGCCATAAGAATTGTATTAGCAATTCTTCAACACATTTTGTTCTGTGGAACTTTTTCATGCTGCTTTTCACTGCCTGTGGTCCACAGTTCCAATATGCAAAGCATAGTCGAGAGGACAGTACAGAAACATTTGAGCTAATTAAGCAAAAACATGCATACGATTTCAACATTCATTTCGATTCATGTAGTAAAGATTTTGAACCATAATTTTGCATCTGTTTCGTTCATGACTCATTGTCAAAATTATGGCAGCAGTTAGCAATAGGCCTAAATCTGTGTTGACTGTGATTAACTTAAATAATGCTTGTATGTAAGTTGACTGCATCTATAAGTTGCGGGAAGGTTTGGATAAGTTAGAGGTTATGAAATGGAGAGAAGGGAAAATGCAAGCACTGAATCATGGGGCCAGATGTTCCTGGCCATTGCACCCATCCAACAATTAAAAAAAAAATGAAATGGCAAAGATGAATCAATTGTGTATTTTCATTCATGGTGGAAGAAAGGTTCTTGTTTGTTAAGTGGTTCCTAATTAGATTTCAGAAGAAAGAAAACATTAGCTTAGAAGACTAAACCACATAGAGAGGAATTAGTCATTTCCTTCTAAATGATCCTGGTCTAAAATATGCTCACATCTTTGTACTACATTTCAACTAGAAGCCAATAAAGAAACCAGAAATGCTTCTCGTCTTCACAACACTCTGGACTTGGCATATCCCCCCTCACATGTCTACGCACTCACTTTGAAGTCATCAGATGAAGCTGTAACCGGAGAGTCTGAGCTCTGATCATCTGGAGAGTTATAAGAATTCCTGGTAGGCTGGAGTGTAAACACCTTGGGGGTGGAATAAAGAAAAAACATTGGTCTGGTTGGCTGTCCTGAAAACCACTAACAAGGAGATGCTGAAATGTTACAGCACATCTGCTTCCCACAGCCCAAATTATATGAAGATGTTCTGTGCCTTCCAGAGAGTCCATAGCTAGGCTATGGAGTCTCTTCTATGGAGTATCCATAGCTTCTAGTCCGTAACATCCATCCATAGCATGCAAAAGTAATAAACTATGCCATTAAAAATGGGAAAGGCTGAACTAAAATGATGAAATGAACTATTTTAGTTTAGATAAGCCAATCATTATAGTATATGATGTGGGGAAAGGGATGAGTCTCCTCCTTTGGAGGCTTTGAAACAGTTTAGACAGCTAACTTTAAGCTGTGTTTGGAAGTAGTGATGCGTTGGCTGTGAGCGAGTAGACTAAAAGTGAATCCCGCAAAAACTGAAATACTCTGGCCCGGCCAGCCACCAGAGTTAATCCAGTCACTGCCTGATTTTGATGGGGAAGTTCTGGTTCTGTCTGCTACTGTTAAAAGCCTTGGGGTTGTGTTGGACTCATCGCTGACAATGGAGTCCCAGATCACTGCCATAAGTAAGCAGGCCTTTTTTCATCTTCGCCAGGCAAGGAAATTGGCATCCTACCTTTCGACAGAAGCATTGGCAACAGTAATCCATGCAACAGTCACCATTAGGTTGGATTATTGTAACACCTTATATGCTGGCCTTCCGAAGACAAAAACCCAGAAGATCCGAATGGTCCAAAATGCGGTGGCCAGGCTGCTAGAAGGATAATCTATAAGATCCCATATTACACCGATTCTGAAACAACTGCATTGGCTACCAATAGAACATCGGATCTCTTACAAGATACTGATCCTGACATTTAAAGCTCAAAATGGCCAAGGACCATTATATCTTAGGGACCGCCTCATTCCTT